>NC_090934.1:1379601187-1379904217 GCF_040938575.1 Ambystoma mexicanum
GCCAGTATACTGCCACCAGGCGCTGCCTTGTAAACTAATCTAGGATTTAGCAAGGATCTGGCACCGATCAGTAAACCACCACTCAGGCGACCCCGTTCCCTCCTAGTGGCTGCCACCTGGAATGTGGTAAATCCATCAAACTCAAACTCCATCAAATTACACCTTTAAGCCTCACTTCTCTTCCACAGTCAGAGCCAAAGTGGGCTTTTTCGTCTAACACCTGACTGGCAATGCCCTTTCTTGGGCAACTCATTTGGTCTCCACTGAGGATCCTCTACTAGACAACTACGAGGCCTTCCTAGTCGTCTTTCAGGTGATGTTCGACTGCCCAGACTTGATGTTCTCTGCACAAGAAAGATTGCTTGATTTCCAACACGGCACCCAGGACATGTTAACCTATGTGACCAAGTTTAAATAATTTGCCAAAGAGGCAGATCCGTCATAGAATGCCTGCTTTACACTATTTAGTCGGGACCTGAATCAGGAAGTAAAAGATGAACTAGCTCGGGTGGCAAAACCTTGACTTAGCCATTCCGAATGACTTTAGAGTCCAAGAAAGAAAGGCTGAAAAAAGACAACATCTCTTGCAGCTGCATAGAGCTTCATCTGTACCCCCAACGTCTCCCGGATCTTCCACGTTGTCGTCCACCGACCCAGAACCTATGCAATTAGGTTCCCTGCGAGGCCCTCTAACCACTGAGGAAAGAAACCGAAGAATTGAACAGGGCTTTTGCCTATACTGCGCTTCATCTAAACACATGGGGCCTCATTACGACCCTGGCGGAGTGGGTTTACGCCAGCGTTATTCGCGGCGGACCCGTCCGCCCTACTACGAGTTCCCGTAGCGCCATGGAGCGTTTTCCGCCTGGTTTTTCCGGGCGGAGAAATCCATGGCGCTACGGGACCTTGTTGTTAATTACGCCACCGTATTTTACGGTGGCGTAATTAACGCCTCCCCCACTCCCATTATACCCTATGGGGCAAAAATGGGAATGGGGAAGGGTAAAATGGGGGATGGGGATTTACCGCCCCGCCAAGGTCGGAATGGGGCGGAAAATCCGCCAACCCCCATGGCGCTATCGGCAGCTTTCCGCCGTGCTCCATGGTGCATTTTGCACCGCGATTTCCGCCAGGGTCGTAATGAGGCCCATGGTCTGAAATTGCCCTATTGTACCTCCTCAGCGTTTGGGAAATGCCAGTTCCCTTTCCTGAATGGAGCCAGGAAACAGGAGGCTGATAACAGTTCTTTTTTTTCAGCAACTATTGAGTCTCCAACAAGAACCTCCTTAGTGGTCCTCCGAGTAGCCCTACAACTGGAAGACAAGAGCATAATTTTGTTAAACGCCTTAGTCGATTGTGGGGCAAAGGGGTTAGTTCTCAATGACGATTGTGCAAAAACCCACAAAATCCCTTGTGAACAGAAAGACCAAGAACAGACTGTAGGAGGGATAGATGGCAGACCACTTTCCTCTGGTCCCATTACACAAAGGTCGAAAGCGGTGAGACTACTCATAAATAACCATGTTGAGTACCTACAGTTTGATATAATAAGGGCTGCAACATTATCCATTGGTCTTGGGAATGCCATGGTTGCATAGACATAATCTCAACGTTAACTGGACTGCCAGAACCCTATTTCTCGGATCTGAATTAAGTGTATCCCACTGTCTCCAAGAGCAAGATAAATTAACCACGTCTTCCACTATTGTCGACCCAAGTCACAAGCTGAGGCTGTCTGTTTCCCATGTTAAGCATGTACCTAAGGAATACCAGGAATTTGCTGAGGTCTACTGCGAGACACCTGAAAAAACCCTTCCTTCTCATGGGCCAGAATAATGCGCTATTGAAACGCAACCCAATGCCATTGTTCCCTTTGGGAGAATGTTTATATTCTCCTCGGCAGAAAGAGGCGCTACGAAAATACCTAGACGGCAACCTAAACAATGGCCTGATTTGCCCTTCTAAATCTCCCGCGGGGGCTTCTCTTATTTTGTGCTTAAAATTGATACATCCGAGCTCCGTCCCTGTCTGGATTATCGATGGCTCAATCAAGTTACTTAAAAGGACAAGCACCCACTGTCGTTGATCCCTGACATTCTTGAATCCCTTCAGGGGGCTGCCTTCCTTTCAAAATTGGATTTTCAAGGAGCTTACCATCTCAGAATAAGACCAGGGGATGAGTGGAAGAAGGCATTTCGGGCACACTTTGGGCATTATAAATACCTTGTAATACCTTTTGGCCTGATGAATGCCCCCTCTGTTTTTCAGCGGTTCATGGACTGGGTTTTCTTTTCCACTATGTAATTGTGTACCTCAATGACATCCTAATATACTCTTGTACGCCAGAAGATCATCGAGTACACGTTACCAATGTCTTAACTCGTCTTCGAGAAAATCATCTACTTGCTAAAACAAAGAAGTGTCAGTTCCATGCCACTTCTATTCCTTATCTTGGGTCTATCATATCCCAATCAGGTATCTCCATGGACCCTCGCAAAGTCACAGCCATATTTTCATGTCCTAAACCATTGTCTGTCAAACATAACCAATCCTTCTTGGGACTTGCTAATTTTTATAGGAAGTTTATACCAAACTTCTCGGCTATTGTTCAAACAATTGTAAACCTTCTCAAGAAAAATGTACATTTCTTTGGTCTACCGAACAGGAATATGCCTTTCAGCTTTTAAAGGAAAAGTTTACGAAAGCTCCTGTTCTTTGTCATCCGGACATGAGAAACCTTTTCATAGTCAAAACTGATGCATCATTTGCAGCTATTGGAGCCGTTCTTAAACAGGTCCAAGTCGACAACAAGGAACATCCAGTAGCTTACCTCTCAAGAACTCTCTCTGACAGCGAAAGACACTATTCAGTTCTGGAGAAAGAACTTTTGGCCATGAA
The DNA here is from genome assembly GCF_040938575.1 of Ambystoma mexicanum. Classification (NCBI taxonomy): domain Eukaryota; kingdom Metazoa; phylum Chordata; class Amphibia; order Caudata; family Ambystomatidae; genus Ambystoma; species Ambystoma mexicanum. Next base: position 1,379,604,086 of record NC_090934.1, read on the forward strand.
ACAAGCCTTTCTAGAGTAGTGACATCTCCTCCAGGGGACGGTGGATCCAGTACAGGTCAGAACGGACCATCGTGACCTGCAGGTTCTTCAATCTATGTAATGCCGGAACAGTAGGCAGGCCCAGTGAGCCTATTTCTTTCATCAGTTTTTTTCCATGTCTCATACATACAAGGCACATAAAATCTGGGTGAGTATACTCTTTCCCGTGGACCAGATCTGATGGAAGTTAAGCCCATTTCTTTTCCCAGGATCTTTTAGGAGAAGGTATTTATACAACATGTCAACCAATTCCTGGAAAAGGTTTGTCAAGATACTACCTCATCATCTGACTGGCAATCATACCCTCAGTCTAACCTTTGGACCCCACAGAAAAAGGATGGTCTTCTTTTCAGAGATAACACACTATTTCTACCCTCTAGTTCTACCCGGGAAGAAGCCCTCCACCTGTGCCATTACACCTTGCCTGCTAATCATCAGGGTGTTTCAACCATTTTACATGCTCAGGAGAGGTATTTCTGGTGGCCAGCTATGTCTCGTTCTTTAACAGAACATGTGTGCTCTTGTGTCATCTGCACACAAAATAAACACACCAAGGAGAAACCCGCTGGCTTTTTACATCAGCCGGAGCTACCCACCAGACCCTGGCAAATCATCGCCACGTATTTCATCATCGCCCTACCTCCTTTAAGAGGCTGAACCGCGATTATGGTCACCATTGATTCATACTCCCAGAGGGCACATTTTACTCCATTAGCTAAACTTTCCCCTGTGGCTGGAACGGCTAATGTGTTCCTGACTGAGATATTTCGTCAACATGGTTTACCTTCTACCATCATTTCTGATCTCGGGAGTCCGCACATTTCCAGATGTTGGCCAGAATTGTGCCCATTACTTAGGGTGAAACGGACCTCATCCTCTGGGTACCTTCCTCAGAGTAATGGGATAACAGAGAGAACAAATCAAACTCTCGAGCAGTGCCTCTGTTGTTTTTCTACCCAAGTAAATGATGATTGGGTTTCTCTCATACCCCTTACGGAATTCGCATACAACAACGCTCATCATACTTCTTTAAAGACCAGTCCTTTTTTCTGTACTTACGGATATCATACATCAGTTTTTCCTTCAAACCCCGTGAAATACACGGATGTTCCTACGGTCAATCAGTGGGTCAACACCCTGACCTCCATCCATAAAACAGCCAAGAATCACCTGCTGAAGGCAAGAGAATCGATCAAATGCTTCGCTGACAAGCAACACAAGGACAGTCCCAGGTATGCTGTTGGAAACTTGGTGTGGCTCTCTTCTAAGTATCTTCCACGACATCTCTGTCTGAGCAAACTCTCTCCCAGGTACTACGGACCTTTTTCTATAATCAAACAGATCAATCCTGTTACCTTTCGCCTTCACTTACCTCACACTTGGAAAAGTATCCATCCGACTTTCCATGTGTCCCATTTGAAGCCGTATATGTCTTCCTCACAGAAAGCAAACACTCTGCCACCACAGCTTTCAGACGATCAACAGGTCGAATTTGAGGTCTCCAGAATCTGTGACTCCCGTTACTGAAGAGGTTGTCTACAATACCTGTGGATTGGAAGGTTTATCAGCCCAGTGAACAGTCCTGGGAAACTGCTTCCAACGTTCGTGCTCCTCTCCTTCTACGAAGATTCCATCGGTTGCATCCAGGTAAACCCAGAAGGGCCAATTCTTAGAGGGGGCATACTGTCATGGCTTACCGGCCCTGGTCGCTTTGGTCCTCCTGGAGGTTTGCGCCAGGGATCCCGGGCGCCATCTTTCCTTTAAAGATGGTGCCCCGCTATACCTTTCAAAAGAGGAACAAGCAGTCTACTCGTTCTTTGTTCTGCCAGCGACAGCAGAAGTCGCGTCTAGAAAGCCTGCAGACTGACGCTGATTCCCTGCATCTCAATGTATGGTAATTGTTAATCCTGCTCAGCGCTACCTTTTTTGCTTCATTCTCTCTGTTTCCCTGGTTATTCTAGTCCCCCCTTCCAGCTCCTTCCTCTGTTTCTCCTCCTCTCATTGCCTTCCGTTCTTACCCTGGCTCCTCCCTGCCTGTCTGCTGTGATTGTGCCCTTTGAACTCTGTTCTTCTTGATTGCTCTCCGGATACTCTTGGACTTACCATCAAGTAATACATCTAGATTTCTACTTCCTTTTGGAAGGTTTTTTCCTGGAAATGATTGGCAGTTCCACCAGAAGTCACCAAGCCTGGGGTTTATCCTTGCAGCAGGGTGGCGCCTGGAGAGGCTCGCCCCTATCTGCATGAGACCTGCTCCAAACGGAACACTCACCAAGAAAAGGTCCAGAAGAAGTCCACACCAAAGAAATCACAGTTGAGCCAGCCTGTAGAACTGTAGGAGTCTGACATTAAGTGGGCCATATTCCATCTGAAGTATTACTTGTTGGGACACAAATTCAGATTAGTCACTGATGATTCCCCTTTAGTATGGATCAGTCAGAGGTAGGAAACAAACCCAAGGGTTATGTAGTGGTTTTTCGCCAGCCATACTGTTTCACAGTGGAACACCAGAAGGGTCGAGACCAGGGGAATGTTGACTTTCTCTCTTTCCTCCTCCTTGGCTACCTTGCCCTCTCCTCCTACCTCCTCTGCCCTCCCTCTGGCTCTTTCTACACCTCCGCAGGGAGTACCTCTGATTTGTACCCCTCCCCAGAAGTCTTTCAAGGATGGCAACATTCTCCACCTCGCTACTCTTAAGTCTCGCTCAACTGTCAAACACTCCTCTGACACCTGCATCTCCTTGAAGAGCATGAACTTGATGTCCTGGGTCTCACCGAGACATGGTTCACGGCCAGCTCTGTCACAAGCTTTGACACTCTCCTTTCTGATGGCTACAAGATCCTCTCTGCACCCAGATTCAACCGTTCTTGTGGGGGTGTAGCCTTGTTCTTTCCGGAGTGGACCCCTGCCTCTGTCATTCCTATGCAGGCCTACTCCTCCTTTGAATGCCTGGTCTATAGGCTCCCTCTTTCTCCTGCCCATTCTCTCACAGTTGCTACTATCTCCTGTTCACCTGGCCTGTTCACCTCCTTCCTCTCCGAGGGGGCAGACCTCTTTTCCTCCCTCCTGGCCTCAAACACTCAGCTCCTCCTCCTTGGTGACTTCAACATCCACCTTGATGCTTCCTGTCCCGCCACTGGACTCTTCCGTGACCTCTGTGACTCTCTCTGTATTGTATTGTATTGTTTATTTATATAGCGCCTACACACAGGACAGAGTTTCAAAGCGCTCAACGAGGGTGGGAACAAGGGGAAAAACAACAGTCGCTCAGAGCCCTTGAATTTCTGAGATACATTTACAGTTGGAACACAGAAAATAGGCCTAATGGCGATTCTGCAATTTTACAAGTGCAATTAAGGGGATAAGACAGGGGAGAACAGACAGACAATCTTCAGGCAAGTGCATATGGATTGTGCAAGTGCATAGAGGGTAACACGGGGGGAGGTCCAAGTGCACCCAGTCGGTGGAGAATGGGGTAAGTGCAGAGAGAGGCACTCTCTCTGTTATTTCTAAGTGCATTGAAAGTGGGTGGGTGTAGGGCCCCTCAGGCAAGTGTGAGAGAGGACTGGCATGGTGCCCGGGACCTGTGAGACTCTGAGGTGCACCAGGCAGCCAGTTAGCAAACTGGAAGGAAGAGGAGGGAGAGATGGAGAGAGCAGAGAGCTAGGGTTTGGCAGGGTAGAAGGAGAGTGAAGAGAGAGGCGAAGAGGAAGGTCTTGAGGAGTTTCTGGAACTTAAGAAGGTCAGGCTCAAAACAGAGGGCGGCAGGGAGGCTATTCCAGGGGGAGGCACCTGCTGGGGATAAGGATCTCCCACCAAATCTCTGCTTGGAGAACCGGCTCACTCGCAGAAGGTTGGAGGTAGATGAGCGGAGGCTCGTGAGGGACAGTATTTGGGTAGGCAGTGTTGCAAGTAGGTAGGTCCCACGCCCCAGAAAGCCTTGTGGACAATGCAGAGGATCTTGAACTTGACCCTTGCAGCCACGGGGGCCTGACTCACTCTGCAGGGCACACACTTAATGCTCTGATCTCCTCAGACCTCCCCCTCTTTAACTCTCTCACCACTCCTCTCTCCTGGGGTGACCACTTCCTCCTCTCCTCTCATCTCTCTCTCTCTACCCCTCAGGCCAAGCCTAACCCCACAATGCCACCCACCTTCTCAGTCATTCGACCCATGAAGTGTGTGTCAGTTGAGGCTTTCACTGCATCTTTCTCTCCCCCTCCTGCACCTCTGACTGTCTCATACCCTGACACAGCCCTTTCCATGATCCACTCTGCTATCTCTGATACTCTCGATGTTCTTGCCCCCGTTATATGGATCTGCATGAAGCCAAAAATCAAGTGTAACTCCTAGTATGAATCTGACCTTGTCACCCTCAAACACAAGTGCAGGGTGGCTGAGAGGAAATGGCTGGCATCTTGTACACCCTCGGACAAACTGGCCTGTTGCCTGCTCCAAAGGCAATACCAACTCTCTGTCCTCACCATGAAGAGAGCTCACATCCACGCCTGCATTTCTGCTGCATCTAACAACTCGGCTGAACTCTTTAAAATCTGCAAGGAGATGGCTAATCCTGTTGCAGGCTCTACCTCTCCTGTCCCTTCCCAGGCCCTCTGTACGGCCCTGGCTTCTCATTCTATCTCCAAAACTCAGAACATCCTGTCTACCCTCTCAGCCTCTCCTGCTTCTCCCCCCATGTTCTCATCTCCCTCTGGCCCCTGTGCAGGCCAGAGGGAGATGCCTATCCTTTATCCTTGATTGTTCAACCGATGCCTGGCACCTCTCGCCCACTGCACTGCTGCTTTCTGCGCCAATTTACAGTGCTATGCGGATGACACCCAGCTGGCTTTTAGGCTGCCCACCTCCTCCTCTCCCTCTTCTCTCATCCCGGACTACCTCTCTGCAATCCAAGATTGGTGCGCCGCCACCAATCTCTGCCTGAATGCCGGCAAGACAGAGATCCTCCTCATTGGCACACCTACACCCCGCTTTCCCCTTACTCTCTGGCCGGCCTCCCTAGGCCATCCTCCTGCTCCCACCTGTGAGGCTAAGAACCTCAGGGTTATTTTCGACTCCACACTTTCCTTCTCTCCTCACATCTCTGAAGTCTCTAAGAAGTCAAACTACCACCTGCACCTCCCCAGAGGTACTCTCCCTTTACTCACCTTCCCCCAGAAACTCACTGTTTCATGTAGCTCTGGTTCTCTCTAGGTTTGACTACTGTAACAGACTCTTCTTACATCTGCCTGCCTCTACTCTCTGTCCTTTGCAACTCATCCAGAACAAGACTGCAGAACGTGCCTTTGGCCTCAAGTCCAGGGATCGTATCTCTCCAGCACTAAAATCTCTCCATTGGCTCCCAGTGGCGGCAAGGATCAAGTTCAAGACCCTTTGCATTGTCCACAAGGCCTTCTGGGGCCTGGGAACAAAATATCTCCAGCTTTCTCTCCTGAAGTATCTTCCTACTTGAGCCCTTCGTTCCTCCACCTACAACTCCTTGAGGATCAGGCGCTTTTCCAAGCAACAAGCTAGAGGCAGATCTCTCTCTTCGGCGGGCCCCTCCCTCTGGAACAGCCTCCCTGCCTCTCTGAAACTTGAGCAGAACCACCTAAGGTTCCGGAATGAACTCAAGACTTTCCTCTCTGCTTCTGCCTTCTCTCTTCCTCTACCCTGCTGATCTCCTGTCTGTTACTGCGCTGGTTACCTGGCCACCCTCTGAACCATGGACCCAGGTCCCTGTCCTCCCAGTTGCACACCTGCACTGCCTTCTGGCAACCCTGCACTTGGGACTATATCTGCAACCCTACAGTCTCCACAGCTGCACTATCTATCACTTGCTGCTCTGCACTTAACCTTGCACTGCCACCTTCTGACCACACTTCTTGTTCCTTGTTGTTTAAATCCTATGTCCTGCACTTCCCCTCCTCCCCTTCCCTCGGCACTTTTCCCCTCCCTCTCTCCCCTGCACTTGCGTGATCTCAATGTCACTGGGCCTAGTAAGATTGTTGTCTTGTCCCCCCTTTATTCCCCTCCCCTGCCTCATCGTGCTTTGAAACATTTGTTTATGGGCATGCTATAAATAAAATCTCATATCATATCTCCCAGTTTCCTTGTGAAACATTGAGGTCTAAGCAGCATAGCGGAAGGGTGAGGAACATCAGGGCATCCTCACTTCTTTTCCCCTGGTCTCCTCTGCTCAGGTGGCCATGGAAAGGTCATTGCTTTTGGATCCCTTCCCTGGGGGTGGATATGCAAGGGAGGATCACCTGGGTGGGGGAGACTTGGGGAGTCAGGAGAGCACTTCCTTAGGTGAGACATGATATCCCACATGATATTCGCGCCTTGAAACACTTGTGTATAGGCACGCTATAAATACCATATCATATCATATCATTTTGCTTTCACCACGAGCCCTCCATCCCTCAAGCATTCGTAGGCTTTTGTCTGCCCTTTCACTGCGACTCCCCTAAAGTATCCCCAAAAGGTCATCAATATGGTAATGGGACGTAGAAGAGGATAACTGGACTAACACATCCTCATTTTATAAACACAAACACTTATCAGCCCCAATTAAATACTGGGACGAGGAAGAGGATAACAAGAGCAAGGCAGGACTTTGTTGGACAAAGGGTCAGGGACTCTGGAGAAGGCTCTCTGAAGGCCCACAGGTATTAGGCCTGGTTGAACATGTATGGGCGAACTCCCAACACACAAATCAGCACTCCAGCAACACAGGAGCAGAAAAGCAACTCTAAGTAAGTTCTACCTTGTGTCAAACAATAACTTATAAGTGAAGAAGAGGTTGCAGCACGATGGAGTAGATCTCGCAGCAGCAGTCGAGTGAAGAGGCTTCCAGCAAGGATTCTTCTGAGTTTTGTGATTTTGGTGCCTTTTGGGACGCATCAGTGAAAAACGATTACCGCCCGGTCAATTTGACTCGTTATCTCGGTCCAGCACTCTGGTGAGGGGACTTCAAGGAGTGGAATCTTGCCTCTGGAGGCCCTGGAGGAGTCAATCAAAGTTTGGGGGGGATTAGAACTTCGGAAAATTATACACTGCATAGTGCCCACAGGTCCCAGGGTGTTGGCGGTTTGCAGCTTGTGAAGGTTACAGCTTGTGGTGGGATGGCTCAAAATGCAGGTTATCTCAAGACTGATTAGTCCCAGTAGTCTAAGGGAGAGAGTCGCCTGCTTCAGCGTTCTCTTGATGCTTTGAAGGAGGGGTCGCACAGCAGCAGTTACTCAGAAAGAATCTCTAGTCATCTGGAAGTTGCTGCGGGCATCTTTCCTCTTCTTCCTTGTCGTTTCTTCCGTTCCAGGGGTCAGCTTGTCTTCAGCCTCAGAATCCATGCCTTTTATGCAGGAACTCAGCCAATCAGCACCCATGCACCATTCAGACTATGGGTGGTGGCTGTCCTGCTGGGCCTAGAAACCCCAGCTACTCCTCACTGATGAGGCCCAACAAGGCCGAAACATGTTTGGGGATGCTTGCGGTCTCGTGCAGAAGGGATGTGACAAAGCAGTTCGGGCTGTACTGCCCCTTTTGGGATGGGACCAGGCCTGATTTGCATATGGTCTTTCCCCTTTTGTAATGGCTTGGCAGGCGAAGAACGATGGTGTGGAGGGTTGTCCAGAGCAATGCCAGAGCTTAGGATTAATTCCAAACCTTCCAGCCATCACCTATGTTGTTTTGGGTATGTCCTTTCATGACAGACAGCTCACCAGTTGGAACTGGTACCGGGCAGGCACATCAGAAGACAAAGAACAGCAAAGTTTCAGACTTCTCCTGAGTTTCCTGTCCTTACAGACATGCTGGAGCCTTGGCAGGCTTCACAAAGGATTCCCGCCGAAGACAAAAGTCAAACAAGGACCTCCCCCATCCAGTACGGCAGAAGAAGGACCAAGAAGGGAAAAGCAAAGGAGAAATGTTGAAAAAAGAATACAGCCACCATTTTGGGTCAATGGTGACCTTTCTGTGCACTGCCGCGGCTGTGAGTACAGCCTGGAAGTAAAACTTGCACAAAAGTAGGCAGGATAAACCACTGCCACCAGCCATTCAGATATGCTTGCCACTGTAACCAAAAGGTCACAGGAGCAGTGAGAAAGGGGATACAGTGTAACGGGTTGCGTGCATTTCCATGCAGAGGGGACCTGGTTTAGCAGTTTGGGCAGGGCTGCTCCCATTGGTGGCAGTTCCTGACTGATCAGCATATGGCTGGACCCCATTTGCAATGGCGCATGTGTGCTAAAAAACAGTGGTGTGGAGGGTTGCCTGAGATTAATTCGAAACCTTCCACCCATCACTTTTTTGGTTTTAGTTTGTTGCCCTATGTGAGAAAGGGTATGCCCAGACGTGGGACCCTTGCGCGCTGCGCCATAGGGACCCAAGCTGCACCTCACTGAGGAGGCCCAACAAGGCCGAAAAAAATGTATGGCGTTGCTTGTGTTTCCGTGCAGCAGGGACCTGGCCTAGCAATACAGGCAGGGCTGCTCACATTGGTGGCAGTACCTGGCTGATTTGAATATGGCTGGACCCCATTTGCAATGGCGAAGACGGGTTTAAAAAACAGTGTTGTGGAAGGTTGCCCAGAGTAATGCCAGTGGTTCAGATTGATATTGATATTTAATTTCTATCGCGCTCATACCAAGTGTTTCAGAGCACGACAAGACAAGGGAAGGGGAACAGGGGAGAACAAAAACAACGATCTTACTAGGTCCAGTGACATTGAGAACGTGCAAGTGCGCAGTAGAGGGAGAAGGGGGAGAAGTGGATGGAAGGGGGAACAAAAGGAGAGTGCGGAATGAGAAGGAAAAAACAAAAATAATAATAAAATAATAAATAAAAAGGCAACAAATAATGGGAGTGCAGCCAGCAAGTGGCAAGTGCTGGGTTTATGGCAGCAGGCCATGTAGGTCTGAAAGTGCAGGAAGGCAAGGGGAGGGCTTTATGGGTACAGATACAGACACCAGTGCAGGGGATGGCCCAGAGGCAGTGCGTGAGGGTGGCAAGATGAGCAGGTACCTGGGCCCGGAGGACAGAGGGTGGCCAGGTGCATGGTGCCGAGGGAGAGTAGAATCAACAGGGGAGAGGGGAGGAGAAGACAGAAGCAAAGAGAAGGCAGATTAATTCAAAACCTTCCACCCGTCACTTTTTTGGTTTTAGTTTTCACCCCTTAGCACTCCACATAAGGTGGTGTGTGCTGATCTCACAATATAAAAATTAGGAAGGATACTAAATATCCCCCTGCCCATGGGAACATTAATTCTCGCAAGGAAAATAACAGAAAATAAAAAAGGAAGCCCAAGGGCTCCCCGCCACACCGCACAGAGTGCTGTGTGTGTAGCAAAGTTAAATGACAGGTGCGACAGAACTTGGAGGAAAGTATTTCTCCAAGAGAGTTACAAAAAGATTTTTTTAATTTTGTTATTATCAATGTTTTAGTTTGCATACAAACTTTTAAGTTACATTTTTTATCATCAGATATAGCATTCATTAGGTTTCATTAAAATTTGGGGTGTTTCTCTTATTTACAATTTTGATTTGTTGTGATAAAATTCCAAAATTGGATTATAATGATTAGTCTCTTGTTTTTGCCTGATATTATCTGAAGCCACATTTTGTTTTCTCTGTAGCTTGTTCTTTGTTGGTTCGTCACATTATTGAATTGGATCCTGCGCTCGATGAGGGTGGGACATTTCATTAGAATGTGGTAAATCATTTCTTTTTGGTTGCTTTGTTTGCCAAATCTGCAGAAACTTTCTTAGTCAGATATCGATTTAATTGCTTCCAGGTATTCTCTTGTGGGCAAGATGTTGAGACGAAGTCTTAAGTACAGATCTCCGATTGTTCTGGATGGAAATCTTGTCAGATAAGATGGTAGCTCGTTGAGAGCTCTAGTTTCCAGCTCAGAGATTATGTTCATTATATACAAAGCCTTATCTTGTGTTGTTTTTATCCAATCGTTGTCTTTGATTCTTTTTTTCACTTCCAGAGGTCTGTCAATCAATGTCTCAATTGTCGTTTTGGTTAAGTAGAGATAGGCAGGCGTCTTTCCATGTATCTAGGATGGAAGTGTTTGATGTTGTCTCTGCTTGTGTCAATATATTAATTGCTGCAATATCATCAATGTTGATGATCTTTTGGTAGATGTCTAGCTGTTTCCAATTTCTGATGGAATCAAGCAATTGAAGGGCCAGTTCATGTTGTATTCTAGGCATCGTAAAAGATGGAGCTAAAGAAAGAACCTTGCACCACAATAGGCCTTCCAACACGGTCCAGACATTATGTGGTATGTTAAGTAACGTTTCACTGCCGTACAATAATAATGCGACAACTTTCTGCCTGTAAAAGGCTATTGACCATATCTCCTATGGATGATCACACCTTGTCTGGCTAGGGTGCATGCTTTGTTCTTCAAATGGATGGACCAGTTCAGCTCGACGTGAGAGTTGTTGAGCAAGATGCCGAGATATTCATTTAATTTCCTGGACTACCTTGAGTTTTTTTCCCCTTGAGGTATAGGCATTAGGAAGCATTTTGCTTGTTAGTGCAGTCGCCTAAGGACATTACTTGAGTTTTGTTAGGATTTATTTTCATGTAATTTCCCTTGATGTGGTTGTAGAGGATGTTCAGTCTTTTTTGGAGGCCGACCCTGGTCTTGTCCATTACTACAATGCTGTCCGCATGAAGTATGTAGGGAACAGGTGTCGCATTCAGTCTCGGAGGATTAGTGGCCGGGATTATTTGATTCTCGCAAATGTCAAGAAGATAGAAATTGAATAAAGTGGCAGCCAGTGGGCACCCTTCTTTAAGTCCATTGGTAGTTTGACTCGCTACAGAAAGAGTTCCGTAATAGGTGAACCGAACTCGGATGGTGGTGTTTTACTGTATAGAGCTTTTATGGGTTCCAACAGCTTGCTGGGACAGTTATGTTGTTGGAGTTTCTTCCACAGATTATTTCTGCTGATGCTATCGAACGCCATTTGAAGGTCGACAAAAATGGCGTGGATGTTGGACCGAGTTCTGAGAGATTCTTGTTTCAATAAGTTGAGAATCAGTAGGTTGATATTGGTGCCTACATTACTGGCAAACCCGGTCTGGCGAGGATCTTGCTTTTTATTTTTCTTGCTCCATTCGTTGAATCTCTTGACCACGATGGAATCACAAATCATGTGGTCGAGCATTGCCAACGGGCGATAGATTTTTGGTGGATTTCGTTTGCCTTTTTTGAAAACCGGTATTATAATCACTGTTTTCCATGTGTCGGGTATACATTTGTTTTCCGAGATTAGGGTGAAGATTATCATGCATAATTGGGCCCAAGCTTTTGACTGGTTTTTCATGGTGTTGTTGCTTAAGCCATCAGGGCCAGGAGCTCTCGAGGTGTTTAATCCTCTGATGTATAGAAGAATTTCTTCATAATCCCATTGTTTGTACCAGTCTTTATTATTGTAGTTTGTGTTATTATTGGGGCTTTCGTGGTCCAGGTTGGTGTTGTATAACAGTCTGAAATGGTCGACCCATTCGCTCTCATTCACATCAATGATCAGTCGATGTTGGAGGGCATGGTTTTGATTGAGCAAAGTCCAGAGATCCTGAGTATTTCGCTTGTTTAAGGCTTTCATCATGGATCCTGCATCATTTGGAGCAATCATGGCTCTAGTGTTTTTGAGCCAATTTCTATATTTTTGTTTTAAACTGTGAAGTTTTAGCATTTCATCTAGATAATCAATTTTCTTGACTGTTCTTATACTCTTCCTTAATTGTTTTTGCACGGGCGATTTCTTCGTAATAAGCATGCAAATGGTCTGTATTGTACAAGAATACATGGTTTTTCTTGCGCTGTTAGGGTATCAGGAGCCATTCATAGTTGATTTTTTATTGTCATCTTTGTTGGAAATCTTGAACACTTCTTCTAATACTTTCACCTGGTGGTCGGATATGCGTAGTCTATTAAGACCAGTGTTAATTGTTATTTTTGGGAACATCATTTTGTCCATGCACTGACGTGGAGTGGTCCAAGTCATTATATGTTTAGTATGATCGCTGTGTGTATCGATCCTGACTTCTATTTCTAAGATGTTAGAGATCATGTTAGGTGAGGTGTAGATATAATGAAGGTGTCTCTTGGAGTTCCCTCTGTGCCAGGTTGGTATGGCTGGTTTGTCCCCTTTGGTGTTCCCGTTAAGGAGTGTAAGGTTTCGTCTGAGTGAAGCAGCTGACCATAGTTTTGCTTTAGAGGTCAGCTTGGTGTCAAGTATTTTAATGCCACCTTCCTGGAATAAATGAAGATTAAAGTCGCCACAGATGATAAGTTGCACCTGTTTGTATTTTGTATAGAGGATATCGATGTTGGTCAGTATCTCATCTAGGAATTCTTCATGCAATGGTAAAGACGGGCTCCAATAGATGTTCATTATGGCCATCGGGCATTATTCTTTTGTTTGGGGGTTTTCCGGCTTCTCCAAGTGTCTCTGTTTGAGAATGGTTATTTGAGACCAGTAATTTGGGGCCAGAGCTTCAATTAATTGAAAGTTGCCTTGGACTTTCCAAAATGTCAGAAGGCCTGAGCAGGGACATCCCTTTGTACCTGTTATAGCGGGGGTTATTTGAATCGTGTATCCATCACAAAGTAGTTGTTTAGAGAGCCAAGTCTCCTGGAGACATATTATTTCATAGTTAGCAAGATAATTGTTTACTTTTTCGAATAAGTGCGTGGAACCCCGGGTGTCTTCATGTTCCCTATCTGTTGGCATTATAGGTAAGTGGTTGTTTCCTTTCCCCTGGAGCCCTCTTGAGTTGTGTTCTTGGATGGGGCTGGTGGATAAACTCTCTGGATACTGCTTTGGTTGTGATTATTGATCTGTGTTCTTTTTTGTTCCCAAGAAGTCTTCTTTGGTGCTTCATGATGATCAAAAGATGGATGGTGTTTCCATCTTCTATTTTTGTTCATTAGTGTGGGAAGAGGTTCCTCATTTCCACTTCTAGTGGATAAGTTGTTTGGCGTGTTTAAAGTGGCAGAGCATTTGAACACAAGTCTTTCCAGGTGTTTTGTTTGCTCCATAATTTTGTCCATCAAGTTACGTGAGTTGAATTGAATTATTATGGGGTCTGTTTGTTCGTCGTGTGGAAACTCTACCACTTTTATGTCGTCTGAATTGATTTTGTGAGCGGAGGAATGACATGGAGCAATCTCAGGAGGTTTGTCCTGTTCAAGATTAGACCATCGTCTAGCGGTTTTAGTCTTTGAATCTCGATCATGTTCTTGACTAATTGTGCTCATGGATCGATGAAGATAGGAAGTTTCATTGAATTGTTCGGATTCACAAAGTTATGAACTGAGGCGTCTGGGTTCTCTTCCCTTATCCGCGCTTGTCGAGCTTCATTTGCTTCATAGCTTTCTGTGTGTGTTTGTGTTGATTCATGGTCCGTAATGTTTATACAATCATCATGTTCAACTGTAAATCTTGACCAATCAGCTTCAGTGTTGGAGACTTTATCACAAGTAAGTATTCTGTTGTTGCTCGTCATTGTGTTGTGTTCTGTGTATTCATCGACAATATATAGTGATGAAGTGTCACTGGAAAAGTCTGACAGCTGGTTGATCGTCCTTTCCATGGGGGGCTTGAGTTATTTGTTGCTTTAGGTTCGGAGGGACTCTCTTCATATGTTGATAGGTTCATCAACAATTCCAAGTTTCTCTCATCCTCTCAAATCTGTTCGTTTGAATTGGTGAATTTTTCTGTGGACTTGTGTTGAGTTGTGGAAGGCTCTGTTTTCTTGGGAGCAGCCAGTTTACTTTCCTTTGGTGTAGCTGCTTTGGTCGTTATTTGGGGCAATGTCAGATTTCTTAGGAATGCTTCTGAGCCTTTCCTAGATATTTTGGCAACGATTTTTGTTTTCCCATGACTGTTGTTAATTTTCTTTTCAATGTTACTCATAGTTTTTTTTGTCTGGTCGAACATTGGGAAAGTATCCATCAGTTCCGAATGCTGATGGTATTTTCTTGTTCTATGTTTCTCGAAGGGGTATTGGCTGTTTTGGCAATCTTATTATCGATGTGCATAGGGGTCTTCTGTGGAATGGACAGTACTGGGTGCGGCAAAGTTTGTTCATTTGTCGAGGACACAATGTTGACATTCACCGTGGTGTCTTTGTGCTTTTCCTTTGTGGATAATTTACTAGAAGTGGGATTTCCTGTAGTAGATTCTTGGTTGTGTGATTTTTCTTGTTGTTTTACAGCAAGTAATCTGATTAAGGTGTTAGTGATTTGTTCCTTTTCCACACGGTCGTGTCTGGCAATATCAAAGAGACGGTTTTGCCATGTATTGCTAATTTACGCTTCTGTATCGAAATTGTATTTTGTTGGCCAACGTTTCCATATATATCTGTTTCGTATGCATCATTGCGATCAGAGTTGCTTGGTCGCGCATGACCTCATTAATGGACTTGTATAATTTGATGAATGGAATAAGAGCCAAGTTTGAGGCTGCTATCATGGAACTCTGTAGTTCGGCCATCGATGTTGGTATTGGATTGATATGTTCTTCATTCAGGGTGTCACAATGACATTTGAGATTCGTCTCTTCGTTCTTGTTCACGTCCAGTGGATTTTGCAAGTCCCTGTTTTTCTCATATTGCGAGGTCGGGGTGGTGGTGCCATGTGAAATGGGACTGTCTAGTGCTTTTTCTGGTCGAGGAGTAGAGGTCTTTTTTTTTCCGATTCTCTTAGTTTGAATTTGGTAGATGGCAAACTTCCAAAGATTTCATTTCCCTTTTCCTGGTCATTCATGATCATCTCAATTTCAGTAATGTCAAGAAATAGCCTAGCAAAGCGATTTCGAAATTGGTCAGCAGACGGCCGCAGTTTGTGCTTTCCATTTGTAATTTGTCGTAATTTTGTTGCCAGGTTTTTTTTGCCAAGAGCACATTTTTTTGTATCGTGAGTGGTTCCTGTGTTGGGTCGTTTGCATCATGAATTGTGTCTTTATTGCAGGCAGACCTCACATTTTTGTCAGGATCCTCAAAGGACTCCTTCTAATTTCCTTTGATGTTTTGGTTGTGGCAGGAGAGATAAGTCTGGTCATTAAGGTCTTTTCGTTGGAACTCTTCAGTAGAGGGCTTATGCTGAGGTGGAAATTCCCACATTTCGTAGCTTGTGCTTTGTTTCCTTTCCACAGCTTTTTTGTTATTCTGGTTTAAAATGGGACGAAGAGTCCAGATTTCAGTTTCTTTCTGGGGGTAGCATCAAGTGAGGTACAATGATGAGTAGAAACGTCCTGCGTTAATTCACGGTTGGAAATCAAGAAGTGTTCACAGCACAATAGTGGGTTTATCTGTGTTTTCTCGATGTCTTTAGGGGACAAGGTTTCCGAAGCGTGATCAGTGCTACTGTTTTTTTTACGTCTATACGGAAGCCAGGAGGGGAGACTGGTGTTGAGCTTGCAGCAGATTAGTTGATTTCGACATCAATCAATTGGCTCTGTGATGTGCACATTTCGCAGTTTACGCTTTCTGATCTGAGGTTGATGGCGCTCGAAGGTTCCGGTTGTTTGGCGGTTGATGAAAGCAAATTACAGCACGAGCAGGGGAGTTTGTTAGTGGGCAAGACAGTTTCGCATTTTGGGGTTTCTGTGAGCGGAAGAAGTTTCGCTCGTAGCCTGGTGTGTGGGCCGGTTGTAACAACCATGCTGCAGCGTGGAAGGTGGGAAGGAGCAGGGGTTTACCGGGGCAGGCAGAAAGTTTCCGTGGTCGCCAGGTCAAGGGGCTCCCCGCCACACCGCACAGAGTGCTGTGTGTGTAGCAAAATTAAACGACAGGTGGGACAGAACTTGGAGGAAAGCATTTCTCCAAGAGTTACAAAAATAAATACAAAGTATCCCAAAAGATAGGGTAAAAGACTCATGACCCTTTTCACCACTTTTCACAGTTGTGCAAATCGGGCGGGCATTTTTGCGCATTTAAAATCACATCCGAATTTACAAACTGGACACACTTTTAAATGTGAAGAAAACTAAGGCAACCCCATAGGTCTGCCTTGAAGAGGTGCATGGGGTGCACACTGCATGACACAGACTTTCCTCACGCTGCCATGCAACTTAATTGTTTAAGTGTGACAGCAGAGGTATGAACCACTGATGCCTCACTTGCATTTCTGCTCCTCAAACGGGATAGAAATGTTTTTTTAATTGTATTTTGCAGTGATAGGCTCCTGAGCGGCTTTTCGCAGTGAAATGTGCTAGTAGCCTGCAGAACGCTGTCGGGAGAGCGATTCTTTTCAAGGCAGCTGGCCAGTGCATCATTTGCGCTACAGCTCAGCCCCGTGGGAATGTACATGTCATCTTTGAGAATAAGGGGACCTGCTAATTTCCAAAAATGTATTATCTAAATAAAGCACATCCTCTGCTCTATTTTTTAGATGCCCCATTTTTTGAGGATATGGGCCAAATAGTCACAATATCCGAGGACGGGGAAGAGGAATGGGAGTGATGGGCCAGATGGGGAGTGATAGGCAAAAAAGCAAAGGGAGAGCAGTGGGCCAAAGGGGGAAGCAGTGGGACAGAGGGGCAGCGGTGGGCCAGAGGTGCAGCAGTGGACCAGGAAGCAGAGACGTGGCGCAGGCTTCAGGGGGAGTGGTGAGCCAGGAAGCAGAGACCGAGCAGTTGGTCGGAAAGAGGCAGCGACCCGCAAATTGGAAGAAAGGATGAGGGAAGTGTGCGGTAGAATGGGAGAAAGGATGTAAGATGTAGAAGTAGGAAGAAGGAATGAAGGACTGTAGAGGGAATTGGGGAGAGTAAGGTGTGAGTTGGTAGTAAGGATTGGAGTGTGGCAGAGACTGGGGGAATGTGAGTTGTGACTTGGTAATGTAATAGAGCATGTGGGTATGCACATGAGTGAAAAAGTGGGAGTGTAAATTGTGATGAGAAATTGGCAAGTGTGAGGAGTGTTGGTGGGAGACGTGTTTCGGGGATTCGAGACCCTGGAAGGGGAATATTTTCACCATTACAACTGATAATGATCGTAGGTATGCACATTAAACCAAAAATGTAGAGCAAAACAAATACTGTTCTGCCACGCCAGGAAGATCAGGGACTCTTCCTATTCAATTCATCCAAAAGGTACAAATACTGACATCCTGGCTCTATTGTAGCCTCACACACTGCCTCTTTCCTGCAAAGTGCCAATCTTACACCCTCAAGTCATTAATAAATGTCCCGCCAAAATGCGCCATGAGTAATATTTTGTGCCACAAAATGTGCTTTTTTGTGCCATAAAATGTTCCATTTCATGCCGCAATATCCTGGAGGGTCTGGGTGGGGGGCACTGAAAGAGATGGAAGTTGCAGGTGACAGATAGGGAGTGAGAGATGTAATCAGGCACAGGCTGCTGATGTCAGTTCCAGAAACTGCCCATCCGTCACATGCCCAACGGGGTGTCTTTTAACTGTAAGTGTTTGTTGTAGCGGAGCGAAGTTCTTTACAACTGGGCTACAATGTATACACAGCACTGAGACCGGCCTTTGCATTTCAGACATTTTGGCAAGCTCACTTTTTTTTTTTTTACTTTATTTTTATTGACATTGTACATACAAGGTAGGGTGCGACGGCAATCCCCACCGACCATACAATAGGCTTACAGACAAGGATGCCAACGTTTTTATCTTTTAATCTCATTCCCTCACCCCCACCCTCCCCACCCCCCCCAACTTTGCAACATACCAAGTTTTGAGGTTTTTTGCGAGTTATAGAAGCTGCAGAGAGAACTTTCAAACATCGTTATATGCCTTTGTTATACAATTTGACATCGTGGGATCAGCGTGGTTCAGAGCTAAATGAGGGTCAAGCTCCATTTCTAGGGCGGGTGCTGGGAAAAGCCCGGAGGATTCATCATGAAACATATCTTTACAGACGCATTGAGACACATTCGTCATGGAGGAGAACTGCGGTCCATTCCTGTGTGAAATCCGAAACTTTGTCATTTTTCACTGCTGTAAGCTTTTCATACGTAAAAATCACCCTTAGTTTACAAAGCCATTCCTCCTTGGTTGGTGCTAAGGCGCTTTTCCAGTTTTGGGCCAATGCTAGCCTCCCCGCCCTCAGCATGGCCCCGATGACCCTCGGGAATGCACTCTGTTCCGTTTCCGGCATGGGGGTCCCCAGGAGGATTTCTAAGGGGAGTAGCGATGGACTGAACCCCTCTATATCCTTAATCCAGCTGAGAAGCTCCGACCAGTACACCTGAATAACCGGACATCCCCACCACATATGGAACCATGTGCCCCTTTGGTGACATAACCTAGGACAGTAGGGGGATACTTCTGCGAACATTCTGGACAGGGTGGCCGGGGGGCGATGCCAGGAGTGGAGAATCTTGAAGCTGTGCTCCATGGCTGCGGTGTACAGAGTACCGGTAAATATAGTTTTGAAAATTGCCCTCCATGTATGGTCATCCAACGTCATGCCCAGCCTTTCTTCCCATATTCGTTTGAAAGGTTGCCTACCCTCCAAGTTAGCCGTTATCAGAGTACTATAAAACTTGGACAGAGAGCCCTTTCGAGAGACTCTTTTAGCTATTACTTCTTCAAAGGGGGTGAGGGGGCGATTTAAGTTGTCAGCCCACTGAGGGTGAGTCAGAATTCCCTTCAAACGCAAATACTCAAAGATCGAGGGTGGTTTGTCACCCAGTGCTTCGGTCAATTGTTCGTAATCTATGAAGCCCTCCTCGCGGGAGAGTTGGGAAACCCTCTCCAAACCCATGTCCGACCAAGCTTGAGTGTCGCGGAAGCCTCTGGTGTCTAGGTTGATAGGGGGACCCCATAACGATGTTAGAGGGGACGGCCAGGATGACAGCATTTTGTTATCTTTATTCGGTTTCCAGACTGCCCATAAGACTGCTAGTGTGGGGTGCACTCTAAGGTGGGAGGGGATGGTTTTAGGGGAGGCCCATAGTAGATCTCTAACTTTTTTCGGGTGGGTATGGTTATCCTCAATGTATGTCCAATATGTCCTCATATCCTCTCTCATGTGCTCCAACATCACCCGGAGCTGAGCTGCTTTATAGTATAGTCTGAGGTCAGGGAGGGCGAATCCACCGTGTGACTTCGGAAGGGTCAAGGTGGAGAATTTGACTCTTGCTCTCTTCCCGTCCCATATAAACTGGAGGACTCGGGCATGTAGAACCTCGAAGAAGGATTCAGGAATGACCACAGGGAGGGCTGCAAAAAGATACAATAAGCGAGGTAAGATGTTCATTTTAACCGTTACTATACGCCCAAACCAAGAGAGTGTAAGAGGCGCCCAGCGTTTGAGATCGCTGCTAATCTTGGCCAAAATCTCCGGGAAGTTACACTGATATAGTAGCGAAAGGTCCCTATGAACGCAGGTGCCTAGATACCTAGTGGACACTCGTTCTATTCTCACTCCCAATAATTCCGAGCGATCCCCAATGTCTTGGTCCCCGGGACCCATAGGCATAATACTAGACTTGGAGGCGTTTATCTTAAGCCCCGAGAAGGCCCCATAGAGGTTTATAAGATCGAATAATCTAGGTAGTGAGACCTGGAGATTGGTTAGATACCCCAAATATCGTCGGCAAATAGAGAGATTTTAAAGTCGCAATCGCCACAACGTATCCCTGTAATTTCCTGGTCTGCTCTGATCGCTATGGCCAGGGGCTCCATTGCCAGAGCGTATAGAAGGGGGGGAAAGAGGACAGCCTTGCAGGGTTCCTCTAGATAAGGCCAGGGGTTCCGACGTGCCACCATTGAC
This sequence comes from Ambystoma mexicanum, assembly GCF_040938575.1. NCBI lineage: Eukaryota > Metazoa > Chordata > Amphibia > Caudata > Ambystomatidae > Ambystoma > Ambystoma mexicanum. The sequence goes on from NC_090934.1 coordinate 1,379,623,891, forward strand.
CAAGACTCTTGCCGTGGGGCTATTATATAGTGTCGAGACCCACCTACAAAAATTCTCCCCGAGGCCCATTTTCTGGAGAACTCTACCCATATAAGGCCACTCGACTCGGTCAAAGGCCTTTTCAGAGTCTAAAGCGAGCAAGTAGCCTTCTACCCCCTGCCTCGAGGCCTCATGCATGAGGCCTAGGGTCTTCCATATGTTATCGGAACACTGGCATCCCGGAATGAACCCTACCTGGTCTCCATGTATTAGTGAGGGGAGGAGCTTCGCCAGTCTGTTCGCCAGAAGTATGGCCAGGATCTTAACATCCACGTTAAGAAGGGAAATGGGGCGATACGATTGACACTGGGAAGGGTCCTTCCCCTCTTTGGGGATTACTACTATCAATGCTGACATCATCGAGGGTGGGAGGGTGCCCTGATCAAGTGCTGAGTTAAACATTTTGGCCATAAACGGGGCTAGCGTTGACCGATAGGTCTTATAAAACTTGACTGTGAACTCATCGTCGCCTGGGGCTGTTCCACTCTTCAGGGAGGATATGGTATCTATTATCTCCTCTGGGGATACGGGAAGATACAGTATGTCTGCCTTTTCGGGTGAGAGGCCGGGAATCGGGAGGGAGTCCAAGAAGTTGTCGATCTCGGTTCCGTCTCCTGCGTATTCTGAGCCGTACAGGCGTTCATAATACTGCCGAAAGTGTTCAGCTATTTTATTATCTCTTACAGTAGACTCCCCTCCCGGTGGCCGGATGGAATTAACCCTCCTACTATTTCTGAGCTCCCGGAACCTCCAAGCTAATATTTTATCTGCCTTTTCCCCCTTTTCCATGTACTTCTGTTTCAGGAAGGACAGCTTCCTTTCTGTTTGTCCCACATGGAGGTCTGCCAGGCTTGAGCACAACCTTTGGAGTTCCTCCCACTTTCCGGGGAACATTTGTGTTTTTAGTTTCCCACCCGGTTGGATAGCCTCTATCTTTTTCCTCAATAATTTCTCCTCTTGGCCCCTTTTCCTCTTTTTTCTTGAACCTGTCTCCATGAGAATGCCCCTAATGGTCGCCTTGAATGCCTCCCATACACCCATAACTCCGACCTCCCCATTATCGTTGATAGAGAAGTATTCTGTAATAGCTGTAAGGAGGGATTCCCGTACCTCTTTGTCGTGCAGAAGGAGGTTGTTACATCTCCATAGGGACCCAGGTGGCGAGGCCGGGGGCATACCCATTTTTATTCTAACCATGTCATGGTCTGTCCAGGGAACCACCTCTACCCCTGATTCCGTGACCTCGCCCCGGAGCGTGGCGTCAACCAAGATATAATCAATACGGGAAAAAGTAGCATGGGGTTTCGAGAAAAATGTGAAGTCGGGGTCTCAATCTTGTTTTGTGTGGTGTGTGTCGCTCAAGCCCAGATCTTCATTAACTGTTTGAAATGCCTCAGCCAATTTTTTTTTTGAGGCGTTGATTAAGACATGGGTTGGGCGAGCTCCTGTCTCTGTCAGGGCAAAGAACCATGTTAAAATCCCCCCCAACCAGTAAAGTACCCTCAGAAAATGCTACAATTTTCTCTCTCATCCCCATCCAGAAGCCATCTTGCGCCTCATTTGGAGCATAAATACAGACCAGGGTGAACAGCCGACCCCTCACCTCCCCTTTAACCATGATATATCGTCCTTCTGGGTCTGACCTCTGGGCTTTGAGAACGAAGTGTGCCCCAGGAGAAACCAATAGGGCAACTCCTTGTTTCTTGGCCTGGAAGGACGCTGCATACACTTGTTCAATAGCTTTAGCTCTCAGCTTTGGTTCCTTGTCCCTAACCCAATGTGTTTCTTGTACAAATAACAATTGGAGCCGGAGCCTTGAAAATTCCCTCACCAGCAACGATCTTTTAGTGGGCGAGTTGAGCCCCGGCACATTTAATGAACCCACTGTCAAAAATTGAAAGGAATCATCCATCATAGCGATCGTAAAAGCTTATGTCTCCCTTCTCGGGACGGCTAGTTCCAGTGCTCCCGCAGTACTTCCGCCCCCCGCTATAGTCAAATAACAAACTTGCAGTTACAAAACAGACCAGAAAACTTGGCTTGACCCAACTAAAATCCTTTTGAACAAACCCCAACTTTTCCCTCCCCACTCCCTCCTCCCCCTGAACGCCTGGTGGACCAGCGGCTTCATCCTGTCGCTGAGCCAGGCCACCAGGGTCTCCCTCCTCTGGGCTCTTGAACTCTTCAATAACCAATAACCACAACTTTAGCCCCCCCTCCCCCCTGTCATATTCGGATTACAAATAATTACAGTGCTTCCCCCAATGGCATGAAAAACAAACTAGACAGTGAAGCTTCCTGGGGTTCCTCAAGTGTCAGGTTGACCAGGGGATGTCGGAGCCACTCTTCTGAACTTCCTGTGGCCTCGGACTTTACGTCTCTCCTGTGAAGCCTTAATTCTCCCGGGTCCAACAGGCTCCCTTCCGCGCTCTTGCTCTTCCACTTCCATGTTTGGTTCTCCGAGAAGTTTGCCCGACACCCTACGAATGTCATCCTCCGTGACCAGGGCATATTTGTACCCTTCCAGTTCAAAGGAAAGTGAAAAAGGGTATCCCCATCTGTATCTGACCCCCTTGGTTTGGAGCATTTTCGTGAGCGGGGAGCAAAGTCGACGTCTTGCCAGGGTGAAGGCGGACAGATCCTGGTACAGCGAAATCCGGGCCCCCTCCCAGTCCACCGGGCCCTTCTTACATGCCAGTTCCAGAATTTTGTTCTTCTCCGCGAAGTAGTGGAAACGTACGAGAATGGACCTGGGGCCTCTGTTGACCGCTCCCGCCCTGTGAGCTCTATCAATAGTGGGTTCATTCGTGTTCGCCCCCTCAAAGAGAGATCCCACCACCGCGTTTACAGCTTTGATTATGTCAATTTGCGTTTCACCTTCCCGCTCCGGGAACCCCAAAAAGCGAAGATTACAGCGTCGTTCTCTATTCTCTAAGTCATCAAGCTTTAGGGAGCATTTATCTTCTCTACTCTCGAGTTCCGATAGGCGCATGTCGAATTGCGTCTCGAATATGTCGTTCGAGGCTGTGTTGTTTTCAAGCGCTTGGACCCTGTCGTCTATATTGTCCACTTTTTTATCCAGGGTATCCAGCCGTAGCGTTATGTCTGCTCTGAAGCCTCTTATTTCCTCCAGGAGGGCAGCCATACCTTTGGTGACTGTGCTAGTAACAGACATATCCAGGTGTGTCGGTGCCGCCATCTCAGGGCAGGTTGTTGATCTTGGGGGCAGGCGCCGAAATTTCTGTAGGTCCTCTTTCCAGGTCATAGGCTCTCCCCTATCATCTCCACAAGGGCTCCCCCCGGACTCCACAGACCAGGCGGGCTGCGCCGTTGGACCCCCCCCCAACACTGGGGTGCGCGCACCGGGGGGAAATCTCTGTATACGGCCTTAACTTTACACTCTCCGTTGAGGCGGGGGGGGGGTTACTCGAGGCAAATCGTGAAGGTTGACTTGGGGTGCTCTCATGCCACGTGGGACTCGCCGAACTTTCGTCTCACCCCACCTGTGAAAAGCAACGTCCGGGGAAGGCCGGACGCGGAGGGGGCTAAGGGACCGCTGCGGGCCCCTCTTGCTTGATTCGATGTAAGTTGCCCAGGAAATTGTTCTGTTACCCTTTCTGTTGTTTTCAGCTGCAAAGTACTGTGCCGAGGAAGATGGAGACCTGTGGATTGAGGGTTACTATCCGTGGACGGCTGACGCTTCTCGGGTATTTTCCTCAAGCTGCCCTAGAGCGTAGGAGACGGGCCGCTTCTCCACGCGGAGGCGGAGGCATGCGTTTCGGCCCTCTTTGCCAGCGCAGCCCCGGTAAAAATGCTCTTCCTGTCGGGTCGCGTACGCCGCCGGGGTCGCAGCCTGTCTTGCCCGGGCTCTCGCTGTGTCGGGGTCCCCATGTCTCTCCACCGACTCTACTTCCCCAGCGATCTCCAGGTCGAAGTGCAGGCAATGAGATTTGTACGCTCGACGGAGTTAACAGCGACTTTAAGGTAGTCGCAGGCCGCCTTCCTGGCCAGAGATGTCGCAGGGTACAGGCCCCAGTCGCTTCACTCCTCCGGGCTCTTCTTTGGGCCCCTAGCAGCCGTCGGGATTCCGGGATTCCAGGAAGCCGCAGGCCTCAACCCCTACGCGGCTCTCCGTTAGTTCCTGCGGAGCCGCGGCGCGCGGGAAGGCGGAGCTCCCTCTCCCTCCTCTCTCGAAGGGCCCGATCTAGGCGAATTCTCCACTCCGGAAGATCGGAGTTGGGGTCCGCGGGGGCTCCGCTGCGACAGCAATCCGTGGGGGGGTCGGCACTGTACTCCTGGCGCTCTGGGGGGGGGGCTCAAGTCCCTCTTACGGCGCCCTTTGGAGGAGACCAGTGGGGATGCGTCAGTGCATCTCGGCGCCCCCTGGTGGATCCTCCAAGCTCACTTTTTACATTTAGATGTTGAAAGGATGCGTACAATTTTTTTTTTTGCACTTATGCAGCATTGCCTGCCATTACATGTACAATGCAATGAAAACACAGGGAACGAATTTCAAAGTAAAATGCAGTGCGTGCTGTAGGAACGTTCCAGAACACGTTCTGCAGAGAACGAGTTTGGTGCCGTTTTAGGCCAGTTTTAAAATCAACCCAAATCCAATGTATACTTTTTGCTGGACTAACCGGAAATATGATAGTGAGATGGCAGATGCAATAGCTTTCGAAGTCCCTGACTCTTACTCAGATGGTGGTCGCACGATAAATGAACAACAAAGAACATTTTCCACAGAGCTGGACTTTGCTTTCACATAGAAAGAAAAAAGAACTAAAGACTAGGGGTTTTCCCACTTAAAACTCCATTGGCTGCACTAAGAATTATGCAAGGAATTCAGTCCTGAATTAAAGGGCCATAAATTAGAAATACACATAAATAAATACTCATATACTGAAAGCATTGCAAAGCAGCAGTGACGGGGGGGGTTCGCGCTAAACGTCCAGTAAACCTCAATGATTCGGGTCACTGTCCTGTGCAGCCATTCATAAACCCAGATTAGGGGGGTTGGGAGTGATTCCTAGGCACTCCCTCGCCCACCGCCTGGCCTGGAGGCATGAAGCCCCGGCCCCGTGCTCACTCCTGCTGCATGCGGTCGTGCGGCACGTGGGCAAGGGAGGGAGGCAAAGCAGCCCTTGCTCGCTGCCCCAGCCGCGCTGGGACCGCAGGCTGTGCTAAAAAAGGGAAGCGGCCCGCCATCCTTGGAATGAAGAGTTTCTAATCTGGGAATGCGGTGACCTTTGGCGCTGCCTGCATCACCACCTGTTATCCGCGGCAGCCAATGGCAAGGGGGCTCGCAGAGCTGATATAAAGCCCCCCGTACAACGGATCCCTTTCACCAGATTTGAGAGCAGCCAGCGCCGGGCACCGAGGGTCAGCGAACTCTGCACCAGCAGCCCGAAAACATTCCCCCCACCAGCCAGACGGAGCCGCCATGCTGCGCGTGAGATGCGTGAGAGGGGGGAGCCGGGGAGCCGAAGCCGTGCACTACATAGGCTCAATGGTGCGTGCCGCGACGTGGCGACTGGCGCTGCATGGTTCCGCGCATTAACAACGCCCCATTTGCCCAGTGGGTGCGATATCTATTGATGAAATCCGCTCCTGATCGTCCTTGACCATCCTGGGGGATAGGAGCAGCCTGGCCGGTGGCAACCCTCCTTTACTAACCACGCATGGCTGCTTATCTACCCTGCGCCACCGCGGTTCCCCTGCAAACTCTCCCCTCCCCCCCCCCCCAAACCTCGCCATTTCTCTGTTAACCACCCAGCAACTGGCCACACCACCCTGCTTCAAATGAAACACACCCAACTTGCTGCTTTTCTTCAAATTCATGCTGCCACTTTTCTGCAAACCCACACCGCCGCATTTCTGCAAACGCCCTGGAGCCTTTTTGCGATTCAGTCGCCCCGCACCCTCTGCAAACGACACCCGACAAATAATGCTCTTGCGCGCGCCCTGCTGCTTCTCTGCACACCCGCCTGATCCTGGGCAACATGCACTCCACTCGTTTCTGTGTTTTCAAGCCGTTGCTCCGCTGCAAACCCTCCCTGTCAGTTAACAGTTAAGCACGGGCTGTCCATGCACAGGTTCTGACCCAGGGGAGCTGTTCGGGCAGCACCTACTGGGATCTGGGTGTGTGGTATACCCACAGCCTGCTTGGTTTGTGTAACATGCCAATGTGCGCCTTAGAAATGTGGTTTTGGGTCCCAGCTGTGTGGTAGCATGCGGAGGGGTTGTGGTTTCTCGCCGTGGCAGTGCATTTACGAGTGGGGCGGTAACGCTTGCACTTCCTGCAGGTTTTTTTTATGCGTGAGATGTCTCCATATTTTGTGCATCTATCAGCCGGCCCGCCCCTCCCCCCGTGTCTGTTATCCCACTCCCCATGCAAGGATCGGCGTGAGAGAGCATTCCACTGCGCACCTTCTCATTTCAAGTACGGTGTTTTGGTGCCTGAATGCGAAGCCCTGGTGGCTGGCTCGCTGGTCTTAAAGCGGCAGGCCATCTCTCTGCCCCTCCCCCACCCGCTCCGGAACTCCCGCAGCGGGTGTCCCCCTCGTGTGCATGATGACCTCGGAGCTCAAAATGGCAGGGCCTTGGGAAGAGGCGGCGAAAGAAGGCGGGAAACCCCTCACAGCACCTCTGCCTCAAATGTGGGCACCGCATTTCCGCATCCCACAGGGGTGTCACCGGTGGCGCGTGCTTTTAAAAACATATTTTGCGTGCTGGCGTGTTTATGCGCTCGCTCATGTGCCTTTCAATCAATCAAAGTTTAGCCAGAAGCCTCGTTATCACACCAAGTTGACCCCCGAGCCAGGGAAGGCTGTGTGTGGTTGTTGAGCACAGGGGTGTATGGTTTATGCTGAAAACTTGTTTTACCAAAAATGTGCAGTGACTAGGGGTGTTGCTAGGTCTGGAAAAGACACGGTTGATGTTGGGACTGTCGAGACTCTGGGCTAGCTAGCCTTTTGGTTGTAGCTCCTGAGATTCTATCGGGGCTACAACCAAAAGATCACGGGCTATAGCTCCCTTAGCCCCCCCCCCACCTAGCAACGCATCTGGCTGTGACAAAATGCATGACCTTGTCAGAAAAATGCAATAGAACATTCCCACGTGTGTTCTGTGAGCCTTTGGGCGTGGGTTACTTGACCATGCCACTTCCTGCTGTTTCACTAGATCAAACAGTACTTAGGGGGAGCCTCTCAAAAGAGTGAGCATTTTGTAATATATTCAAGTGCTGCCATGAGTGACGGCAATGACAGCCAGTTCATAAGGAGAATAAAAGTGATTACTGTTGGCCTCCTACCAGAAAGGGAATCCTTTCAGAAAAAAGAAGCGTTCTCCTGGTTATGTCCACTAGTGGAAATGTAAACAATTGAAAGGGGGATCCCACAAGGGCTGAGGTGGGGGTGAAGTTTGGAGGAGGAGTCAGGGTTCCAAGGGGGCAGAGTTCAGAGGGGGCGGAGCAGGCTGTTGGACGCTGCTCAAAGGATATGTTCAAAATAATAGTTTTAAAATGGTGCCATTTCTTTCATGCTGCTTCTTTCCAGTAACTATGCTGGCAAAATATAAAAGGTGCTTGCCTTTTAAATCCAGCAATCTATAGTGTAATATTCCCTGGAAAACAAAAGATCCAAATATGAGACCTGCTTTCATGACAGTTTTGTGTGGTCTTGTGGGTAAGCGGCAACACTGGGAACACGCAACCTGGGTGAAATCCTGGTACCCAAACACTGCCTGCTGAAAAAAGTGACACTGTCCACCCACATGTATCCTTTCTTGTGCCCTGAAAAGCAGCACAGGGCCATAACCAGGGAAAATAACTGCCCCAGTCTCCAGACCTGTAAACTCCCTTGCCACATGACATTCTGGGCAAAAATTCACAACTCGCTTGCACGCTCATCTCCCCTGACCCCTGTTTAGCTTTCAGCTTTCAACAATGCTCTGCTTTATAAAAGATGGCCTGAAAAGTACACAAACCATTGTAAGGTACCAACCAAATATACTTAAGGAATTATATATGTGTGCGTACCTTACCATGCTTTCTGTACCCTCAAGTCATCTTTTATAAACATTAGGAGAAATATGGTAGGCAAAACATGTACAATTGTGAAATTCCCCCCATTTTGACTGAGACTACAAATGCTAGAATCTTTACTGGCATATTTCACTGAGCCTCGACGAAACTGGCGACTTGGTAAAGTAATCTCTCTGTGTGCGCTTGCACAGAGCAGATTAGATCACTGAGCCGCCAGGCCCAGCCTGAGGCAGGCCGGGTCCCGTGATCCAGTCAGATATCCGATGTCGGACCCGGCAAGAGCCCAGTCCATTGGCCAGTGCTGGTTATGTTCATCACCTCTGCAACAGCCAAAACGCTAGGGGTATACCTAGACTCCACTCTCTCCATTTCTCGTCAAGTGAACGCCATTGCTCCCTCTGCTGCTCTAACAACTAAGATCATTAACGCTGTTAAACCCTACCTCTCCCCCAAAAACTGCCTATCTATAGCCAGACCTACGGTGTGGGCAAAGTTAGACTATTGCGACGTCCTATTCCTAGGCACCACAGGCAAAAACATGAAGAAACTACAAACCATACAAAACAACGCACTCTGAACATCCCTCAGCATCCCCAAGAGAGAGCACATTTCCCAAGCTAGACAGGACACACAATGGTTCCCTCTGAAAGAGCGCATCCTCCTTAAAACCCTCTCCATTACACAAACCAGCCCGTCCCAAACAGCACCGTCCTACCTATAGGAATCTATTCACTGAGCCACCTCTAACAGACCTAGGTGGACCCAACACTGCAACCAACTCGCAGTCCATTCCTTCAAAAGACAAATAGCTGGAGGCTTCAGCTTTCTCGTCCTAGCTCCTAAAATCTGGAATGCATTACCACCCGCCATCAGGAAAGAGACATCCCTCATTTCATTCTGGAAGGCCCTCAAAACACAACTTTTCCACTAAACTTCACTGCCTAATGCGTACATAACTGTCACTTCTACTGTACTACACTATTGTACTGCACACCGTAGACCACTCTGTAAGCTGCTGAAATACTGCTGATATGTAAATTATGTAAATCATGTCAACTGTTTTTCTCTGTAACCATCAATACGTCTAATTTGTTGTGCTCCTAAGCAAGTATCCTGTAACAGCACAGCGATGCCCGAGGGCTGTTAGAGCTTTATGAATCCAAATAAATGTTGCATAAAATCAAATAATCTTTCTGGAAGGAAAGACTGTCCCCATGCCTTTATATTTCAAAAGTGTGTTTGCCTTTTTGACATGTGGGCGGATCTATGTGCAGGTGGGCAGTCTTGTGTGGCTATGGGCGGGGAATACATCTCAGGATTTCTGATTTTCAAATGTAGGCAGGTCTGTGCTTAGGTAAGTTCAGAGTATCCACACTGAGTAGAGATGGACCAGAAATAATATTGACACATGGCCATAAAGTAAGAGCATAAGAAAGATACACTAAAAGGAGAGGCCCTTTTATCATCTGTACATAAAGTCCATTGTCTTTAAATTAACTGGAAGCACCCTCATGACTAAGTCAAGATGGCTGCCGAAACAAGAAAGGGAAGATGCTGGTCTGCATTATAAAAGAACCTATCTTGTAGTGTGCGAAAACTCATCCCTGGATCAAAGACTGAAACACTAACAAGAACGCAAGTGCAATCCAACCATCACGTAGGCTATCCTTAGCACCAGTTCTGCTCTAAGCAGCCCAGAGCTGCATAACAGATTTCATTACATATCAGTATAACACTGACTGTGCATGCACGAGTAGTCTCGAGACAATGTCGCAGACTACCTTCTTTCACAGGCCCACACACACACACACAGCAAAAGTCCGACATCAGTCAGATCAGCTGCAGCGGCCTAGCCTGTGCTGCCGCCGGATGATGATGGGTGGATCTCGGCTCGGGGGCGTCAGCCAAGTCCTGAGGGCAGCCAGGGCCGGCGATGCCGTTTGCACAGATGGGCCAGCAACTGTCTCCAACAAGAGACACTGAAGTCGCAAAGTTAGTCACTGCGACCAGCTGTAACTTACTGAGCTCGGGCCGTCACAGGAATCCAAATTTGTGCCATTCCTGGGTCTCACCGCTCAGGCCTCCACCCGAATGGCAACTAATGATCTTTTGTAGCCAATTGGATAGAGGCATTGGCGGAGCCACAGCAACTATGGGCCAGTCGCCGGAAAACCTGTAGACTCCAAGCTCTTCCCCGGAGACGAGCATAAAACCCAGAGCCTTCAGGCTAAATCCGGAGGTCTGTTTACACACACACACAAACTCTCTCCCTCTCTCTCTCTTCCTCTTTCTCTCGCTCTCTCTCTCAGGGCATACGTGTGTTTATTGGATACAACTCTGCGAAAAAAACCAGCACCTGTTTTAAAAGCACAAATAGCTACATAAATGTCCTTAATTAAGAAGACCAGTACCATTTAATGTGCTATTCTGCCCCGCCCCCTCTAACCCCAAATAAACAGGTCCGATCGCCCCCTCCCCTGAGCAGGGATTCTTCCTCTGCATGTTTGCACATTAGTGGGCTGCCCTGTGTTTTGGTCTTCAGCACTCTTTCGCCCTAGCTTGCATAGTCAACGGTGAAGGATCATGGGAGTTGTATATCAAAATATCTGGCCCATACAATGATTATTCGTGCTGGATATTTGCACCCACTAACTCACCCCCCTTTTTCGGATCCACCAAAGCCTTAATGGCCACATAAATGGCAGCGGAGCACTACATGAATCCTCTTAACGTAATGAAATTAGATGTGGTGTCCACCCCTCTTAACTGCGGCCTACAGAGAGGGTCAACCCAGGGGAATGCCCAGATGACCCACTTGCAACTGGCAAGACTTGGCGTTGTTATTATTTGTAATTCTTTCTATAGAAAAAGTGGGCACAAGCCGGGCTTACAAAGCACATGCATCTCTGGCCCTTCCCCATCCCACTGCAAATAATGATTTGCAACACCACAACATGTCCACTCTAATACACAGTATATCACCTTGTGTGTGCCACTGCCAAAGAGCTCATAGTCATTGTGAGCACAAGTAACACAAAAAAACAATGAATATCATTATGAAAACAGAATTGATGAATTGCAGACAAAGGAGAAGGTCAGTAGTGGCACATGACTTGTTAACATGTGTGTCTCCCACCAACACTCTCGAGCAGGTCTTCAAACATTAACCGCAAACACACAATTATTAATATTCAAGAGTATTTGGTATAAATGTGGGTGACCCCTGAGATTGGACCCAAGAGTGGGGGGGAGGGGGGTCAACCCCTGAGAGTTTACAGGTGTGATAAATATTCGCTGTCTATTTGTGGTCATTGGACCAAAAGGAAAATTGACAGGCAAAATGGAAACGGCCTCAAGTCAAGAGACCCTACATGGTTAAAAATTGAGATTCGATGAGCAGGATCTAAAACCAGGCACCTGGGTGTCGGGCATCACCCTGTAGGCAGGAGCTACTGCAGGGGAACCAGGAGCTACCAGAGATGCTCCTTTAACATTGTGTCCATTTTGTAGGAACCATTGTGTTTAAATGTGTATTAGATGTGTTCTAATTCTTCTTTATTAACATTCTTAAATACTCAAAGTTAATGTCACATTTGCATGTTTGGAAAGCACTAGTTGCCCATAGGAGCCAAACTTAGCTCCTGGGAGATGTTGGTTTCAAGCTAAGTAGGCTCTACAATGCCAGAAGCAGAAGCTAACTATAACATTGAGCTCCACTCAATTTCGAACCCTGTGCCAGCTCGATTCATGGAATCTTTTTTCCCGGTTCAAAGTGACTTTGCACTGCTGAAAAGTGACATTGCACTGTCGACACAAACCCTGATTCATGGAACTGTGCAAAGTGTATTTTTGCAGTGCAAAGCCAGTGCAGTCATTTTTGCAGTACAACATGACTGCACCGACGTTGCACTGCAAAAATACACTTTGCACAGTTCCACGAATCAAGGTTTGTGTCAGAAGTGCAATGTCACTTTTCAGCAGTGCAAAGTCACTTTGAACCGGGCAAAAAAATTCCATGTATCCGGCCCTAAACAACTAGCTCCAAGATGCACTTGCAATCTTCTCCAGAACTAGGGGCTGGTATTTGCAAAAACAAAATTGGTCTTATGTTTTGCCTTAGAAAAACCTATTTGGCCCCAGGATGTTTAGCGGGGGAATGCTTCAGTTCTTGTTGAATTGATCATGTTTTTTTATCATCGTGCATTATAGTGACTGAATCATAGCGGGGCAGCTTGCTAAATGTAGTTTGCAGAGCTTGTGAGTGAAAGGAGTCTGACGGGCCTGCTCTCAGTAATCCCCGCCCATTAATGCAACTTTACAATGCATGTCATTGTTTTTATTTCATTTATGGGGCTTCTAGCGCAAAAACTGCACACACCTGCAGGCCGATTCATGGAATAATTAGCGCGGCGCAAGTGGGCAAAAACGTGCGAATCGCAGTGGAATAGCGAAAATCGCAGTGCAATTGCGAAAATCGCACGAAAAGCAGCGCACGTCGATTCATGGAAGGCCGTGCGCGAGAAAACCAGCGGATGTGCAAAAAAAAGTGCGCGGCGCACGTTGGCGCACAGGCCATCTAACAGCGTGCGCCAGGTCCCTGCGAAAATCGCACAGGCCACAGCGAAAATCGCACATAGCGCGGCGCACGCAACAAAAGTAGGCGGAACACGGGCGTAACACTCGGAATGGGGAACAACTTGCCAAAACGTGGGCGACACGGGGGAAGTACAGGGCACAAGTGCGCGGAACGCCCACACGCTCGCCTACAACACGTATTCATGGAATAGAATAGGGGAAAAAAGCGCACGCTCAAACCAGCGCACAGGCACAAACACGACCGCCACAAGAAAGCAGGCGGTAGCGTCTCTGCGGCTGTAAGAAATGTGCGCCAAAAGGTGCGCCAACAAATCGCACCTATATACTGCCATGATGAATGTCCCATACTGTGGCCCTCCAGGAAAAATGACGTGCAAAGGGGTACCCACAAACACGGACACCCGCTGACAAAAAATACGTGTGCGTGTATACCGGGGTGCGCGGGAAGTCTAACACGCGATTTCAGCAGGGTACGTGCATCACAGGGGTTCACGTGAAGTTTCACACGCGATCGGGTCTGGGGGAGCGGGCTACGTGTATATCAGGGGTTCGCGTGAAGTTCCACACGCGAACAGCCTGGGCGCGTGTATTTCAGGGGTGCGCGGGAAGTTCCACACGCGAACAGCCTGGGCGCGTGTATTTCAGGGGTGCGCGGGAAGTCCCACACGCGAATAGCCTGGGCGCGTGTATTTCAGGGGTGCGCGGGAAGTTCCACACGCGAATAGCCTGGGTGCGTGTATTTCAGGGGTGCGCGGGAAGTTCCACACGCGAATAGCCTAGGCGCGTGTATTTCAGGGGTGCGGGGGAAGTTCCACACGCGAATAGCCTGGGGGCGCGTGTATTTCAGGGGTGCGCGGGAAGTTCCACACGCGAACAGCCTGGGCGCGTGTATTTCAGGGGTGCGCGGGAAGTTCCACACGCGAACAGCCTGGGCGCGTGTATTTCAGGGGTGCGCGGGAAGTCCCACACGCGAATAGCCTGGGCGCGTGTATTTCAGGGGTGCGCGGGAAGTTCCACACGCGAATAGCCTGGGTGCGTGTATTTCAGGGGTGCGCGGGAAGTTCCACACGCGAATAGCCTAGGCGCGTGTATTTCAGGGGTGCGGGGGAAGTTCCACACGCGAATAGCCTGGGGGCGCGTGTATTTCAGGGGTGCGCGGGAAGTTCCACACGCGAACAGCCTGGGCGCGTGTATTTCAGGGGTGCGCGGGAAGTTCCACACGCGAATAGCCTGGGCGCGTGTATTTCAGGGGTGCGCGGGAAGTTCCACACGCGAATAGCCTGGGTGCGTGTATTTCAGGGGTGCGCGGGAAGTTCCACACGCGAATAGCCTAGGCGCGTGTATTCCAGGGGTGCGGGGGAAGTTCCACACGCGAATAGCCTGGGGGCGCGTGTATTTCAGGGGTGCGCGGGAAGTTCCACACGCGAACAGCCTGGGCGCGTGTATTTCAGGGGTGCGCGGGAAGTTCCACACGCGAACAGCCTGGGCGCGTGTATTTCAGGGGTGCGCGGGAAGTTCCACACGCGAATAGCCTGGGCGCGTGTATTTCAGGGGTGCGCGTGAAGTTCCACACGTGAATAGCCTGGGCGCGTGTATTTCAGGGGTGCGCGGGAAGTTCCACACGCGAATAGCCTGGGCGCGTGTATTTCAGGGGTGCGCGGGAAGTTCCACACGCGAATAGCCTGGGCGCGTGTATTCCAGGGGTGCGCGGGAAGTTCCACACGCGAATAGCCTGGGCGCGTGTATATCAGGGGTGCGCGTGAAGTTCCACATGTGATTTGACAGTGTGGGTCCTCCCAGGTGTACCCTGTACACCCTCCACGGCCCCTGCAGGCAGCCCACACCACAGGGGACTACCCTGCATCCCTGGTCATGTCCCGCAGGCAGCCCACCCACCATGGGCATGCCCCCCAGCAAAGGCACATGTCTCCTTGAACTAATGAACACCAACTCATGTCCCCTTGCACCCCCACCCCCCAGCACTGTGGGGCACCTGCCAGCAGGCCCCCACCCATGTCCAACTCATGTCCCCCACCACCCCCACCCCCCAGCACTGTGGGGCACCTGCCAGCAGGCCCCCACCCATGTCCAACTCATGTCTCCCACCACCCCCACCCCCCAGCCACCAGGGTCAGCCTCCACCAGGCCCCCACTCATGTCTCCCACCACCCCCAGCCACCAGGGGCACCCTCCACCAGGCCCCCACTCATGTCACCCACCACCCCCACACCCCAGCAGTGCAGGGTCACCCTCCACCAGGCCCCCACTCATGTCTCCCACCACCCCCAAACCCCAGCCACCAGGGGCACCCTCCACCAGGCCCCCACTCATGTCACCCACCACCCCCACACCCCAGCAGTGCAGGGGCACCCTCCACCAGGCCCCCACTCATGTCACCCACCACCCCCACACCCCAGCAGTGCAGGGTCACCCTCCACCAGGCCCCCACTCATGTCTACCACCACCCCCACACCCCAGCAGTGCAGGGGCACCCTCCACCAGGCCCCCACTCATGTCACCCACCACCCCCACACCCCAGCAGTGCAGGGTCACCCTCCACCAGGCCCCCACTCATGTCCCCCACCACCCCCACCCCCCAGCACTGTGGGGCACCTGCCAGCAGGCCCCCACCCATGTCCAACTCATGTCTCCCACCACCCCCACCCCCCAGCCACCAGGGTCAGCCTCCACCAGGCCCCCACTCATGTCTCCCACCACCCCCAGCCACCAGGGGCACCCTCCACCAGGCCCCCACTCATGTCACCCACCACCCCCACACCCCAGCAGTGCAGGGTCACCCTCCACCAGGCCCCCACTCATGTCACCCACCACCCCCACACCCCAGCAGTGCAGGGTCACCCTCCACCAGGCCCCCACTCATGTCTACCACCACCCCCAGCCACCAGGGGCACCCTCCACCAGGCCCCCACTCATGTCACCCACCACCCCCAGCCACCAGGGGCACCCTCCACCAGGCCCCCACTCATGTCACCCACCACCCCCACACCCCAGCAGTGCAGGGTCACCCTCCACCAGGCCCCCACTCATGTCACCCACCACCCCCACACCCCAGCAGTGCAGGGTCACCCTCCACCAGGCCCCCACTCATGTCTCCCACCACCCCCAAACCCCAGCCACCAGGGGCACCCTCCACCAGGCCCCCACTCATGTCTACCACCACCCCCACCCCCCAGCCACCAGGGGCACCCTCCACCAGGCCCCCACTCATGTCACCCCCCACCCCCCAGCCACCAGGGGCACCCTCCACCAGGCCCCCACTCATGTCACCCACCACCCCCACACCCCAGCAGTGCAGGGTCACCCTCCACCAGGCCCCCACTCATGTCACCCACCACCCCCACACCCCAGCAGTGCAGGGTCACCCTCCACCAGGCCCCCACTCATGTCTCCCACCACCCCCAAACCCCAGCCACCAGGGGCACCCTCCACCAGGCCCCCACTCATGTCACCCACCACCCCCACACCCCAGCAGTGCAGGGTCACCCTCCACCAGGCCCCCACTCATGTCACCCACCACCCCCACACCCCAGCAGTGCAGGGTCACCCTCCACCAGGCCCCCACTCATGTCACCCACCACCCCCACACCCCAGCAGTGCAGGGGCACCCTCCACCAGGCCCCCACTCATGTCACCCACCACCCCCACACCCCAGCAGTGCAGGGTCACCCTCCACCAGGCCCCCACTCATGTCTACCACCACCCCCACACCCCAGCAGTGCAGGGGCACCCTCCACCAGGCCCCCACTCATGTCACCCACCACCCCCACACCCCAGCAGTGCAGGGTCACCCTCCACCAGGCCCCCACTCATGTCCCCCACCACCCCCACCCCCCAGCACTGTGGGGCACCTGCCAGCAGGCCCCCACCCATGTCCAATCCATGCCCCCCTGCACCTGGGTCCCAACATTCCCCAATCATGTCCGTAATGCCCATCCTCCCCTGCCAAAAGGCCCAACCAACTATCACACCCACCCACATATCAAAGGCAATTACATGTTACACCCCCAATTTAAATAATGCAATTTAACACATGTCTGTCACACACAATGGCTGCAAGTGAATGACAAAACACCCAACATGACATGCCTGAAAGCAATGAGATGATACGACACATTGAAGATTAAAAAAATAATATGTATTTAACAGCAAGTAGAATGGAAATGAAATAAGAAAAAACACAAAGCAAATCAAACAAAACAAGATGAATGTCCAAGAAAATAATCTGAAAAATTAAAATAAGCCAATGAAGAAGATCATCCTGGGTCCATGAGCCCTACCAAATTAAACCTAACTGACTACTAACTAAAAAGTGAACTATATACAAAAAAGTGGTGCATTGTCCAATCGCAACCAAAAAAAAATCAAAAAAACAAAGGAAACCTAACCCTAACTATACAACTATATACAAAGGCAGCGGGCTATTCGGACGGCTCACTGGTTGTTGTCATCGGCCAGGGCATCATCGAACTCCTGGTCAATGGCTTGGAGGCGGGCATGTTCCCTGGCCCCGAGGTCCCGCAGGGATAACGCAGTGTCAAGCTCAAACTCCCTGCGAAGACCCTCGAGGCACTCAGCCCGCCTCAGCGCCCTCCGCATGGAGTCCTCCGCCCTGACCATCGTGAGCCGTTCCTCCTCTGCCCGCTGCCGCTCCGCACCTATCCGCTGGCCAAACTCCTCCCACACGGAACACACCACCATCCCAGGGTTGCCCTGCCCTCCGGCCGATGCCTGCCCCTCTGATCTTGATGGCCCCGAGCCATGATGCCTCCCACGTCGAGCCCGCTGCTGCCTCCGACGCCACTGCCTCTGCCAGCACGACGGCATCCAGGCTGATGGAAACCACCGACGCCGTCGTGCACGTGCCCTGCCCGATGATGCCGTCACATCTTCCATCTGCTGGGGTCCACTTGCTGTGTTGTCCACCCCTGCTGGACCTCCGACTCCCAACTGTGGCAGGGATGGGATCCCCACCGAGCTGGCTGCATTGGTCGGGGCAGGTCCACAGGGGGCCCTGGTGGCATCTGGGCCGGAAGACGGCAAGGAGAACGACCGGTGGATAGCCTGCACAGAGGAGGAGAGGGCCGTCAGATTGGCCAACACATGCAGGAAACCCCCGAACATGGCCGATCCCAATTGGGCCACGTCGGCACGGTGCACTTCGTGATGACGTGCGTGCTCCTCCCGGGAAGCACGCACGTCATCACGAATCACAGCCGTGCGCATCGCGACCCCAATCAGGACCTTCTCCACGCGGCCAGGGGTTACACCACGTCCGCAGGTGGAGGGGAGTCAGGTGACATGGACATCCCCTCTACCTGCGGACGGGCCTGGGACGGGGCATCCCTGCTGGTGCATGGTGGTGCACTCACAGGGTCAGGGACAGTGACATGCACAGGCCCCTCCACGGTGACCTGTGCTGCCTCCTGCCCCTGGCCCTGGACTGCACCACTTGCACCAGCAGGGATGCTCCCACCAGGCCCCATGTGTGCACCAGTGTCGGCCTCCTCCTCCTCTGTGCAAACCACCAACCTGGATGGCTCCTCACCGTCTCCCGCCGTAGCAGGCCCCTGTGGGGGCTCACCCACCCCTTCCGCTGCAGCCGTGGGGGCATCCCCGCCGCCTTGCTCCACAGCGCCGTCTCCGCCCTCTTCTTCACTAGCCGCTGCGTAGAGGGAGACAAAGGACACAAGCATCAGGCTACTGTACAATGGTCCCCTAGACAGGAAGCAATAGCAGATGAGCACCACTGTCAAAGTACACTTCCATCATGTCCCTCCACAACACATGGGTCAGTCCAGGCAAAACACACACAGTAACAGGCATGGTGCATGCCATGGACATTTCCATGCATGTCCAATGGACTCTAGAAACATTCAATGATATGTAACTCACATGCATCATGGCTCATGCATATCACATGCACACACTTCACCTCAGTCACATCCATCTGGCCCCAAACACACCGAACACAGGCGAAACAAGGGTAAGTTGGGTGCGCCACTGAATCTGTGCATTGTCACACACATGTGTCATGCATCCATGGCATGCACAAGTCACAGACACGCAGGTCAGGCACACAGACATGGCTACCATATATGTACCTGGCATCAGCACCCATCCTTCACCCCCATCCATGTCCAGGTACAGAGACTGGCATGCTCTCATGTCCAAAATCTGCATAGGGCTCCCCATGCCGCATTTCAACACATGCAACAACCATGTGGGTCACACATCACTGGTCGCACATGCATTACCATGATGTCCCTGCACACATACATGCATACATGGCCCATGGCACACATACAGGCAAGTATCATAGAACCAGCACACCGCAACATGCCCTGTCTCACACAGTAATGCTTGGACACATACCGCTCAACTCCAGACGGGCCTCCCTCTCAAGGACCTGGGCGTGGAGCGCTGGGCGTACGCGTTCCAGGACCCTCTTCTGGATGGAACTCATGCGGCCCCGGCCCCCCTCCACGAGGCGCCGGGCCTTCACAAGGGTCCTGGCCCTCAAGTCCTCCCAGCGCTTCTTGATCTTCTGGACGTTGCGGGTTGCCACCCCCTCCGCGTTGATGGCAACCACACAGTCGGCCCAGATCCTCTCCCGTCCTTCCTTGCTGGCGCGGGACGATCCAAAGAGGGCATCATACTGCCCCAGGACATGCTCCACCAGGACACCAACTTCGGTGGCAGTGAAGCTGGTGCCCCTCTGCCCCTCTGGCCTGGGGTTGCCACTGGTGCCAGATGTGGAAGTGCCCGACATGGCAACCCCAGAGGCAGGTGTGGGTGGGCAACTGGGTCCTGGGGCTGGGCTGTGGAGCGATGTAATCCCAGTTGGGAGTCTTCAGTTCCAGCAGGGGGGGACACAGCAACTGGACCCCTGCAGATGGCTGATGTGCAGGCACCAAATGGCAGGGCACGGTGGCAGCAGGCAGGCAGGCAGGCAGCAGCAGATAGCACGTGGGAGGCTGCTCGGGGCACTGGGGGGCAGTAACTCGGCCTTCTGGGCAGGTGCGTGGTGTTCCGTGTGTTTTCGGGTGGCCAGCTTGATACGGAGTGATTTGGCACGTGAAAATCCTGCACGTCAGCGTGAAATCCGAGGAAAGGCCCTTAGCGCGTAAGCGCGTCAGCACGCATACGCGATTCTATTGGACCAGAGTCCCTCAGCGCGTAAGCGCGTCTGACGTGACCCGCACGGGCGTTCCCCACTCAGCACGTGATGACGGAACACACGTGGAAATACTGCACGTCAGAGTGTCATCGCGTGATTGGCCTATGTACGTGTATTTAATGGGTGCGCGGCCACTTACACACGCAAGTACGTCAGCGAACCTGTATCCCGTGGTGCGTGTGAATTTCCACACGCTATTGGACTGGGAACTGGATTCCAGGGGTGCGCGGGTCACACGCTGTATCCCGTGGTGCGTGTGAATTTCCACACGCTATTGGACTGGGAACTGGATTCCAGGGGTGCGCGGGTCACACGCTGTATCCCGTGGTGCGTGTGAATTTCCACACGCTATTGGACTGGGAACTGGATTCCAGGGGTGCGCGGGTCACACGCTGTATCCCGTGGTGCGTGTGAATTTCCACACGCTATTGGACTGGGAACTGGATTCCAGGGGTGCGCGGGTCACACGCTGTATCCCGTGGTGCGTGTGAATTTCCACACGCTATTGGACTGGGAACTGGATTCCAGGGGTGCGCGGGTCACACGCTGTATCCCGTGGTGCGTGTGAATTTCCACACGCTATTGGACTGGGAACTGGATTCCAGGGGTGCGCGGGTCACACGCTGTATCCCGTGGTGCGTGTGAATTTCCACACGCTATTGGACTGGGAACTGGATTCCAGGGGTGCGCGGGTCACACGCTGTATCCCGTGGTGCGTGTGAATTTCCACACGCTATTGGACTGGGAACTGGATTCCAGGGGTGCGCGGGTCACACGCTCGCCTAGAACACGCGCAAAGCATAAAATTGCGGACTTTAACAATTACAAGCTCAGACGCCAGGATGAACATACCGTTCCTAGCAGCAGTGGCAGTGGGCTACCAAAGGAGGAGGAGGAGGATAGTCAGGGCCAGAATATTCACACCCAGAACCAGCCTTTTCGGGATGCCTGATGACCAGGTGTATGGGAGGTACAGGTTTCCACCACACATCATACTGGACCTGGTGAGTGAGTGGGAGGATGACCTCACATCACCCACCCTGTGCTCCCAAGCACTCAGCCCCCTGGAGAAGGTCCTCAATGTACTGCACTTCTTAGCCACTGGATCATTTCAGCGGACAAGTGCCATAGTGGGTGGGGTGTCACAGGCCACCCAGTCACGCTGCCTACACCAGGTCTTGAACATCATGACTGCACGCCCATCAGTCCGCAGGCACATATACCTGCCCAGAACACCTGCAGAAAGGCATGCTGCCGCCCTGGATTTTTACGCAGTGGCACGATTCCCCAAAGTGCTAGGTGCCATCGACTGCACCCATGTGGCTCTACGTCCCCCCAGGGCATCTGAGCACATCTATAGGAACCGCAAGCACTGGCATTCCATCAACGTGCAGGTAGCATGTAATGCCAAGGGAATCATCACCTCAGTATATGCCAACTATCCCGGCTCCACCCACGACAGCTTCATTTACCGAATGTCCACCCTAAGCCGGGACCTAGAAGCTGGGCGGCATGGCGATACATGGCTGCTTGGTGAGTATGTATGCCACTGCACATGCATGCATGTTGGATACTGAGCAAGGTCACAACCTCACCAATGATACCAATCCCCACCTCCACAGGGGACAGTGCCTACCCTCTCAGCCCCCACATGATGACGCCAATTCGGAACCCCACCACGCCACCCCAGGTAAGATATAACACAGCCCACATTACAACCAGGGGCATAGTGGAGCGCACATTCGGAGTGCTAAAGTCACGCTTTCGCTCCCTTGACCGTTCTGGCGGGCAGCTGTTATACGCTCCCCCAGTAGTGTGCAGGATCATAGTGGCAGCATGTGTCCTGCACAACGTTGCAACACGCCGGGGCCTGGCCGTGGACATGGTGGTGGCCCCACATCCCCAACCACATGCACAGCCGCTGCGCATGGGAGGGGAAAGGGCACGGGGGGAGGCAGCCCGTACACAGCTAGTGGCTAATTACTTCACATAGAAATCACACCCCTGTGGAGTGCACACTGCCCTGGCACATTCCATCTGACAATCAATGAAGACTCAACCTGACACTGATCATGAATGTCTGGAGAATGAACCGGGAATACCATGTCAGCCTGAGATTGTTCACCTGGAAGTGTCACAATGTGTGCATCCCTACCCACACAGACACCACCAATGCAGTTTTGTGAAGTTACACATTCAAGCAGCTAAAATGAATACCCACTTGCAAAATGCAACAAGAGGACAGTGCCATGTCAGCCAACCCAACACCAGCACTGCCACACGACACACCGTGCCATGTCATGCTAATTGCAGGTAAACAAAGTAATCCCCACAACATGACATCACTCTCACTATGTACAGTGGCACTATTAGAAACCTGCAACACCTGATATGCTCACAGCAATGCCGGACCAACAACATACTTGAGCACGTAGTACCATTAACATGACATCACAAATGTTACATATTAGTAGTCTCACCACCTGGAAATGCCTGCACTCCCACCACTACCAACTGTGCAGTGTTGGCGCCATGTAGAGTTGTAGGTGCACTGCTGCCAACATGGTCCCCATCTCCAGACTAGAGGTCCTTGTGTGGACTTGAGGAAGGGACCTGCAAATTGGGAGGTAGACACAGAAGAAGAGTTACACATCAATGCAACATGCAGTGTACAACACAACAGCAATATGCACTATGAATGTATACACAGTATTGACTACAGACTGGCCACACAGCTCATGGGAGTCCAACGTCACTGTGTAATTCACTGTCACTTGGGCACACCCTTTGCAAGCCCATGGAAACGGGAAGCAGGAGGGGTGTGTGTGACTCAAACCCAAGCATCTGAACCAAATACATTACAAGCCTGCATGTGCCCAGCCACAATGCAGCGTATGCCCACAGGAACAACGGAAGCCAACAGATCGAAGCCAACAGATCGAAGCCAACAGATCGAAGCCAACACATCGAAGCCAACACATCGGAGCCAACACATCGAAGCCAACACATCGAAGCCAACAGATCGGAGCCAACACATCGGAGCCAACACATCGAAGCCAACACATCGAAGCCAACAGATCGGAGCCAACAGATCGGAGCCAACAGATCGAAGCCAACAGATCGTCCCAAAAGAAATTGGGAATAAAAGAAATCAAAATAAAAATAAAAAAAAGAAACAATCAAAAATGGCCATTGATGGGCCCCGGGGGGTTGGGGAGGCCACCCAGGAGGTCCGAGGACAGGATGCACACCAGAACCCACCTGCGTGGATCCTGGGAAGATAAAACACCTCCATGGGCTCATGGCCCACACGGCTACCCTATTGTGGGAGTATCACTGCTGTCGCTATTATCACCCTGTGCAGCTGCATCCGGAGGTGGTTGCACTATGGGAGGCAGCCCACGCAAGGCCCTAGTCTGCTCCTCCATGGCTGCAAGCATGCGGGTGTGGTAGGTCTGGTTCTGGAGGATGAGTGTGCGGAGGTCCCCATGCAACAACTCACGGGATGCCCGGACCTCCGCCCTCGTTGCCTGCATCTCAGCTGAGAGCGTACGGGTGAGACGCTCCAGCTGCTGTTCTGTCCTTTGGTGTGTTGAAGCCTCAAGCTCAACAAGAGTCGTCCTGAGGTGTAGGAGCTCCTGCCTCAGGGCTTCCCTGTGGCCCTGGGACTCAATGGAGATGGCCTCCTGCAGAGTCGCCAGTGCCGCCCGCCTGTCCCTGTTGGACCCCAACATGTCCTCCCTGTGTGACTGGCAGATGGAGTCGGTTGCCTGCTCTAGTCGCTCCATCAGCCTTTCTGGGGGGACAATGGAAGTGGCCACCCTATCCATGGCCTGAGCCATCATCTCGGATGATGCAGCCTGTTGGGTAGCCATACCGTAAATGGATTGCTCCCATGCGGTATTGCCGGGTGGCGTACGGCCACCACGTCGGCGGCCACCACACCTGTCTGGGGCAAGGCGAACTGCGCCTTGCTGTGCCGGCACTGCCTGAGGCTGCAGGACTGCATTCCCCCTCTGATCTGCTGGCCCAGGAACAGGATCAGATGTCGCGGAGTGTGACCCTGCATCCGTAACCACCTAAGGCGTAGCTGCCAACACTGACATCCCCATGGAGGGTACTGACCCTGGTGCAGGTGGGTGAGACAGAACAGAATCCCTCCCTGGAACACTCACCTGCGACGGCACGTAGGTCTCATCCGAATCAACACCTGAGTACAGCTCGGGGGAGGTGCAGCCAGAGACACCCCTTGAGAGCACGACCTGCAGCACTTGTGGGTTCTCCCCCACCACCACACCACGTCCCTCACTGGTGGTTGGTCGGCCCTGGGACACCTCCTGGGTCTGCACCATCTCCACAACCCCAGCAGTATCAGGTGCGTCTTCCCCTGCAAAGACATGAAAACAAAGAAATGGAAACAGGCATTAGCACCATGGCACACATTGAGGGCTGAGAAGCAAGAGAACCAGTACTTGATTGACACATGTCCCACATGACTAAAACCCTCCCATGCATGCACCCCCACTGCGTATGAAGTGCAGGCAAATGGCACACACTGATGACACCAAGATGGAAGATGAACAAATTTACTGCATGCTGCCTGGCAGTGGCATCACACATTGGCCTGTGATTGGCAGGTGAGACACACATGCCATCACACAGATGGCATGTACCATTGCTATTGAGTGAAGATGGAGAGGAGGGCAGCACCTATTCATTCAGTCCATTTCCCGCATGTAATAGCTTTTCTAATTCTAACAGGTCAGATTTTTCACCTGGAGCTGCCAGTCTGAAATGGTCAAATTGCACAGGGACATGTGTGTACAAATGATATCCAGGTAACAAAGTCACTCCACTTTACCATACCCATGTCAGACATGTGACTAGTGGACAGCGACATGCCTAGTGAAAGTGGTGGAATGCAAACAAACAGACTGAATGAACAGTGAAAAAGAAGCAAATATGTTGTGTCAAGGTGACACTTCAAGGGCAACTGGCGTGCAGTTGTGCTAGATGTCTACTGTTGGCAGAAGGGATACTGCTATGGCCAAATGCAGCTGCGCAGGAAGGATTGCATGAAGCACATGGCTGACCCATACGACTCAGGCGCACACACTCTCACCTGGCACCCGAACAGAAGCCCTCACACACACACCATGCACATGGATGACACACACATGCATGTGCACTCACCGGACAATGCCTCGTAATCAGCCAGATCTCCCACGCCTTGGATCTGTTCCTCCGTGACGTAGGTCCCAGCGACTGACTCATGTGGAGTGAGTTCCATGTCTACTACTGGAGACCCACCTCCAGTCACTAGAGTTGCGGCATGACTTGAGGCCAGCTTACTCTTTGCCCTGCGCTTTAGGTCATTCCAGCGCTTATAGCAATCATTGGCTGTGCGCCTCACGATTCCAAGGGCACTTACGATGTCCGCAACGGTCTGCCAGTGTGCCTGGCGTTGTGCAGGTGTGGTCTTGGATCCTGCAACAATGACCATCTCGTTGTCATGTCCGGACACATACTCGACAAGTGCATTCAGTTCGTCATCCGTGAAGCTGGGCTTCCTGGACGGGCCGGACTGTGTAGCCGTGTCTGGGGCATCAGCCTGTGCCGGACGAGCACTCTTCCTCTTCCGCTTGGAAGGTGGTGGTGATCCTGAGTGTCCTGCGCCGCTCTGGACACTAGGGGCAGGAGCCCTGGTGGACTCTGTATCAGGAGTGTGGGATTGCACACTCAGCATGGGAGTTGGTGCAGGCATTGGCTCTAGTGTGATGGTGTCAGGGGGAATGTCAGCAGCATGGACTAGGACCAACACTGTCCTGGCTGGGTGTGTGAGGGCTGGGGTGGATGGAGCCGCAGCTGCCCCTGCAGCCTCTCCGCCCTGCCTCCTTGGTGCAGCAGATGACCTTGCTGCCCCAGATCCACGTGGCATGATGGCATCAACGTGCACCAGCGCACGTGTCGTAGCCCTGCTGACCTGGAAGTCAGCCATGGAGTCAGCCAGGTCTGGTGCCACAATGGGCTGGTCCAACAAGGGCTGAGCATGGATGGTGTCAGCCACTTCAGCCTCAACGGGAGGGGGGGAGGGGGGGGATGATGGGTGCCCTTGACTGGTCCTCCACACATGGGGGGACAGGCTCACCCTGCAAGTTACGACCACGTCCCCTACCGGATCCACCACGGCCACCACTTGTGGCTCTTCCACCTTTGCCACCCTTACGGAATCCTCGCCTCCCAGCCATGGCACTGATGTTAATGTGCGTATGGGAGTGGATGTAGACTATTGTCCTGGGCAATTGGGGGTCAAAGGGGTTGGGTACCAGATGGTAATTGTACCCTAGTGCTCTAGCAAGGCTGAATGTAACCCCTAGGGAAAGATGACGGGTCACGCAACGCACAGGAGGCCCAAAAAAGGGAGATGACGTGCACGCAACCCCTCCTAGACCACGTGTGCAGAAAGAAAAACCTGCACTACGCTGTGGCACCCAGAAACACAAGAATGAACGTATGCGTGTCACACGCAGCCTAGAATGACCTCTGAAGGGGTAGGCTACACACAGGGCAAGCACAGATGTTAGATACGTGCGTGACTCACCGTCTGCCTGGTAAACGAGCGTGTAAAAGGAGCACGTTTGGTTGGCAACACCCCCGCCAAAAGAAGATTTGTACGCTGTCTGAGGAGACAGGACAACAGTAGAAGGGAACACTGTTTGAGGGAACAGGCCCAGGTAAACCAGTAAAAGAGAAAAAAGAGAAAAAGCTGTCAGAGGTAACAGGGAATACGAACTAGAAACGCCGTGAAGTAAATCGCGTGTGAAACGACAAGAAGTACAGAATTCACCCACTCGCTCTCCACGAAAAGCACGTACAAGGAAAACGTGTTCTACACGTACCTTTTATACAGGCCCACACGTCCAGCGTCACTTACGCGGCGTGTACGCGCTAGGGCCATTTCCACCTATTACATGCTTTGTCACTTCTGCGTGTAGGGCTATTTCCACCAATTACACGCTTTGTCACTTCTGCGTGTAGGGCCATTTCCACCAATCACACGCTTTGTCACTTCTGCGTGTAGGGCCATTTCCACCAATCACACGCGATTACACTCTGACGTGCAGTCTTTCCACGTGTGCTCTGTCATCACGTGCTGTGTGGGAAACACCTGTGCGGGTCACGTCACAGAAGCGCTTACGCGCTGAGGGCCTTTCCTCAGTTTTCACGCTGACGTGCAGGATTTTCACGTGCAAAATCACTCCGTACCAAGCTGGCCACGCGTACGCACACGGAATACCACGCTCCTGCCCGGAAGGCCGAACTACTGCCCCCCAGAGCCCGAGCACGCTCCCACCTGCTGCTGCCTGACTGCCCCTGCACTGCTGGGGGGTGGGGGTGATAGGGGACATGAGTGGGGGCCTGGTGGAGGCTGCCCCTGCACTGCTGGGGGGTGGGGGTGGTGGGAGACATGAGTGGGGGCCTGGTGGAGGCTGCCCCTGGTGGCTGGGGGGTGGGGGTGCAGGGGGACATGAGCAGGTGTGCAGGGTAGTCCCCTGTTTTGTGGGCTGCCTGCAGGGGAGCGTGGAGGGTGTACAGGGAACACCTGTGAGGACCCACCCAGCCTAATCGCGTGTGTAACTTCCCACGCACCCCTGTAATACACGTACCAAGCCAAATCGCGTGTGGGAATTCCCGCGCATACCTGAAATACACGTACCCTGCTGAAGTCGCGTGTAAAACTTCCCGCGCACCCCTGAAATGCATGCGCCCAGACTATTCGCGTGTGGAACTTCCCGCGCACCCCTGAAATACACGCGCCCAGGCTATTCGCGAGTGGGACTTCCCGCGCACCCCTGAAATACACGTAGCACGCTGGGAGACATGAGTGGGGGCCTGGTGGAGGGTGCCCCTGCACTGCTGGGGGGTGGGAAGGGTGGTAGACATGGGTGGGGGCCTGGTGGAGGCTTCCCCTGGTGGCTGGGGGGTGGGGGTGCAGGGGGACATGGGTGGGCGCCTGGTGGAGGCTTCCCCTGGTGGCTGGGGGGTGGGGGTGGGGTGGTAGACATGAGTGGGGGCCTGGTGGAGGCTGCCCCTGGTGGCTGGGGGGTGGGGGTGATAGGGGACATGAGTGGGGGCCTGGTGGAGGGTGCCCCTGCACTGCTGGGGGGTGGGGGTGGGGTGGTAGACATGAGTGGGGGCCTGGTGGAGGCTGCCCCTGGTGGCTGGGGGGTGGGGGTGGTGGTAGACATGGGTGGGGGCCTGGTGGAGGCTGCCCCTGGTGGCTGGGGGGTGGGGGTGCAGGGGGACATGAGCAGGTGTGCAGGGTAGTCCCCTGTTTTGTGGGCTGCCTGCAGGGGAGCGTGGAGGGTGTACAGGGAACACCTGTGAGGACCCACCCAGCCTAATCGCGTGTGTAACTTCCCACGCACCCCTGTAATACACGTACCCAGCCAAATCGCGTGTGATAATTCCCGCGCACCCCTGTAATACACGTACCTGGCCAAATCGCGTGTGATAATTCCAGCGCACCCCTGTAATACACGTACCCAGCCAAATCGCGTGTAAAACTTCCTGTGTACCCCTGTAATACACCTACCCAGCCAAATCGCGTGTGATAATTCCCGCGTACCCCTGTAATACACGTGCCCTGGCTAATCGCGTGTTAA
This sequence comes from Ambystoma mexicanum, assembly GCF_040938575.1. Taxonomy (NCBI): domain Eukaryota; kingdom Metazoa; phylum Chordata; class Amphibia; order Caudata; family Ambystomatidae; genus Ambystoma; species Ambystoma mexicanum. The sequence continues at coordinate 1,379,652,434 of NC_090934.1, forward strand.
ACTTCCCGCGTACCCCTGTAATACACGTACCCTGGCTAATCGCGTGTAAAACTTCACGCGTACCCCTCTAATACACGTACCCTGGCCAATCGCGTGTTAAACTTCCCGCGTACCCCTGTAATACACGTACCCTGGCTAATCGCGTGTAAAACTTCCCGCGTACCCCTGATATGAACGTTACCCGCTTTGCGTTCCTTGTTTGGCAGCCCTGTAAACTGGTCCAGGGTTAGCGCAGCCCTTTGCGATGATTTAGCGATTTTGATGGCTTTTCCTTGCGCGAGGGCGTTCTTGGGGGCGTTACTGGCGCTGCTGCAGGGTCGCTGCGATACTCTGCGCCACGGCTGGTTTGGGAGCCTAAAATCCATGAATACGCTGTGCGCGGAAATCGGTTTTAGCGCACGTGCCTGGCGCAGACAATCGCACGCGGACACTCTGCGCCAGCCGCTTGCGACACTTTTCTGCGAAATTCTATGAATTACCCTGCTGGTGTTTGTCCCCTGCTACAGCGCTTAGACGTGGTCCATACATTAAAGTGCGCTATACCAGTGTACTCTTGTGCTTCATTCACACGTTATAATGTATTTGCTTCTATCGATGTAGCCTTTGCTTTTTGCACCATAGACACGAACAGACACGCAGTCTGGGCTGAAGGCGGTCAGAACATGGGGGTGGGCGGAATTCCGTTTCTCACTGCTTTTCTAGTTTTCTGTAGTGTGGTACAATTTTCTTGCCTTCCATGGGGATACCGTCTGCCAGCCGATGCGTATTTTTCCACAGTAAAGTAGATTTTCGCAGGACTTCCCCCCAACCCCCCATCCCCCACTACGCCAAATTGCTGTTTTAGCTGCTATGACAATTGGTTACGAATGCCGACACGACGTAATGGTTTTGAGTATTCAGTCGCGCAGCGCGCTGCACAATATGGGTTCGAATGTATTGGCTGTGGGGACGCGCAAAAGTCCACGCGTACGCATTCATGCAGCGAATTGCGCAACGAGTCAGCGAAAACACGCGCAAAGATCGCGGTAATTCCCAGCGCGGTATCTTGGTGGTTTCGAATAATCATAAATGCAGCACCCACAAACATTTATTAGAAGGTTGACCACGATGCTTGGAGGAACCACCATCAACAATTGTATGTTTTGCGGGTGTTTTAAGAGATAATATGGGAAATCCTGTGAGGTACACTCCTGTCCCCAAGAGCATATGGTAGGGCCCAAAGTCCGGGATATCCGATCTGAATCCCACAGCACCATACCCTCCCGCAAAACGCGAGGTACGCAGTTGCTCCACTGCGCACGTGTCCACGGCTGCTCTGTCAAGCATAGCAGCCGTTCCTGGCCTTTTAGAGGCGCTAGCCTTTTGGGAAATCATGACCTGCCTGCCTGCCCGGGGAGTGTGTGGGGGGGGGGGGGGCTGGGGAGCACGCCGGGGCCTCCTAGATTTGAGCAGTGCTGTCCCACGTGGACTGGCCTACGCCTCATGGCCTCTTTAGTGGGGTTACTTATTTTATTTTCACATTTCCTTATGGGAAAGGGGGTGGGCTTGTTCACACTGTACAATATGGCGCCCCTTTGCGAAATATTTCCAGGCCCTCTTTTGGTTCCCAGCCCCCTCTATGTCCCAGCAAGCCGAGGTCTCCGGTTGGAGAGTCTCAGCGCACGTCACTCCTCCAAGCAGCTGTGAACACATGCCCTGTGGTGCAGCTGCCTTCCACGTGCTCCATGGGAGCTGCGACGCCTCCAGGCATGTGTTCACAGCTGCTTGGAGAAGTTAGGCCCTGTAACCCCAGCCTTTACTTCTTTCCCGGAACCGCTCTGCAAATAGGCGCCCAGAAGAGTCGGCTTCCTTATGGCAGGCCCTGGTCACGTGTCACCCCTCGGCAGCGAGGAGACCGACGTGCTCTGCAGCACTGTGCCTGTGGCGTCCAAGGGTCAGAGTATTGACGCAGAAGATAAGCAGTGCTAACCAATGCAAAGACTGGCCAGGCTTCTAGAATCTGCAACAAGGCTGGGCTCCTAGGCCCACTGACTAGTGCAAGCTAGCCAGGCCTTCAGCAATTCCACGTGGCATGCGTATGATACAAATGTACATCTGTTGAACTGCAGTGGAGATTATTAGCGTATGCCTTTACATGCGCCCAATGGGCGAGCCCAGGACTAATCTGTACACCCGGGGCATAGTTACACCAACACACCTTTAGCGACATTCCTTAAACACACCTATATAGACATTCAGTAACAGGCACATTCAGTGAACACACCTATAGAGACAGTCAGTAGCTACACCTACAGACACATCCAGTGAACACACCTATGGAGACATTACGTAATTACACCTACATGCACATTCACTGAACACACCTATAGAGACAGTCAGTAGCTACACCTACAGACACATCCAGTGAACACACCTATAGAGACATTACGTAATTACACCTACATGCACATTCACTGAAGACACCTATAGAGACATTACATAACTACACCCACATGCACATTCACTGAACACACCTATAGAGACAGTCAGTAGCTACACCTACAGACACATCCTGTGAACACACCTATAGAGACATTACGTAATTACACCTACATGCACATTCACTGAAGACACCTATAGAGACATTACATAACTACACCACATGCACATTCACTGAACACACCTATAGAGACAGTCAGTAGTTACACCTACAGACACATCCTGTGAACACACCTATAGAGACATTACGTAATTACACCCACATGCACATTCACAGAAGACACCTATAGAGACATTACATAACTACACCCACATGCACATTCACTGAACACACCTATAGAGACAGTCAGTAGCTACACCTACAGACACATCCTGTGAACACACCTATAGAGACATTACGTAATTACACCTACATGCACATTCACGGAAGACACCTATAGAGACATTACATAACTACACCCACATGCACATTCACTGAACACACCTATAGAGACAGTCAGTAGCTACACCTACAGACACATCCTGTGAACACACCTATAGAGACATTACGTAATTACACCTACATGCACATTCACTGAAGACACCTATAGAGACATTACATAACTACACCCACATGCACATTCACTGAACACACCTATAGAGACAGTCAGTAGCTACACCTACAGACACATCCTGTGAACACACCTATAGAGACATTACGTAATTACACTTACATGCACATTCACTGAAGACACCTATAGAGACATTACATAACTACACCCACATGCACATTCACTGAACACACCTATAGAGACAGTCAGTAGCTACACCTACAGACACATCCAGTGAACACACCTATAGAGAAATTACGTAATTACACCTACATGCACATTCACTGAAGACACCTATAGAGACATTACATAACTACACCCACATGCACATTCACTGAACACACCTATAGAGACAGTCAGTAGCTACACCTACAGACACATCCTGTGAACACACCTATAGAGACATTACGTAATTACACCTACATGCACATTCACTGAAGACACCTATAGAGACATTACATAACTACACCACATGCACATTCACTGAACACACCTATAGAGACAGTCAGTAGTTACACCTACAGACACATCCTGTGAACACACCTATAGTGACATTACGTAATTACACCTACATGCACATTCACTGAAGACACCTATAGAGACATTACATAACTACACCACATGCACATTCACTGAACACACCTATAGAGACAGTCAGTAGTTACACCTACAGACACATCCTGTGAACACACCTATAGAGACATTACATAATTACACCTACATGCACATTCACAGAAGACACCTATAGAGACATTACATAACTACAACCACATGCACATTCACTGAACACACCTATAGAGACAGTCAGTAGCTACACCTACAGACACATCCTGTGAACACACCTATAGAGACATTACGTAATTACACCTACATGCACATTCACGGAAGACACCTATAGAGACATTACATAACTACACCCACATGCACATTCACTGAACACACCTATAGAGACAGTCAGTAGCTACACCTACAGACACATCCTGTGAACACACCTATAGAGACATTACGTAATTACACCTACATGCACATTCACTGAAGACACCTATAGAGACATTACATAACTACACCCACATGCACATTCACTGAACACACCTATAGAGACAGTCAGTAGCTACACCTACAGACACATCCTGTGAACACACCTATAGAGACATTACGTAATTACACTTACATGCACATTCACTGAAGACACCTATAGAGACATTACATAACTACACCCACATGCACATTCACTGAACACACCTATAGAGACAGTCAGTAGCTACACCTACAGACACATCCTGTGAACACACCTATAGAGACATTACGTAATTACACCTACATGCACATTCACGGAAGACACCTATAGAGACATTACATAACTACACCCACATGCACATTCACTGAACACACCTATAGAGACAGTCAGTAGCTACATCTACAGACACATCCTGTGAACACACCTATAGAGACATTACATAACTACACCCACATGCACATTCACTGAACACACCTATAGAGACAGTCAGTAGCTACACCTACAGACACATCCTGTGAACACACCTATAGAGACATTACATAATTACACCTACATGCACATTCACTGAAGACACCTATAGAGACATTACATAACTACACCCACATGCACATTCACTGAACACACCTATAGAGACAGTCAGTAGCTACACCTACAGACACATCCTGTGAACACACCTATAGAGACATTATGTAATTACACCTACATGCACATTCACTGAAGACACCTGTAGAGACATTACATAACTACACCCACATGCACATTCACTGAACACACCTATAGAGACAGTCAGTAGCTACATCTACAGACACATCCTGTGAACACACCTATAGAGACATTACGTAATTACACCTACATGCACATTCACTGAAGACACCTGTAGAGACATTACATAACTACACCCACATGCACATTCACTGAACACACCTATAGAGACAGTCAGTAGCTACACCTACAGACACATCCTGTGAACACACCTATAGAGACATTACATAACTACACCCACATGCACATTCACTGAACACACCTATAGAGACAGTCAGTAGCTACACCTACAGCCACATCCTGTGAACACACCTATAGAGACATTACGTAATTACACCTACATGCACATTCACTGAAGACACCTATAGAGACATCACATAACTACACCCACATGCACATTCACTGAACACACCTATAGAGACACTCAGTAGCTACACCTACAGACACATCCTGTGAACACACCTATAGAGACATTACATAATTACACCTACATGCACATTCACTGAAGACACCTGTAGAGACATTACATAACTACACCCACATGCACATTCACTGAACACACCTATAGAGACAGTCAGTAGCTACACCTACAGACACATCCTGTGAACACACCTCTAGAGACATTACGTAATTACACCTACATGCACATTCACTGAAGACACCTGTAGAGACATTACATAACTACACCCACATGCACATTCACTGAACACACCTATAGAGACAGTCAGTAGCTACACCTACAGACACATCCTGTGAACACACCTATAGAGACATTACATAACTACACCCACATGCACATTCACTGAACACACCTATAGAGACAGTCAGTAGCTACACCTACAGACACATCCTGTGAACACACCTATAGAGACATTATGTAATTACACCTACATGCATTCACTGAACACACCTATAGAGACAGTCAGTAGCTACACCTACAGACACATCCTGTGAACACACCTATAGAGACATTACATAACTACACCCACATGCACATTCACTGAACACACCTATAGAGACAGTCAGTAGCTACACCTACAGCCACATCCTGTGAACACACCTATAGAGATATTACGTAATTACACCTACATGCACATTCACTGAAGACACCTATAGAGACATCACATAACTACACCCACATGCACATTCACTGAACACACCTATAGAGACACTCAGTAGCTACACCTACAGACACATCCTGTGAACACACCTATAGAGACATTACATAATTACACCTACATGCACATTCACTGAAGACACCTGTAGAGACATTACATAACTACACCCACATGCACATTCACTGAACACACCTATAGAGACAGTCAGTAGCTACACCTACAGACACATCCTGTGAACACACCTATAGAGACATTACGTAATTACACCTACATGCACATTCACTGAAGACACCTATAGGGACATTATATAACTACACCTACATGCACATTCACTGAACACACCTATAGAGACAGTCAGTAGCTACACCTACAGACACATCCTGTGAACACACCTATAGAGACATTACGTAATTACACCTACATGCACATTCACTGAAGACACCGATAGAGACATTACATAACTACACCCACATGCACATTCACTGAACACACCTATAGAGACAGTGAGTAGCTACACCTACAGACACATCCTGTGAACACACCTATAGAGACATTGCATAACTACACCCACATGCACATTCACTGAACACACCTATAGAGACAGTCAGTAGCTACACCTACAGACACATCCTGTGAACACGCCTATAGAGACATTATGTAATTACACCTACATGCACATTCACTGAAGACACCTATAGAGACATTACATAACTACACCTACAGACACATCCTGTGAACGCACCTATAGAGACATTATGTAATTACACCTACATGCACATTCATTGAAGACACCTATAGGGACATTACATAACTACACCTACAGACACATCCTGTGAACACACCTATAGAGACATTACGTAATTACACCTACAGACACATTCAGTGAACCCACCTAGAGGCGCATTCAGAGAAGACCCCTATAGACACATGTAGTGACACACCTATAGACAGTCAATGAGTACCTTAAATGAACATGCATATAGAGACAGCCAAACAACTCATCTATAAGATGCATTGATTATGAAGCCATTATAGACACATTTGAACAGCCGAAGGATCGAGGCATAGGCCTGCAAAGGCAATCACATTAAGACTTCTGTTTACTGTGTGACGAGTGACCAAAAGGTCATGAGATGGGCGCATTCTGAGGACACACCTACAGGCATGTTCCATCACAACATCTACAGACAGGTGCAGTGGTCACAGCAACAGCCACATCCAATAAATGCTGTGATTGAAACAGCCCATGAACACACTGGGAGATATCATACAATGAGCATTCCTATTGACAAAATCAGGGAACACCCATAGAGGGGCGTGGGTCTTCAAGGACACCCCTAGAGACCTTCAAATGACACCCCTAGAGAGGCCTTCAAATGACTCTACTAGAAAGGCCTTCAAAGGGCACCCCTAAAGAGGCCTTTAATGAACACCCCCAGAGATGGCTCCAATAGACACCCCCCGAAAGGTCTTTAAAGGACACCACTAGAGAGGCCTTGAAAGGACACCCCTAGAGAGGCCTTGAAAGGACACCACTAGAGAGGCCTTGAAAGGACACCTCTAGAGAGGCCTTGAAAGGGCACCCCTATAGAGGCCTTGAAAGGGCACCCCTAGAGAGGCCTTGAAAGGGCACCCCTAGAGAGGCCTTCAAATGACACCCCTAAAGAGGCCTTGAAAGGACACCCCTAGAGAGGCCTTGAAAGGACACCCCTAGAGAGGCCCTGAAAGGACACCCCTAGAGAGGCCTTGAAAGGACACCCCTAGAGAGGCCCTGAAAGGACACCCCTAGAGAGGCCTTCAAATGACACCCCTAAAGAGGCCTTGAAAGGACACCCCTAGAGAGGCCTTCAAATGACACCCCTAAAGAGGCCTTTAGTGAACACCCCCCAGAGATTGCTTCTATGGACACCCCCAGAGAGGCCTTGAAAGGACACCCCTAGAGAGGCCTTGAAAGGACACCCCTAAAGAGGCCTTGAAAGGACACCCCTAGAGAGGCCCTGAAAGGACACCCCTAGAGAGGCCATGAAAGGACACCCCTAGAGAGGCCCTGAAAGACACTACACCCCTAGAGAGGCCTTGAAAGGGCACCCCAAGCCCCCATAGAGGGCTTGAAAGGACACCCGTAGAGAGGCCTTGAAAGTGCACCCCAAGCGAGGCCTTGAAAGGGCACCCCAAACCCTCATAGAGGGCTTGAAAGGACACCCGTAGAGAGGCCTTGAAAGTGCACCACAAGAGAGGCCTTCAATGGACAACCCTGGAGAGGCCGTCAAAGGACAACCCCTGAGAGGCCTTCAAAGGACACCCTCTGGCTTCAATGAACACCCCTACAGACGGCTTCAATGAACACCCCTTCAAGCATATTTATTGCATACACATATAGAGACACCCAATTATTACATTTATAGAGATTGACTGAACACACTACAGGCACATGTTCATAGTATGTGTGCAAAAGCAGTCACAACAAGACTTTTTTTTACTGGGGAATGAGTGATCAAAGACACTTCAATGAATGCAGCTGCAGGTGCATTCCCTGAGCACACCTGCGGGCGCATTCCCTGAACACACCTGCGGGCGCATTCCCTGAACACACCTGCGGGCGCATTCCCTGAACACACCTGCGGCGCATTCACTGAACACACCTGCGGGCGCATTCCCTGAACACACCTGCGGGCGCATTCCCTGAACACACCTGCGGCGCATTCACTGAACACACCTGCAGGCGCAGTCACTGACACACCTGCAGGCGCATTCACTGACACACCTGCGGGCGCATTCCCTGAACACACCTGCGGCGCATTCCCTGAACACACCTGTGGGCGCATTCACTGACACACCTGCGGGCGCATTCCCTGAACACACCTGCAGGCGCATTCACTGACACACCTGCGGGCGCATTCCCTGAACACACCTGCGGCGCATTCCCTGAACACACCTGCAGGCGCATTCACTGACAACCTGCAGGCGCATTCACTGACACACCTGCGGGAGCATTCCCTGAACACACCTGCGGCGCATTCCCTGAACACACCTGCAGGCGCATTCACTGACACACCTGCGGGCGCATTCTCTGAACACACCTGCGGGCGCATTCCCTGAACACACCTGTGGGCGCATTCCCTGAACACACCTGCGGCGCATTCACTGAACACACCTACAGGCGCATTCACTGACACACCTGCAGGCGCATTCACTGAGACACCTGCGGGCGCATTCCCTGAACACACCTGCGGTGCATTCCCTGAACACACCTGTGGGCGCATTCACTGACACACCTGTGGGCGCATTCACTGACACACCTGCGGGCGCATTCCCTGAACACACCTGCGGGCGCATTCCCTGAACACACCTGCGGCGCATTCACTGACACACCTGCGGGCGCATTCCCTGAACACACCTGCAGGCGCATTCACTGACACACCTGCGGGCGCATTCCCTGAACACACCTGCGGGCGCATTCATCAGGCATTTATTGAAAGAGTCATAAACATGCCTTTTAGCAGTGAAATGATTGAGGTTATGATTTTATCATGGCATTTATTTTTTGGGCATGAGTGACTAATAGTTCTTTCAGGGATACACATTTCAAGCTGCAAACTGCCCAGCGGCAACGCGCTCTCCTTGGAAGCAAGACGGCACAGAGCACCACGGGATCGATCCATGGGTCCGCGCTTAGAAACCTCTGGGTATTAAACAGTAAGTGCGTTATAACTGACCAATCACAATCATAAAGAGTTATTTGCTTCCTAAGGTATCCACATGCACACATCACCCCATATCTTACTCGCCAGGGGTTTATAGTCACTAGCCAATGGCCAGTGGCAAGTGTCAATTTGAAAGGCCTGGCTCCATCACGAAAGACTTTCCAGTTGTGGGTGACATTTGTAACTTGGCCAACCCAGCACAGCATGGAGCTTAGGGGTTTATGGATGTTACTATCACCCAACTAAATAGTACTTATTTTATCAATTGGTTAAAGATGAAAGGCAGAACGTGCCGTGCCAGAATTTTAACATATGCATGCACGTTCCACAAAGATATCTGTCCTTCTACATAATCATTAGCCTTTTTAGTTGTGCCACCCCTCCCTGGCTCTCCCCGGTATTCGCCTCTGGAGCCCTCATGCCAGTCATGTCTTTTCTGCGTTCTCTTTCCGGTGTCTTTTTAATGGCACATGTCTTAAGTGTTTTTTTCCCTTTTCTGCACACCGATTCCTTAGCTCGAAAGGGGATCACACCGCCCCAACCATGCTTCTCTTTGAAACGCGACCCCCCCCTTTACTTAGCTTCTCTGCCCGTGCCCCGCTCAACTTGTTTCCTGGTGCCCGCCTCCTGCCCCTTCCTCCCTGACATTCCTCTGTACCTGCACTGCCATTGCACCACGGTAAAGACCCATGCGGCAAAGCCGTGGAGGTAAACAAGGAAACTGGTAATGGCAGTGCGGGAAAGACATGCCAGCAGTGAACAGATGTAGACCAAGACCCAGGAATAGAATCCATCCTGGCCGGGCTCGCTCTGTGAAGAGTTGATCGTGTGGTCCCGGCTATGATTGCCTTGCACTGGTTCCCAGTTGCAGAAGCAGATTGTGTCCAAATCTTTGTACCTGGCACACAAAGAGCCTACTTCACAGAAGTGTTTTATAATGGCAGAACCCCCATTGGAAAACGCTCTGAATGAGGGCCAAAGTGTTCCATGGTAGCAAATTCACATCATGACAATGGCATAGGTTGTTAATGGCCATGACATTCGTGGGTTCTGTGAAGAGGTGCTGTGTTTTAATGGCCTGCCCTGGGGCCATGCCCCCAAATCCCCACGCCCCCGCCCCTCCAACGAGGAGAGGGTTCCCCCTTGGATTTGTTTCCATTTCCAGCACTGACCTACACCACTGCTCGTGGAACCAGAACAGACTTACCTTCAGAAATAAGCTGAAAATTCAGCTTCGCTGATCCAAACTAAGAGATCGTATGCAATTATCCAACAGCACAAAGATACTGCACTGTAGCGGCCGTACACACCCTGCAAAACACCAACATAACAGTGTGCCTATTCTCTCTTCTGCTGCGGAATATAGATCTGCCTGCAAAGTGCTGGGGGTAAAAGGTCTGACGCTAACTACTGCAACACCCACTTTTCTCACCCCATTGCCTCATTCACACCCTTGTTTCATACACGTATGATGAACCAGAACTCACACATGACATTCTGTTGGTTCTGGCATTGTTGGCTAATATCATTTTGCATTCCTGCACAGTTTATAAATACAGTACCTGAATGTAATATTATGTGAGCCTAAAGGCTAAGACTAGTTTATTATTTCACACCTGGCACGGACCAACGTGAGGCCCTTTCCAATTAGATGTACTACTTTCAATACTTCGACACATGCCAGTTCCTGTGTGCTACAGTGACATGCTCATAGTCATTATTTGACACCGGCATGCTGCAGCTTGTTTATTGCTAACATGTGTAACATTTCCAGTTCCACAATAAAGTTGAATAGGGTTTTCTGTATTAAAAAAAATCTCGTATGCGCCCTTTTAATCTAGCAGCACCACTTTGAACACAGCCGAGCTGTGGCCAGAATTGCAGATTTGGCATTTGGCCAATAAGGGTGGACCTTGCCATGTCTACGTCACTGGTGTTTGCCTTTCTGGACTTTTCAGCAAAGTCTTTTAATTCTGAGACATTAAGAAGAAAACTGAAGTGAAATGCCACGAAAGTGCATAACTTCCTTTAAAGAGCAGGGATATTGCGAGAATTACATCAGCCTCTAATCCCGAGCCATTAGGAAGGAAATCCAACGGGATGCCACCTCCAGGCCTGAAATTAAACACCAAGTCTACAGCCGCCTCTAATCCCGAGCCATTAGGCAGGAAACCACAGAGGCATTCTTGAAGGTCTACAGAAGCCTGTAATACTCAGCCATTAGGCAAGGAAACGAGGGGTCCTAGCACAAGCAAAAAAGTAGCCTTTACTTCAGAGCCATTAGGCAAGACATTGAGGGGGCGTATCAAGGGTGTGCGCCACCAGGCCTACAGCAGCCTTTACTCCAGAGCCATTAGCCAAGACACTGAAGGGGCTGTGCCACAAGGCCTACAGCAGCCTTTACTCCTGAGCCATTAGCCAAGACACTGAAGGGGCTGTACCACAAGGCCTACAGCAGCCTTTACTCAGGCGTCATTAGGTAAGGCACGAGGCCTGCAGTAGCCTTTACTCCAAAGTCATTAGGTAAGGCACTAAAGGGTGTGTGCCACGAGGCCTACACCAGCCTTTACTCCAGAGCCATTAGACAAGACACTGAGGGGGTGTGTGCCACGAGGCCTACAGCAGCCTTTACTCCGGAGTCATTAGGTAAAGCACTAAAGGGCGTGGGTCACGAGGCCTACAGCAGCCTTTACTCCAGCGTCATTAGGTAAGGCACGAGGCCTGCAGCAGCCTTTACTCCGGAGCCATTAGGTAAGGCACTAAAGGGCGTGTGCCACGAGGCCTACGGCAGCCTTTACTCCAGAGCCATTAGCCAAGACACTGAAGGGGCTGTGCCACAAGGCCTACAGCAGCCTTTACTCCAGAGCCATTAGCCAAGACACTGAAGGGGCTGTGCCACAAGGCCTACAGCAGCCTTTACTCCAGAGCCATTAGCCAAGACACTGAAGGGGCTGTACCACAAGGCCTACAGCAGCCTTTACTCCAGAGCCATTAGCCAAGACACTGAAGGGGCTGTGCCACAAGGCCTACAGCAGCCTTTACTCCTGAGCCGTTAGGCAAGACACTGAGGGGTGTACCACAAGGCCTACAGCAGCCTTTACTCCTGAGCCGTTAGGCAAGACACTGAGGGGTGTACCACAAGGCCTACAGCAGCCTTTACTCCTGAGCCATTAGCCAAGACACTGAAGGGGCTGTGCCACAAGGCCTACAGCAGCCTTTACTCCTGAGCAGTTAGGCAAGACACTGAGGGGTGTACCACAAGGCCTACAGCAGCCTTTACTCCTGAGCCGTTAGGCAAGACACTGAGGGGTGTACCACAAGGCCTACAGCAGCCTTTACTCCTGAGCCATTAGCCAAGACACTGAAGGGGCTGTGCCACAAGGCCTACAGCAGCCTTTACTCCTGAGCCATTAGCCAAGACACTGAAGGGGCTGTACCACAAGGCCTACAGCAGCCTTTACTCAGGCGTCATTAGGTAAGGCACGAGGCCTGCAGTAGCCTTTACTCCAAAGTCATTAGGTAAGGCACTAAAGGGTGTGTGCCACGAGGCCTACACCAGCCTTTACTCCAGAGCCATTAGACAAGACACTGAGGGTGTGTGTGCCACGAGGCCTACAGCAGCCTTTACTCCAGCGTCATTAGGTAAGGCACGAGGCCTGCAGCAGCCTTTACTCCGGAGCCATTAGGTAAGGCACTAAAGGGCGTGTGCCACGAGGCCTACGGCAGCCTTTACTCCGGAGTCATTAGGTAAAGCACTAAAGGGCGTGCGCCATGAGGCCTACAGCAGCCTTTACTCCAGAGCCATTAGCCAAGACACTGAGGGTGGGGGGGGTGCCACGAGGCCTACAGCAGCCTTTACTCCAGAGCCATTAGCCAAGACACTGAGGGTGGGGGGTGCCACGAGGCCTACAGCAGCCTTTACTCCAGAGCCATTAGGTAAGGCACTAAAGGGCGTGTGCCACGAGGCCTAAAGCAGCCTTTACTCATGAGCCATTAAGCAAGGCACTGAGGGGGCGGCCCCGAGGCGTCCAGCAGCCTTTAAGCAAGGCACTGAGGGGGGCGGCCCCGAGGCGTCCAGCAGCCTTTAATCCTGAGCCACTAGGCAACAAACCTCTGACGTCCATATGTCCCTTGTTTTTCCGGAAAGGTGCGCTTGCCAGCGCTCATGTGCCCTGTGAGTGGTTCCTTTTTATTTTGTTTATGTATAATGTCAGCTGTCCAAACACTGCCCCCCCCTCCATCCCCCTCCCACCCTGTCTGCCTGTAGCAGATCTACTCGCGGATCCCAGTAACCCACACTGTGATCTGTCCGCTTAGGTTAATGCTAGCCATCTGCTTTTTATTAAAAGTAGTTCAAAATGTTGGGTCCTAAACGTTTTTGAGGCTGGGAGCCTATATCAGATTTGAAAGATCTTGAATTGTCTCTGCACTACTTGCAAACCTAGTGCTTTGAGGCGCAAATGAGAAAATGGCACATTGAAATGCGCCTGTCTGTGGAAAAGACGCTACAGCTGGGAACGCTTTCGCCATTTTGATCTTTAGCTCATGCAGTAGGGTCGTGTTAATCACAGCTCTCTTTTCCGTGTGTCCATCTGCTCCTCCTAGTTGCACTGCTGCCCATGTTAGGGGTAAGGTGTCTGTCTTCTGTAGTGTGCGCCATGTCGAGCCAGGGGGACAGATGAGATCCTGTGGCAGCAGAGGCAGTGAGGGACCATTGCCATGATTTCTCTGGGAATAATGACACCGAAGGTTGTTGCTTCATGTGGCACCATGCCCTTGCCAGGACAAGGCATGGTGGTTTGAAAAGAGATCCCGACACTCGAATGAAACCCAAAAGGAGCAGCACTGTCAGAAGGGTATAAAGTACTGCATTCCATGGAATGTTGGCAAAGTTCTCTCATTAGCAAGTTCTCTCATTAGGACCCGTGTGGGGGGGAGCCAGCCAATCAGGTGGCTAGGAATGCGGGCTTGAACCGCCCGTGTAAGCCCACGTCCCAAACCGCCTGACGGCCGGCTCCCCTGCCGCCATTTTCCTCTCGTCCCCCTTTTTACATTTTTATTCGCTCTGCCCCAAACTTACCTAATTGAGTCGCACTCACCACCACAGCCGCAACTTCCTCTCTGCTCAGAACGGCCGCCGTGGAAAGGGAAGAGGGGCTCTGCTTCCCTTTCCATGGCGGCCATGTTGGTAAAGCATTTTCCTTCATACAACGGGACGCTGCAGGAAGGAAACTTAATTAGTACACTGCAGGAAGGAGAGTGGTTGGTGTGGTGGCCTCTCAGTCATTCAGGGCGGTCAGATCGGTCGCCATACCACAAGGTAAAACCCCTTCTCCGAACCGCCTCGGACGCAGGAGGCCAACATCTTTGCAGCAGAGAATCAGGCAGAGCGCCCCTTCCCCTCCTCCTCACCCCCCAACTCCAATTTCCACATCTCACTCTCTCCCCACTTAATTTGCGCCTTGTCAATCACTGGTGCCAGGAACACTGTGTTCCCGTCACGATAATGTAAAGGGAGTGTAGTGTGGTTCCCTTCTCCCTGATCAATGGCGGCCATCTTGCATTGTACTTTTTTTTTCAAGTTGAGAAATGGCAAACATGCAGTTTCTCGACTTGAAAAATACCTATTAGCATCTGGGTACAAGTACCGGGATACTAATAGCAATAAACCCCTCTGGGCGTGGCCTTTAGCATGGCAGGTAATGCCCTGGGCTAACGTTAAAGCCCTCGCTTCGCTCAGGCTTCTCAGTGGCCTGGGGCATTACTTGGCCCGGTAAAGCCCCGCTGGCCAGGGTTTATTGCTGAATTATAACACTTGCATTGTTTACTTAGCATTCCCCATTCTCAATGGAAATGCACGGGCTATCTGAAACAGTAAACTACAGGAAGCGCAGAGGGTATCATTCTGTAGCCAATTCCCAGAGACTGCCCAGGCAGATTTGTTTTAACAATTTACATATACTATATACCAGGGGTCTGAAACCTTTGGCGTGCCAGATGTTGTGGACTACAACTCCCATAAATCCTTGCCACAACAGTTCATGGAGAGAGATCATGGAAGTCGTAGTTCAAGAAAGTGTGGCACAGGTTATTATAGCTTTATAGACCCCACCCTCTGGCCATAACCACACTAAACACCCCTTCTGCGCTCATGTTTTTAATTTGGTCTTCAGGGCCCATAACAATTGGTACAGCCCTTTAACCGGGTCTGTAAAGCTTAAGTATGAAATTCGACTCATGGGCAGAGTTGCCAACAGGCCGACATCACCAGCTGCAAACTTGGGCGTTTTTAGCTATCTATCAGCCATTTGCTTGCTGCTGGCCCTTGATCATTGTAGGCACCAACGCATCCCATGTTGTGTTGGCTACAAGGCCAGGACTGAAGAAGGGGTCTCCGATGACATGTTGCAAATGCAAGCTTCCCTTTTTTCAAGCATATCATGTTGAGCGTGGGTTAAATGTGACCTGTTAACAAACCACAGTCCCACTCACCCGCCCCCTGTCAACGAATGCATTTGTCTTAATATCAGTTCACACTTATTTCTACTGTTGATCAAGGTTGGATGGGACCATGGGCAACGGGTCAGAAGAGCAGAGGGCCGTCCTCGTTTTACAGCATAGCTTATTTCAGCCATGTTGAAGGGCCTTGGTTGAGCGAGGGGAGGCTGCGGTAGTACTGAGCAAGCACCTGAACAATGGGTATTCCTAACCGAAGGGGCCTTATCTCTTATAAAGTCGAAGGCGCCGATAACCAAAGCTCCCTGCAACTCCCCTCTGCGCCTGTGATGTTTCTCTTCGATTGTAAAACAATGGCTGCCATGCCAGTGCCCTTTGAACCAACAGCCTCTTAAGTAGTGTTTATGCAGAGATAATGTAAATAGTCCCAACGATACCTTGGTTCCAAGAACAGCCTTGGGTGCACTGGGGGGACATCAATAAAGGGGACACTGTGGGAACGGAAGGCAAGTACTTATTTGTTTAATAAAATAACTCCGAGGTGCCATACAGAGACTTCACAGCGTTGCCCTAACAGTACGTCATTTCCTTTTTCAGAGATAATCCACTAGTGCCTCCAAGGTTGCCCTGTGGGGGGATCCTAAATGGAAGGTCTTCAGAAAAAAACCTTCACTGAACAAGGTGCACCGAATGTGGCCACGAGGATGTGCACATTCTGAAAACGAGTCAATGTTTTGCCCTTTTTGTGTAATCGCTACTGGAAGCCGTGTCAACCAAGAGGCCCTCGTGCATGGTGGACTGGAAACGGGAAAAACGTGGTATTTTAAATACTCCCCACTTTAAAACTACTACTCAGTTACCATAAGTGTGACTGGCATGGAATATTTATCGGACGGTGACCATATAAAGTACTGCACTATTTACCCTGTGCAGTACTTTCTATGTACCTCATGCTGTAACTAGCCATGCAATGCCACCTCGTAAATAAGAAGTATTTAAAATACAACGTTTTTACTGTTACTAGCATAATATTTATTTATTTACGTTATTTATTGTGCGTTTGTAAGGAGCTATACATCAAGTAAATTGTGTTTCAAAGCGCGCACAGGGCTACGGGGAGGGAACATGGGAATTAAAGCAAATATAATCAGAGGCGGTCCTCTCTTTCATGATTATATTAATCCGATTAAATATGCACCTATCCTCGGATTAAATATCCGAGGATAGGTGCAACACCCTCCAATCATTAATAATGAAAATACATGCGCGTGGACGCAACATAATCCCTTCCAACGAACAACCCTACTTTAAGGGTATGAGTTCTAAACAGAAGACGGTGTATGTAGGAATTCATTTATTTTATTCATTAATCAAACATAGTCATAAAAAAACATTTACAGAAAATTGCATAAAACACGTTAATACACATCTATAAAAAAGTTATCATAAACAAATCAATGATTCAAAAACACATATCACACCAACAAAAAAACTCACATCTCACATATCATTTCTCACATACTCTTTCATCCCCATTCATACAACACACCACTCGTACTTGTGCAAAGGTCGCAGTTTTGATAACTTTGTTCTGTAATCAGAAAGCCCATACAGTTGGGTTTGTACCTTGTTTACTCAAAAAGGGGCCTAATTGGCAATGTTTTTTGAAAGCCAAAGACAGGGTAAATGTTACAAAATGGTTGCTCTTGAACATATGTCGATTTACCACATTTTTTCTGTGTGAACCCAAGTTAGAGCCAACCCTGGGAGGAGCGGGCTCTATGGTGATGTTAGCATTCAGAGCGTGCAAGAGCAGAGAGAGAGCAGTGGGGGGGGGGGGTAAGTGCTAGGATTACCACAGAGGGGAGTACTAGGGAGTAAGTTGCAAGCAGCTGTTAAGTGACTGGAGAGATCACTTGGTAAGAGTGGTCAGCTGCCAATAAATACGTGCAGGCCTGTGATGGCATAGGCCAGTGGGCGCCAAGGCAAGTGCTGGGAGTGGACGGAGGCTGAAGGTGATAATCACAGAGAAGAAACCGCTAAATGGCTCCAAAGCACCCTGTATTTACGCTCTGGCAGCACCTTTATTTAGCTATTCGGGCCTGTCTGTCGCAGACTCCCTTTCATAATGGTAAAGGGCTGGTGCTCGTCCTGCCGCTGCATCAGTGCTTGCGTTTCCAGGGCACAAAACTGCACAATTCAGGTATATCTCCCCCCTCATTCAGGCCTGCAGAACCTCACCACAACGTTCAAGATTCTTTATTCTAAAAGATTTGTTAATAACCAGGATGGAGGGGATTTAATCTAATTCCCTACTTTTAATCAGTTCTGCCAAGCGACGGATACCGACCGGATACCACACCAAAAAGCTCAGTTAACGGTGTTAACCGAATTGCTACTGCCAACAGCAAATCACAGCTCTCTTGCTCTTTGTCCAAACATTGTCCTACTAACGTACCCCAGGGTACCGGGGACCACTCCAGTGGTGATAGTGCGCGGTATAAATATCCTTTACCATAAACATTAACAAGCATCGTACAATGACGATTTCAAGAAAGAAGCCTTAATCCCAAGCAAATCACCACAGATACTTCTCACTTTCTTTCCTCAGACTTGCACCAGCAATCCCCTTCTCAAAAGCGTGTTTAGTACTACGAGTACTAGCATGGGGCTGTGCTGCTGGGCCACAGCCATCTTTCTCTTCACGCCGCCTTCCTGTGCACCTTGATGGCACAGACTAATTTCCAAGCCACGGTATCAGCCCCAGACTGGGAAAATCTTTCTCAATTCCGTCTCCTGAAATAGGCGTACAATCGGAGATCACAGCACCACTACACACTCATTTTGCCACTCTAAAACTTGAGGAGAACCATCTCCAGTTCCGGAAGCACCTCAACACCTTCCCCTTTGCTTCTGCCTTTGCTCCCGCTCTCCCCTGCTGATCTGTTCTCTCTTGGCACTGTGCACCTGGCCACCCTCTGTCCTTTTGGCCCAGGTACCTGCTGACCCTGCCACCCTCCTGCACTGCCCCCGGGCCACCCATTGCACTTGCGTCTGTATCTGTACCCATACAGCCTCCCCCCTTTTTTCTTCCTGCACTTAGCAGACTTACCCTGTCTGCTGCCTTAATCCCAGCACTTGCCAATTGCTGGCTGCACTACCACTGTTTGTTGCCATTATTATTTATTTATTATTATTATTTATCTGTTTCTCCTTTTGTCCGCACTCTCCACTTCTCCCCCTTCCCCACTCCCATGCACTTGCGCGTTCTCAACGTCACTGGGCCTAGTAAGATCGTTGTTTTGTTCTCCCCTGTTCCCCTTCCTTGCCTTGTCGTGCTCTGAAACACTTGTGTACTAGCGCGATACAAATAAAATGTCAATATCAATTCATAAACGTGCCATTTTCCATTTTACAGCGGCCAGCTGCTAGGCGAGGGCGTAAGACTGCATTGCACAATTATGGTCTCATACAGGCGCGTCTCAACAGTGCGCCTTCAGTGAAGGCTATACTTGCGCCTCATGGGGAGTCTTAAAACGCAAGGTGAAAGTCCTTAATGGCAGCTTCAGGACCCAGCCACATACAGTAGCCTTTACGTCCTACATAAGGTGACTCATAGGGCCTTATCCCGAGTAGGGCGCAAAGGGATACCGGGCACCGTTAAGGACATCGGTGCTCCCTACTACGAGGTCCCTTAGCGGGAGCCGCAAAGGGACCCTATGGGGGCTCAAATGGCAATGGGGATTGCCTTTTTCAATGGGGACTTACCGGTCCCGCAAAGGTTGGACTAGACCGGTATATCCCCATTGAACCAGGTCGGAGTCGGTACCGGTATTGGAGGCAGCCATGGTGCTCATGGCACCATGGCTGCCTCCAATCTCGGAATGAGGCCCATAGATTCAGATCAACTTGCTCTCCTGCAGCAAATGTGAGGGGTGGGGCCATCTAGGCCTGCACAATCAGCCGGGCCCCTCCTCCCTCACATTGAATTTCATCTGACGTGACTAATCTGCAGCTTACACACTATGAACATATCATGCTGGAAGTCCACGCTTTTAGAACTTCTTTAAACAAAAAAAAAAGGATATTCAGCTTTTAAAAAAAATTCCAGAGAATGTAAAAATTAAATTAGGCGCCCGGTGGTGGTGATAACTATATTTAGCTCACATTAGTCTTTCCATTCCAGAATCCCTGTCGCAAATGCTAAACATGCCAAGGTCACATTTTCAGCATGCTGGCAGAGAGCATCGATTGGAAGACAGCAGGGCGGACTCTGATAAGCAGCTGCCAATTTCTACGACGCAACATGGCCCTGTTACTGCACTCAAAAGAGAGCAAGTCGTGCGGGGCGTGCACTGCCTGTGTGCCATGTCTTTATGTGAAGAGCAGCATATATACCACCTTTGCTTTGCCGTCATGGCCCTTCTCCCCGCCACTGGGACAAAATGGCCTTGAAATTCCTGCGCTTTCAGTCCACTTGACGGGAGACCTCAAGAACTCGCCACAAGTAAATGGAGAAAAGTCGCCATCTTGCATCGCTAATTAAACCTGGCGTGCTGTTTTACATCTAAAACCTCACGTTCATGAGGGTTTGAAATAGTGCAGATGTGTGTGTTTCTGGGAGTATTATCACATCTGCACCATTCTGGATCGCCTTATGGTGCGGGGACCAGGACAGTAAATCCACCCTGTGCATTTTTCACGTTCAATGCGGGGACTCTGGATGCATCGCTGTCCGAATCAGTGCTCTGGCGCTGTGGCGGAAGCCGAAATCCCTACGGGTTCTCCTTGCTCTTAGAATGTGTAAGAGAGCAGGCAGCATCCATAGAGATCCTCTGTCATGGAGATCCGCCTTGAAGATCAGACTGGATTTTCTGCATGGGTGTTAAAAAAAGCAGTGCAACTCGGTATTGGATCTATTGCTCGACGCCCAACTACATAGATTAATTTGGCTCCAATTTATATCGATTTCACCACCAAAATGTAGGTGGTGTGCTAAGGATAAGAAGCATTGGTGTGGTGGGGGTGGGGGAGAGGGCAGTCTGGGGAGTGTGGGGGGACTCCACAGCATTCTGTGGTAAAAAGCTATAAAAATACATCCGTAACCCGCAGTCTGCCTCGGTTCACGTCCCAGTTTCCACCCAACGCGCAAAGAGATTGGAACTCGGCACAGGGGCTTCTTTGGGGAAGTTGTAGTTCACTCTTGTCGGATTCTCATACTCCTACAAAACTAGCCCTTTAGTGTCTAATGCACAGTCCTTTATGTATGAAGCAGGGAATGCTGATGACTGACTTCATTTGGAAACCTGAGGATTGTAGTTACTGTATTTAGTGCAGAAGTGTGGACTGTTGCCAGGCACGTGATCTCTAACCATTACCTGTTCTTCTTATCCTGGATTGGAAGCCGTGATGCCCCCTTTTTGCTTACAGATCTTATAGGATTTGACCAGCGGCGTGCATATTTCTTAACAATTTTCTGAAACTGTAAAACCTGTGAACCTCGAATTTCTGCAGTGATGTATATCAGTTCTGTTTGGAAAACATGCTTTGGCCTGATCAGTGCATGTCATATTTGAAAGAAATACAAATCCTGTAGATTTTCCTCTCCTGAAAACTTTCGGTGTATCTCTTGAATCTGTTTTCTGCCCAAAATAGATTCCAACCGATACATTGAAAAGAGCAAATTGCTTACCTTTGCTTAGAATAAAATGTGAATATCATACATGCACACCTCGTGCAGGATTGCACATTTCATACTTACTTAAAGACTGATAATCATAACGATGGTTATTCTAGATGCAGAGACAGTGTTTCATGGTTGTCTTGGTGCTTTCTCGGGACTTCCAAAATTGATCTTGTCCAAACTGTTCCAAGACTGTTTCTTAGTGGCCCTGTTGGTCAACAAGAATAATTAAGATAAGTAAAACATTTTGGGGTCTTATTTCATGATTATCAGAGAAGGATGTTTTAAATGTGAAATCCAGCTTGAACTGTGAATATGCTATTTTTGCATTTTATCTATAGATCTTACAGCTGTATATCCCTGACATTGCGTGGAAAAGAATGTTCAGGGAACAAGGATTGCTGCAACCTCTTCTCATAAACAGGCCGTCCATCACTGCTGTTTACTAAGATGAGGTTGCAACGGTCTGTGTTAACTAAGACTCGAAACGCGGGTTCTTCAGAAAGTGCCCGCTCACAAGATGCACAGTGAACAGAAAGTTCTAGAAGGGGCAGCATGCTCTGCTATTTACGCTGTTACATAGTTTCCTTTCTTTCTGGTTTCAGCTAAGTCGTGGATTAACAGGATGGGTGCAGCGAACTTTCCAGAGCACCCAGGCAGCCGCAGCCTCCCAGAACGCCTGCGCTGCTGATGATAAGGTCACGGATCCTATTCCAGAGGACTCTCCTGTGTGCTCGTACAACGAATGGGATCCACTGGAGGAGGTCATTGTGGGGCGAGCAGAGAATGCCTACGTGCCTCCTTTTTCAGTAGAAGTCAAGGTACATTACCTGAATTGCTTTCCAAAAAATACAACTCTGCTCTCATTGCAAGTGGGTCTTATCAATGGAATCCTGTTGAGTTGATAATTTCATGAGGTCAACTGGGCCAGTTTCAGGTTTTCTAAAGTTTTTGAACCATTTGATACTTTAGTGATGAAAATAAGGTTGTCATATTATACCAAGTTTATGGACATTTGTTTCCACACAACTACAACAAAAATAAGAGTTTGACCTCTCTCCAGTACTCACAAGGAACACTCACTCTCCTTTAGTGTAATCCTGTTGGGGTGTCTACCAAGATGAAGAGTGACTGAGGATTGAAAGGGAAATAAATTGACATCAATAAATTGCCAGGAGGTTTCTGTTATTGGTTCCAGCATAATCAATCCGAGGTCAAGTTCATTACAGAAACCGAGCGGAGAACAGTAAGGTACAAGCTCTAAATGTAATTATTGGAGCCTGAACGCGGTCCACCACTTACCCATTGTACGCTCCACAAATTCTGTAAAGTGGCGTCTTTTCTGCAGCAAGCCTATAGCGCACCCAGAATCTCCAGCTGCACTCCTGCCGTCAGCTCTGTTGCACCTGTATGTATACCCCCCGCCTCCTGGTCGCATGCCAGCCTATATACCTCCACTTTGTCTGCTCCCTGCATCTTAAATGCCAGGACGATGGCTTTTAGAACCCTCGCAACTTGTCCAAGATCCATTCCAAATCTGGATGCCAGGAGCTACACCATTGGGGATGGACCTCTGCAAACACCTTATAATGCCCTGGTCTTATGCCACGTGCTCTAGGACTCGGAACCTGGGGCCTAACTGGACCACCTGGTGTTCAATCTGGCTCAAATAAGGTGATACAATCTACACATCACTGCCTATGCCTAGGTAAACACACCATGCACTACTTGTTCCTGTCTCATAAGCACTCTACAGTGAGAGGAGCTGCCCACTCGCGTTGTGTTCAATGCATTAAGTTGTATCTTGGACTGTCTCATATGCCCATGAAATGTCCCCCGATGTCACAGTGCTGCCTGCCACGTTCTCGGCCTCGGAAGTGCCAATCATATTCAGGCGACCTTGTGGTACTGCCACTGGTGCCATCCAGTGCCAAATTGATTTTTATAACTCTAGGCATTCTGTAAACAGCCTCCTGGGGCCTCGACCTCCACCTATACTACAAGGATTACCAAACGACTACAAAGCCACACTCTGAGAATACACCATAATCACACACTGAACAACCCCACAGTTCAAGAGACTGCAAGGGTGCACATCCTCCCCCCTGTAAAAGTCTTTCTACAGCGGAATGACCCCTTACTCTGCTCAGGGCATACCCAGGCTTTACCAGATGATGCCCTTTTTCATTCCTGCGCAGACCACGGCCAGGATACTCCTGCAGCGTGCACAACACACCACTCTCCAGACAATCCTTGGGACACTTAGACCACAGAGCTGATGAGTGGCGCAGTGTAAAGAAATGATTGACATACCATATACTGATGTTGGAGCGCTTTAGAAAATCTTGCTATATTCCTGGGCCATGGTTGACCCTAGTAGCCACCAACATGGCCTCACCAGACCTCTTTTCTAACCAGTCCAAGCATCTCTGTACCTGGTAGAAGCTTCAGGTCGGGCCGGCAGGCGATACATGGCAGGCACTCAAAACACGTAGGATAGCATAGCATAAAGTGGTCAGCTTTGCTATATATACCTCCCGCTTCTGTATTTCCAGCCTACGTGAGTAGCTAAGGTTAATGTTGGTCTACATTGCGCCGTGAGAGGAAGTAGCATCACTCATACAACCAGGGGGAGCAGAGCAGGGCACATTCGGCAAAGACCTACTTTTCATGAACAGTTTAGCATCAAACATTTTTCTTTAATTTGGGAGGTGACGTCCTTTTGCTCCCGAGACACCGCTGTAAACCCATCCATTGCCCTTCACAGTAAATCAATTTACAAGGCCAGATTTGCAGTATCGGGACCTTGCACCACTCGCTTTGCAGAAAAAAAATGTAGACTATTGTACAGGTGGTTCCTATTTCTCGATGTTGGTCATTAGAAGTTCACCAGAGAGAGATTACTGGTCTGATGGGTGAGATTTGGGTGAGGGTCAAGGCATTTTGCGGCAGCAATTAACATGAGCTCTTTCCTTTCAGGCAAACACTTATGAAAAATACTGGTCATTTTACCAGAAGCACGGGGGGCAGAGCTTCCCCAAGGAACATGTCTTAAAGGCCGTCGGGGAAATTGAGGAAATGTGCAATATTTTGAAACTGGAAGGGGTGACTGTCAGGAGACCAGAGGTGATCGACTGGTCCGTCCAGTATAAAACCCCCGACTTTGAGTCTTCAGGTAAGTCCTGCTGAGATAATGTAGAAATGTCAGAAAGTACTAAGGGCAAGTAGTAACAGAATGCTCACAGTTATTAATCTTAACCTGTAAAGATCTCACTCAAAGGAGATTGTTCAAGGAGAGAATTTATGCTCCCGCTTTCTTCATTTCGAAAGGAAAGAGAGAGACCACCCTAACGCCATATGACACCTTGGCCTTTAGAATTGCCCTGAGCATTTTCCAATGCAGCCGGTTTATTAAAGCAATCCACATAATCTCTCAAAAAAACCTTTTTGTCCTACTTTTTTTTTTCTCACTGATGTTAGCAGAGTTGATCAATTGCTCCTGCTTCTGTGCTGAATTTTTTTCACTTAATTTTCCATTTTGGCCTCCCGTTACTACACGTCAACGTTTTATTTTCCTTGTTCTACAAGTTTTCTTCAACTCTGGCAACTCGCAGAAAATTAGAAACACCATAAATTGGATTTTCAAACACAGTAGCCTTAAGATCAGCTACGGTAGCCATTTTTTAAAATTAAAAATTATTTTTTGCATGCATTGGTGAACCGATGCCTAGAACATGATATAAATACAGATACTTTCTGCACGTAACAGTTATTTCTTATAAGTGCTTGTTTATGCATAAAGTAAAGCATTTGAATGGCCGAAGGACATTTTAAGGCGAGCAGAGGGAGATAAAAGTCCTTTAAAATTATACAGTGGGTAGGCTTGACCAAACATGGAATGGTAGAAGATTGTTTCGGGAATAAATTGAATTTTAAACCTTCCAGACACGTTAAATCACTTACAGCCACAAGCAATGTTGCAGAGGAGGCCGTGAACGGAAGTATAGGGAAGCCTCGCGTTCTGATCCCGGCTTTACTTATTTGAATGGTAATCGTGGGAAAACCCCGTTTCCCCCCATGCCCCAGTTCTCCTCTCTGTCAAAAATTCAGAGTGCTTAAAAGAAAGTTTCCCCCAGTATGAAACGCCTTTTTAAAAACTTGAACCTTTATAGTTATAATTTTTTCCACCGCATCTAAAATGAGACAACATAAGTTTGGATTTATTTACTAAGATCCAATTTGCAATTCATTGGAGCTCTAACAAAGAACGAAATGCAGCATAGTGGACGGTAAATATTGCTGTAGCGCAGTAATTGCTTGAACGAAGGGGGTTTGCAGTCGGTACAAATTTCACTCTGCTTGAATCAGCAGAACAAATGTGGTAAAAAGGATAGCTGGCCCCTAAACCTCTGGTTCCGGCCATGCTCACTGGATCATGCCCTAAACCTCTGGTTCCGGCCATGCTCACTCGATCATGCCCTAAACCTCTGGTTCTGGCCATGCTCACTGGATCATGCCCCTAAACCTCTGGTTCCGGCCATGCTCACTGGATCATGCCCCTAAACCTCTGGTTCCGGCCATGCTCACTGGATCATGCCCTAAACCTCTGGTTCCGGCCATGCTCACTGGATCATGCCCTAAACCTCTGGTTCCGGCCATGCTCACTGGATCATGGATTGAAATCTATCCCCACTCAGCACAGGGGCCACTATCCCCACTCAGCACAGGGGCCATGTGGTATGAATCCCGGGTCTCGCCCAGACTGTTTCAGACCCTACACATTCTGCAAATCACACCGTCGATCTTCTTTTTGCCACATATTACCTTACCGCAGTTAACCAAATCTTACCCATAGGGTGGTCTGATAACTATGCAAATCAGTCCTCATTTCTCCTACCTTCACCTGTCATGCTGACCCCCCATCTACCAAAGCACTTGCCCGTCCCATGGAAAAACAATATATTGTCACTCCGATCTCTGCTCCTCAGAACGAGATCCCTCACATCTCAACCCCTCAGCTGCTTTTGACAGTTGGGTCTCATCTGACCTGGACATAGAAACTCCAATGAAATCCTCGAGTCGTTTTTCCAAAACTAAACATTTTCTATGGTTCACCCCTTCCTTTCCCTCAGAGAAACAGACTAAAGCCGCAGAATGTCGCTAGTGCCTCTTAATCGTCAGTCTGCTAAAGTCGCCCACAGAGCCCATCTCGGTGGTCATAGGGAAGTTGTACGCGCCGCTAAAAAAGTTCCATGCCATTTTGCCAACGATAATTAATTCGAAGTAATTTACTTTTAAGTAATTACTTCAAAAATGTATTTCTATTTATTTTATATATTTTATTTTAGGTTTGCCCCCCAAACCCTGTTTTCTCTGCGCTAGTACCCCTATGCCAATCCCCTCCGCACACCTTTTAATCCCTTAAACCAGAACCCCTATATAAATCAAACTGTTTTCAAAGTAATACTAAGAAGTAATTACTGTCGGAAAAACCACAGGATATCGCTAAAACCACCTACTTTGCTGATCGCATTGAAAACTGATAAACACAAAGGAGTCTTTTCAGTCCATAAAGATCACTCCTCTCCTCTTTTGCTTCCTACGCTCTCCCTCTTCATTAGACTTTTCTGATGATCTAGCTGCTTACTTCTGGGAGTATAATCCATACGCCAACATCTTGCTTTTATCAACGGATAGTGCGTCTTCAGATCCTCACTTTCCTCACCCATCGTGCACGAAAAACCGTCACCTCACTCACGCATTCAATCTCAGTTAGATTATTGCAACTCTTTATCTTGGACGTCCCTCTTATCAGATCATTGTCTCCAAAAAAATGCAAAATTTGACAGCTGCAGCCATCAATAACACAAGTAACCATCACCACGTCACCCATCAATTCTTCACGTGCTCCACTGGCCCCCCTCTGCTCGAAAACACTTTTTAAGATTCTTTGTTTGGCTTACAGATGCCTATATCATCCAGCATTCTTGACATCCTTAAAAAAAAACACTACATCCGATTCCCTCCACTTCTCGTAGCTTCTGCTTTTTCAGGAGCCTACATTTTGCCAAAATATTTTTGTGTGCAGGCCAGGAATAAACAAGCTTCGATTCTACCTCCTTTCTCTTGCTCATCGTCTGCGTTCCATGGCCATCTCAAAATCAGATCCATTCTCCTGCGCTTCCTAGACATTCCCTACACTTTGTCTGTCAGTTTGACGGAGCACCAAGCGACCTCCTTGTGAATGTACTCCCTACAAGATTTTTTAATAACATAAAATAACCCAATTTTTAGTGGGTCTGTGGGAAACCATCCGGTGCGGCCCAAGAGAAAAAAGATTTGAGTAAGAGGAGCAGAAGGGTTCTCTTATCCTGCCCAGTCTTCTCCCATCAATGCCGGCTTAATAAGATCGGTTGGTGAGAGCGGGAGGGATCGATGTTGGTTGGTGTACGTCCCCAGGTAAAACTGGCACCAACACCTGATGTCCGTCGGTGGTGTAGCGTAGTCGCTCTCACTAATGTGGTTTTCCACCAGTGGAAGTCACTGCTAGTTACTGCTCGGCATTTTGTGGTGGGCGCTAAAAGAGGCAGGTGTTTGCCCAACACCATGTACGTTTCCTTAATGTAGCTTCTAGAATTTAATTGACTTCCTGTAGCCTGCTGCACAAAGTAGAGCATTACCTTGGTTCACCTTAACTCTATTAGTGTATTACGCCTGCACGAGAAGGCCAACGATTTCACCATCTGTTAATATCCGCTATTAATTGCGCACCATTTCTCTCTCGTCACCTATAATTGTGATGTTACCTGAAAACTCACAGCATTCTGATTCCTTAGCGCATGGCTCTTTTCTGAAGCTATGCACTATTTAATCTATTCAGAGTACTTTTCAAAGGGATTTACTATGCATTCGACATCATTCAAATAGTGTAAATCATCCAGTAGGACATCGGAATATATGCAGATCGCCCGAACATCCCAACACCTGAGCTCACAAGCCATCATATTTCATCTTTAATGCATGAAGTTCTCTTTGGCTCAAGGCACACCTATCGGTAAAAACATATTACTGTGTGGTTTGACTTTAGTCCCAATGTTCCTCTAACACAGGGTTGCTGGAGAACCTTTACTCAGAAAATCCCACTACGGTTAAGGGGGACGTTGGAGTACAATGACCAGAGGGCTGCAATTGCCTACCAAACTGTTGAGACTTGAGGGGCGCACCAAGTCTGTACCATGTCCTGCACAGGGCAGACTGCCCCTGAACATTGGCCTCACATATTACCCTCTCCGTTGCATAACACGTAGTACTAGATTGTTCCGTAAGTCATGTAATGAATAGATGTACCCACTCGCTCACTCAGTCTTTACGTATTAGTCACTAACTACTCACTACTCAATCGCTCACTCGCCTACTTACATAGAGGAGCACCTCTAAGATGTTTTAAGGGGCCACCTTATTTTCTGTGAAACCTGACAAAGTCCATTGGAACAGTCAAAGCATTCCAGCAAAGCCATAACTGTTGGCACGTGCTGTCCCCGGCCTCTGTTTTGTAGCTATCCCCCTGTTCATCACTGCTTTGTAAACCCTGCATGATTGCAGCATCACTGACCATTTTGGCCGGTATCGACCCAAAAGGTAATTTCCAGAAGACCATACACATGGTTTTCCCGCATTAGCCATATATATAAAATCACAAATCTGAAAATACAGAGTTAGGCGTGCAGGGGTGTCCCCTGCACTCCTATTTCAGTATTTTCGATTTCAATGTCCCCCGCATTCGGGCAGTGAATGCGGGGGACATTTAGACAAGTCAGATCTATGAAAGCCTCGTCAAAACAGGTTCATCCCTGTTCCTCTAAAACCATCAAGGACCAGATTGACACCTTTGCTCCAGCCCTTACTTACGTTTGCAACCACTCCTTTGCCTCAGTATTCTTCCCCTCCCCTCTGAAGCACTCCCTTGTCCATCCCCTTCTCAAGAAACCCACAGCTGATCCTTCTTGTCCGGCTAGCTATTGCCCAATTTCCATTACTCTCTTTCTGGGCAAACTCCTGGAAAAGCTGGCCATCTCTCATCATAACCTTAATTCCAATTTTGTTGGCTGTCTGCATGACCACCAGTCCGGCTTCAGAGCTGCCAAAGCACAGAAACTGCTCTCCTGAACATCTGTGAAGATCTGCTCTCCAACCTTGACTCTAACATTCCCTCTGTCCTCATCCTCCTCGATCTCTCTTCTGCTTTCGGCATGGTCAACCATACCATCCTGCTCAACCGTCTCTGTGATAACCTGGGCATCACTGATCAGGCTCT
Source organism: Ambystoma mexicanum (assembly GCF_040938575.1). Classification (NCBI taxonomy): domain Eukaryota; kingdom Metazoa; phylum Chordata; class Amphibia; order Caudata; family Ambystomatidae; genus Ambystoma; species Ambystoma mexicanum. Next base: position 1,379,682,557 of record NC_090934.1, read on the forward strand.
GGCCTGGCTGACCTCTTTCGTCTCTGATAGACCCTCCCAGGTCCAACCTGGGTCCTTCCTATCATCTATCTTCCTCTCTACCTGTGGTGTTCCCCAGGGGTCTAACCTCTCGCCCTGGCTTTTCAACCAATACCTGGAAACTCTCGCCCACTGCATTGCCATTTTCTCCTCCAAATGTACAGTGCTACGCTGACGACACTCAACTCATTTTCAGGCTGCCCTCGGCCACCTCCTCTCCCTCTCTCATCTCTGATTGCCTAACTGCCATTCATGATTGGTGTGCCGCCAATGATCTTTGTCTGAAGGCCAGCAAGACAGAGATCCTCCTCATCGGCACATCTTCACCATCCTTTCCCCTCACTCTCTGGCCAGCCTCCCTTGGCCCTCCTTCTACCGGGCCTGCAAAGCTAAGAACCTCGGGGTCATCTTTGACTCCACACTTTCGTTCTGTGCCTACATCTCTAAAAAGTCAAACTTCCTACTGCACCTCCTCAGAGGTACTCTGCCTTTCCTCTCCTTCCCCCAGAAGCTCATGGTCTCCTAAGCTTTGGTTCTCTCTAGATAGGACTATTGTAACAGCCTCTTTCTAAATCTACCTGCCTCTACTCGCTGCCCTCTAGAACTAATCCAGAACAGGACTGCGAGACTTGTCCTTGGCCTCAAGCCCTGGTATTGTATCTCTCCAGCTCTGAAATCTCTCCATTGGCTCCCAGTGGATGCAAGGATTACATTCAAAACCCTCTGCATTGTCCACAAGGCTTTCTGGGTCCAAAATACCTTCAGCTATCCCTCCGCAAATACCTCCCCTCTCGAGCTCTTCGCTCCTCTACCCCTAACTCCCTCAGGGTCATTCGTTTTTCAAAGAAACAAGCTAGGGGTAGATCTCTGTCTTCGGCTGGGGCCTCCCTCTGGAACAGCCTCCCTGCCACTCTAAAACTTGAGGAGAACCATCTCCGGTTCCGGAAGCACCTCAAGACCTTCCTCTTTGCTTCTGCCTTCGCTCCCTCTCTCCCCTGCTGATCTGTTCTCTGTTGGCACTGTGCACCTGGCCACCCTCTGTCCTCCGAGCCCAGGTACCTGCTCACCCTGCCACCCTCCCGCACTGCCTCCGGGCCACCCCTTGCACTGGGGTCTGTATATGTACCCATACAGCCCCCATTTTTCTTCCTGCACTTATCAGAACTAACCTGTCTGCTGCCTTGAACCCAGCACTTGGCAATTGCTGGCTGCACTACCACTGTTTGTTGCCTTTATTATTTATTTATTATTATTTATCTGTTTCTCCTTTTCTCCGCACTTTCCACTTCTCCCCCCTTCCATGCACTTTTCCCCTCCCCCATGCATTTGCGTGTTTTCAATGTCACTGGGCCTAGTAAGAGTGTTGTTTTGTTCTCCCCTGTTCCCCTCCGTTGCCTTGTCGCGCTCTGAAACACTTGTGTACGAGCACGATAGAAATAAAATATCAATATCCATTTTTAAAAAAAAGGCAAGATCGAATTGCAAAATGCTGCATTTTGTAATTCGATCTTTTCGTCCTACGTTATTTTAACGTCCATCCTTTTGCCCATCCCTTTTCTCCGTCTAGTGAACTTACATATCGCCCTTTGTTTCCTGTTCTACCTCATCTCGTTCCCACTGCTATGGCTTTGTAATTGGGACTCCCCATAGTGCACCCAGGCTTCAGACAAGGCCCTTCACTTGGTGCTGGTAATATAGTTCTTCACCTGCCGCCCTCGCCACCCCACCCACCTCTCCCAGCAGGATCCTTACTGTGCCTTCATCTGCCAGCGTAGCACCTTTCTCCCGCCTTTCTGCATCCCCGGTCACAGTGCTCTGTACATTGGCATCCGCTGACAGAAAGGAGAGACTGCACGCATGGGGATGTCTACAGGGAAGTCGGGTTACACGCAGGCTGATTGTGTCCAGCCATTCTCCCTGACAAAGAGGTGGTGGCACAAGCGGAGGGCTGTGCAACCAACACGAATGAGTAACAACATCATTTACAAAAAGGTTCCTTCCCACATTTCAGGATCTTTACGTGTAACTTTGTTCGATGGTGTGTTGAGTGCGGTCTTAAAGAAAGTAAATTCCATTCGGATCATGCATTTGCAGCAGGCAGTGTACTGCCACGCACAGAAGTGACTTCATAGTACTTGAATATCACTGCCACTATAGCATGGCACTAAACTCCCTTTGTTAGTCAACTGTTTATTTAGGTTAGTTGCAGGAACCAATTAATTCATTCTCAACTAAAGACACCATTTGAATTTCAGAGGGACTGACTATAGTTTTAATATGGCAGCCGTCTGTGGCGTATTCAACTATGATATAGCGCTTAATACCCAGAGATTACTAAGCACGGACCCAGGGATCAAACCCGTGGTGCTCTGTGTCGTCTTGCTTTCAAGGCGTGCACGTTGCCCCAGAGCTATTCTCCCGAGACTATGAGCGACAATAGTTGAGCTTGAGACACAAGAGAATTACCAATCCCATTAACCTGCCACTGAGAATTCCTCAATTGCAGAGGTCTTTGGCAGTCAGTGGAGGCTAAACCTCAAGGTCCACCTAATAAATGATCAGATCCTTATTAGTACACAAAGAAAGGGAGTAAGAGAAATACCCACTGGTTGATCGCTGCCGTCCACCTTGGCGACTCCACTGCGGGCACATCTGGTTCTCGGCTAAGGCCTCACCTGCCCAGTCAACAACAGTTATGCGTTTAGTGCCTTTCCAAAGTAAGGCTTGTGTTTACCAAAATGTAAACTCATCCTGTTCACTATGAGCTTAATTACTGGGCTAAAGGGCGGATGCTAAACTTGAGCGTCATCACTCCAAGAGGCCTTAACAAGATTGCCCGATAAGGTGTATGCAGCGAGACATGGTTACTCTTTCTTCCATATGACCTACATATTTCAGGACACCTGTTACTCTGAATTTTGAACTCCTCGAGAATTTTCCTACAATCATAAAAATAACCCGAAAAGTGTTTTCCACAGACTTCTCATTTCAGCACAAAGAAGACAATGGTTCAGGGAGAATTGTGCAGCATTGTATGTGTTGGCCAGCTGTGCCCTCCTTTACTATTGCTTTTCAAAGATGGTGTGGCTTTTGCTGTCATGCACTCACTGCACTCCTTCAACCTTTGGCATTCAGCGCTGCTTTTGCGGTCTTACCCATATCCCTGATCCCTGGAGAGAACACAAGTTTGGTTCCATCATTCACCGCTTTGGCATTCATTGCGGCACTTAGTGAAAATAGGCCAAGATCATTGCATTCACAGCCACTTGAACACAAGCACAATGCATACTGGTGTGGCCCAGTTCCATACAGTGAATTTTAATTCCTTTTTTTTTACGCTTAGATTTTTTTTCTATGTAAATTGTGCTCGATTTATGTCCCATATGGTATAAAAACAAAACTGCTTCCCTTCGGCTAATTTGCTGATCTGTTATTACCCCACTAATACGACAGCCTGTGGAAATATATCTGTATTGGGTGGAATATGAGGTGAAGCTAGTGCTTTAACCTTAATTCAATTTTTCAGACACCGTCTATTTAGCTTTCAAGCAAACTAATCCCATAAACCCCAAATCCCTCTGTTGCCCACCCTGATGAACAGCAGGTGGAGTGAACACGCTAACAAGAGGTGACTTTACGTACAGATTGTAACCTTGAATGTGGCCTGCATGAGCTCCAGTGCACATCCATCTTGTCCCTTTGCAGGCCTGGGGCACTGAATGAAAGAGACCGCTTCCCCTTCAACACTGAGGAAGCTGAAGCGTCAATGGCAACCTGTGGACGACAAGATGGCGGCGCGTTGCGGCTCGCGCTTGCCGTCGTCAAGGTAACATACCACTGCTAACCTTGATTTATTTTTCAAAGCGTCCAGGCAGCTGGTTCCATAAAATGGTCTTGTTTTTAGGGGTGAACATAACGTCAGCAGATTTATATATGCGCTCATCGATAAGCATCTGGTTAATGGAACTTACACAGTGTAGGAAACCAGGATCTACTAGGAAATGAATGTACCTATTGTAATTACTCCAACTGAAAGGGGCATTATAAGACCACTAAAATAGCATTAATTAAATGTTAATTGCAAAACTAAGCAAAGCAATATTCTAACAAACAAGACAGCAGATCATGTGACATTGTTTGTCGTTGCCCTTCCTTCCATCCGTCCTCCCCCCTCCCCTTCCTCATCCTCATCTCTTTCTTTCTTTCTTTCTTTCTTTCTTTCTTTCTTTCTTTCTTTCTTTCTTTCTTTCTTTCTTTCTTTCTTTCTTTCTTTCTTTCTTTCTTTCTTTCTTTCTTTCTTTCTTTCTTTCTTCCTTCCTTCCTTCCTTCCTTCCTTCCTCAGTGGAGGCTGGCTATACCGAGCAAAGGGAACAGCGTTTAGGTTCTATTTAATGGTCTTCAAGGCATAGTGGGCTAGACCCAGGTAAGGGCTGTTGTTGGAGTCCAACCTGCTGAAGACTAGTGCATCAATCACAGTCTCGCTACAGTGAAACGCGATCTTGAAGATGCGAGCAGATGGCTTTGAATGATTGTTGAGTTTACGAAGGGGGAGAGAACCATTTTGCGGTCAGAAGTGGAAAATTGAATGGCGGCGAACAGGAGAGAATTGGAAGATGGGCTGTTTTGGTCACAATGGAGGTGCAAACGATTATTGAGGTCCTGGCATGGTTGACCCTAAGCGACAAGTGACCATCCAGTGCTGGATAGCAGTGATGCAGATGGTTACATGACTATGAAGTGAATGTGGAAGAGTGGCACATGAATATTTGGGTGGTGGGAGACGTTTTGCAGATGTTTCGTAAAGGAAAAACAGGGACGAGCAACAGACGGGAGACGTGTAAAGATTTTCGCATCTTGAGGAGCACCAAGACATTGAGGCAAATGAGTCCGCTAGGAAGTAGAAAGTCTGAGAAGGGAGCGCCATTGATGCCAAGAGCCCTACATTGTCTCTCTTGATCTGAAACTTATAGTTGGGGCTCAGAGGTGTCACACTGGCCAAGAAAGGAGACACTACAAACAAAAAAGCTCACTGCGTCTCGCACTTCATTGAAAGCCACAGACCTCTCACTCCTCCCTGATTCCTCACTGAACTCAGTGCCTCATCAAAGACAACAGACATACACGCATTTCACCTTCATCCTGGTCAACCCTCATTCACTCCCAATGCATGCAGGCATTCTCTTCAAAACCTGCCAATGTACACACAAGCCCTAGCCACAGTGAAAGCCACCTGCCTCACCAATGTGTTTGCAGTGCCAAGTGGGTGCCACCCAACCCGTAGCCAAGGTATTTCTATGCTGAAGATCCCAAGATCAAAGAGGGAACAGTTCTCACCCACACTCCAGGACTTTTGGCAAGAGCATCTCCTCAGTCAGACGCTGGTACTTTGTGTGACTATGGAAACATAGTGTGGCTCTGAAAGAGCCCTCCACCCACACATAAACTCTGTAGCCAACCTAAGCCAAGCATCCAATGTCTGTACTGTGTAGCTCTTTGATCTCCAATGACTTCAGCTTCTGTAAGTAAATCTTGTGTGCGTCAACTCCTATGATGTGACCGACTGATGAAAGCTGGCAATATAGCTTAGGGAGCTAAGTACTCAAAGTCTTTGTGGGTCCTCCAGGCCACGAGGTTGATTCTTGGCCGGCAGACGTAGTCTCTCCTCCATTCAAAGGTAGTTCATTTGAGTACCATTAAGTTGCTCTACAGCAACATCTGTTATTTGTAGCGCAGCGAAACAGAAAAACTGTGATAGCAAGCACTATATCAAAGTTACTATTCTCATTATCTCTTCATATTGGTTTTATTTCTCCATTTGGTAGGAATAGGGCTTTGCCTCTCCACCAAAGATAGGGTCGTGCACTATAAGCGCCCTTAATAAAGTTAATTATTGAGTCTCAGGCTTGAAGTAGTGGTCAAGAGTGTGTCATGATCGACTGTATTAAAGGCGAAAGAGGTTGGCTAGGATAAGGATGGGGGAAGAGATGGTTAACATTTGCATTGGTTACAATGGTCGTGGGCGAGAGCAGACTTGATGGAGTTTATTTGGCAAAGCCAATTTCTAGTCAGTTGCAGAGGCTTTAGGTGGCAAGCCCATTAAGCCCAAGCCTTGAATGAGGTGTAAAGACTAAAGGGAGAGAGATGCAGTGATAGGTACCTGGAGTTTGAAGCTGTGCATGTTTTTTTCTTACTAGGAGGATGACTGTGGGAGTGAGAAGAAAAAAAGGGCAAAATTCCTCCAATGATGCTAACAGAGCGGTCAGTGCTGATGACCACTCATGTTATGGCCGAGGTAATTGAAATTGGTTATTTATAACGCGCTTAATACCCAGAGGTTTCTAAGCCTGGACCCGGGGGTCGAACCTGTGTTGCTCTGTGTCGTCTTGCTTCCAAGCTATCCTCCCGAGGTGTCAAAGTGTGGGCATGAAAAGTAAGGATTCTGCTCTAGACAAAGCCTCAGCAGGTAGCAGATGCCCTCTGGTTTGAGCCTTTGTTTTACCCTTTTACCCAGCCCCCATACTTGCGACTGCTTCCCTACTAGGGACACGGATGCAAAGCAGTGGGGAGAGGAGGGCCTCAAGGAGAATGTGGCCCGGTTGAAACCAGTCACTGATCTTTCTGGAATTGGCCTGTCCTCCCAACCTTCCCTTATAATGTGGCAATAGCATTAGTGATGGTCATAGCTAGGCAGACTCAAGCTAGGATGCCCATTCCATCACTGTAGATAATAGCGGCTCTCTGAATCTCTGCACTACTATTTCGAGACACCTGCTTATGGAGAAGAGTAGGAGATGCAATTCAAACGTACCTGGGAATTAATGTCAACTTGTATATTAATGTATTAAAGCGCGGTAGCTAATGGGTAAAGGTTCAGTGCCCCAGATCAAATCATTTTGTTACTTTTGATTTTTCTGTTAAGAGCATTTAGCAAGCATGTTGTGTTACTTGGTATTTTAAAGCGTAATGTCTATCATTAATATGGCATCCAATCACTCTCCGGGATACATCAGACTTGAAGGTCTTAGGTTAGGATGTGCCTCGTGTGGGTCGCCCAACATCCATGTGGTGATCTCAGTGTGGGTGTGTGTCACCTGTAAGGGCTCAGTGGTAATGATTGCCTGTCTCGGGTCTGAGCGGTGTCCCCTGACTAGAGATCTGTGTGTGTGTGTGTGTGTTCCAGTGTGGCTGTTGTGTTTTGTGAGGCAATCGGTATGAGTTTCTTGAGGACTGTGTTTCATGCAGAGTGGTGTGCAGGTAGTATAGTAGGCGGCATGCCCGTGGGAGCGCCCTTATGTCAGCTTAGTTATTTCTTTGTTGTTATGGATGTGAATGTATTGTCCCTGGTGTATGCTGTTGCTGGACTGTGTAGCTTGAACCTTAGAGGTATGGGTAATTCATATTTTGGTTGAGGTTGTGTTTGGGTTGTGTTGGGTTTTGTCGAGAAGCTTTTGGCCATGGCTCGTTTCCGTCAAAGAGATCAGCAGTATTTTGAGACCTGTGTTTCACTGCCCCCAATTATCTTTTCATTGGCCGTGATCTGGGGTTGTATGGAGTTATGAGTTTGGGGATTCTGATGCTTTCCCTGAAGACTGCAAAAACCATGGCACGACTACCTCACTATCAATGGTCTTTTGTTTGTGCATGTATGTGGTCTGTTATTAGGGCAAAAAGCTCAGTGGATGCACTTTGTTTATTTGTTAGTTTGACATGCGCACATCTCATCTTATTCTCAAAGGTGGCCTGCACATTTCAGGAGGCTGGGCAGCAGTGCAAATGAGGCATTGGCCAGCCCCTTTGAAAACATTAATGTGGGACAGGCTAAAGGTGCATTTCACGTTCACAGTCCCTTAAAAGGCTCATAATTGCGAAATGGGCAGACAAAACATTTCTATCCCTGTTTGAGGGATAGAAATGCAAGTGGGGCAGCAGTGGTTCATACCACGCCTGTTCCACCTGAATAAAAGCATGAGAGGGCCAGGAATGAAATGCCATGACATGCATTCCGCATGTCCCTGCGTCTGTTCCAAACAGGAGCAAGGGAATGACTATGCTTTCTATGCATTATGAAGCACATCCAATTTGTCAATATGGGATGCACTTCAAAATGCATAGAAATGCTGCCTCTCGTGTATCTCCTTCCAGTATAATATGGAGGAGCCAGGCTTGGCTTTTATGGGAACCTTATTGCCACCTTTCACAACAAAAGGGAGGTAATGGGAGTCCTTCCTATAACACACAGAGGAACACACAAAATACAGGGCAGCACACGCACAGGAAAGATGGAGAAGGGATAGAAGGCGCAGGGGTACCCCGCAAAAAGAATCTTGCACGGAGATATCCCTGATCAGTAGGGGTGTTGGGAAAGCAAGAGGGTACGGCACTAACAATGATTTTATACAAACCTATTTCATGAGTGTTTACATGGACTACAAAATGTTAAATGTTGAGACTTTAGGTGAGCCGGAGAAGATCATGGGGGGCCTGTGATTGCTGGGAGCGTGGCCTTGTTGTATATTGGTTCAAGGGATCCCTTTTTGACAGTGTGTGCAGTGAGTGTGGATGCCCTGTCGTTTAGAATACGGTATTTTATACAAGCTGATCTAGAGGGATAGCTCTTTGGTGTGGTGAGTGGTTTGCTTGCACGCTGCTCGTTGCACATTGTTTGATTCATTGAATGTGTTCTCTTTTTCTGCAGGCCTGTATGCTGCTATGCCAAGAGACATTCTGCTGGTGGTTGGAAATGAAATCATTGAGGCACCGATGGCTTGGCGTGCTCGCTTCTTTGAATACAGAGCCTATAGGCCACTCATCAAGGAGTACTTTCGCCGCGGTGCAAAATGGACCACTGCACCAAAACCCACAATGGCTGATGAACTTTATGACCAGGTGTTTAATGCTTTGCCTTTTTCAGTTATAATTATTGACAAACGCACAGGCAACAGTTTGGAGAATGTAGAATGTTGTTAGGGTCCAGCTGCTAGGAAGTCCAGTCCAGGATTTGAAGCGAGGTGGTGTGGGATTGTATATCCTGGAATGCTTTGTAGTGGAGTAACAGACTATTCTCTCCTTGGAAGCCTAGAACTAAAGATCAGCTGGGTTTAAAGCTCCTTACATTATCACTTACAAAAGACGCTATAGGTCAAACTGACTTGCTTTGTGTTCATGTGTTATAGCAGACTAGTGAAAAAAACAGTGTACACGGCTAATGTGCGTAAAAGAAGACATGTTCAGAGTGTAAATATATTATGTGGTGTACTTTTAACATAATTTATGGTAATAGGAAACATAATGTTTTGTAAAGGATCTTCAAGTCTTATTGTTGTATGCGTAAGGCAACAGCTTCCTTTAGCCGTGATAACGGGCAAAGCGGGCAGGATGACTTCGGGCAAACATACATATGGCCTTTTATTATATAGTATGATATGATGTTTAAAATACTAGATTTCCAGGCAACACGACTAAAGCCCCTCAGGAGCTCAGAAGTGATGTTGAAATCCTTCTCAATCTAGCATCCGGCATTCACATACATTAGAAGACCCGTCTTCATTTCTTCTACTCTAAGCTATACTTGACTTCCAAACAATTTCACGATACACATTTCAAAACGTCCTTAGATGTAATATTGTCCACAAATGAAAATATGCAATTTCACTGTTTTTTTGTTCCATGAATTTGACACCCTTTGGGCCAGATGAGTCCAGATGAGAAGCATTTATAAAGTTGCTGGATAGTTACTTAACAGCCCCTGTTGCAATATCCAGGCTGCGCCCGGTCTGCAAGCGAGAAGGATCTAATCTGATGTACTGGGAACATCAAATCTGAGATACCCATGACCCAGGCACTGGCTCCACAATGACAAAATAATACCATTCATCAACTGGAGTCTATGAAAAACTATGTTCTCCCTTGCCTTCATTTACAGACTCTAAGTTAGGTTTATCTGAAGCTTACATTGATATCAATATTCCTTTCCAGTTCGGTTTTTGTTCAGGAGAAACATTTTGCTGCTCTAGTAAAAATGTCGGTGACGAGGCTACGTTTTCCCCAAAAACTAATAGTCATGACCGATGTAAAGCAGATCACTATGTCCAACAAATATTATACTCTTATTTTACACTGAAAACATTGCATGTAAACTGGAGCACTTTTCATGACCATACTCTTGTTTCTCTGTAACCCAACGACTATACTTCCATCAACCGCCTTGTTGACAGATCCTGGCCTGGAATAGTGACTAAAAGGCTGGGAGGATAGCACAGGAGGGGGCACGCTTAGCTTTGAAAGCAGAGGCGTTGCTAGGGGGGGGGCTAAGGGGGCTATAGCCCCTGACCTTTTGGTTGTAGCCCCGGATAGAATCTCAGGAGCTACATCCAAAAGGCTAGCTAGCCCCCAGTCCCGACAGTTCCGACATCAGCGTAGCCCCGGGTCTTTTCCAGACCTAGCAACACCCCTGCTTGAAAGAAAACAACGCCATGTAGGATGGATGGGTTTGACCCCTGCTTAGCCGCTAAGCGTGATATAGTATTAATCGACCTACTGCGCCCCGTTCCTTATTGGGCGCGTGTCGTCCTTCACTGCCCTGAGTTCACTGACTGTGTTTGACCTGTTCCTTCTTTCAGGATTATCCAATCCGTTCTGTAGAAGACCGACACAAGCTGGCCGCTCAGGGAAAATTTGTGACAACTGAGTATGAACCTTGTTTCGATGCTGCTGATTTCATGAGAGCCGGAAGAGATATTTTTGCACAAAGGAGCCAGGTAGAAATCTTTTTTTTCTTTTTTCTTTAATGAAAACTATCCAGTCTATTTCTGTCATGACTAGTGGTGCGCAACAAAAGACAATGGAAGGGATTAGGGGAAAAAATATGGGAAGAACGGGTTATTATTGCTAAATGGTACTGGCATGGGAACCCCATAGAAGGCAGCACTCAACATGTGATAGTCTGCACATCTCTCACACACTAGCTGGCCCCTGTGGAGGGAGTTGTACAATCCCCCAGAGCACATGGCTTCTGGGGGATTTGAATATCATTTTTCAGTCAAGGTGGTAAACTGATTCAGCGGTCCAGGTGCTTTCTGTGCCTTTTGACCGTCACAACTGGGAAATGTGCAGTTTTGCCAGCTGCCACACCCATGCCTGGCAATTTCTAAGATTCCCTATGGATTCTGGCAGCTTTTTGCATCCCACAGCTTGCCCTGTTGAGCATGCGGACACTCGTGGCCGCAGTGAGGCTGGAAGGAGGCTCGTCCTTAGGGTGGATCCTTCAACCTTAATTACAAGAACCCGAGTTGCCATGTCCATCGCCCGAGAACCCCATCCACGCCAGGTTTTCAGGATAACCACGGATTATGGAATTAGCTCCCCATTAAATTCACTGTATGTCAACGTATTTGGATAACCTGAAACAATGGAGTTGGGGCGTGTGCACTCTCTCCCCCACCCGATAGCGACATGCTCCCTGGATGCCCATGTTCTGGGTGTGGGAACTGAAAAGGTCACAAGTAAGCAATCAGGCACCGAGTCCTTGTGTGTTATACTAAGTTTATTCATTAAAAAGTTTTCATGGTAGATTTCATTCAATGGGCTGCGTTCATTTTAGGCCATGTTATGTTAAAAAACGGGTTAAAGTGGTATAAGAAAATTATGAAAAAAACACTGCAGCTTTGTTTAAAATTGTGGTTTGGGCTCATGCGAAAAGCGAAAGCTTCAATGGCCAATTTTTTCATTCTTGGGAAGCCCTAAACTGCTTGCATCGTTACAAGTGTAACGAGGGACGACACTCCCAGAGTCTGCCAAAGAATTATTCTTAGGGTCTTGGACCATCAATTATAAATGAGCAGATAACCTACCTCAGTGCGCTAATAATAATGTCTTTAACCTCAAACATATTGCAGAATTGTAACTGACATACCATCTTCTTTCAGGTCACTAATTATCAGGGTATTGAGTGGATGCGGAGACACCTGGCTCCGGACTACAGAGTTCATGTCATCTCCTTTAAGGATCCGAACCCAATGCACATTGATGCCACGTTCAACATCATCGGGCCCGGCCTTGTGCTCTCGAACCCAGACCGTCCTTGCCACCAGGTACAGTGTGGACCAGGAAAGGGTTTTGAAGCCCCGTCTACTAACAATGATTGCTTTCTTATCTTATTTTATAAATTCTCTTCTCCCTGATCACATTCTTATGTCCTGTTTTCAGATTGACCTCTTCAAGAAGGCAGGTTGGACTGTAGTCAATCCACCGACACCAATTATTCCCGATGGTGGGTTTTGCTTCCTTTTGAAAGTTGCAGACAAACACTGAGGCTGTCTAGCGCCTCCCTCTGACGTCACTAACAATGTCCCCCCTTTCTCTAGATCACCCACTCTGGATGTCATCCAAATGGCTCTCCATGAACGTCTTAATGCTAGACGAGAAGCGGGTGATGGTGGATGCGAACGAGCACTCGATTCATCAGATGTTTGAAAAATTAGGTAATTATCAGCCCTGATTGCGCTCTCAGATGCAGAGGGCATGTGAAATGGTTACAACTTGCCACAACTATACGCTTATGCGTCATACTATTGAATGCATGACTAGATTAAAAGTGTTGTCCCTTCAAATCAGGTTCACAAAGGAAGGGTTCAGAAAGGCATGGAAATTCATGAGTGAGAAACAACATATGTTATTACTATATACGCGATGGAAGAATACATATATCCGGGGCCTGCAACCTGAGGCTCTCCAGATGTTTTGCAATGAGCCTTCCATGACCTCGGAAAATTGACTGTATTGGCTAGGGCTGATGGGTGTTGTAGTCCAAAACATCTCACCAGCAAAGGACGAAGATCACTGACCTATACAAATTTGAAGAAAGTGAATGTTGGAAATGCCAACGTTAAGGTACAAACACTCTGTCCATTTCCACTTTCTGTAATACAAAGTCCATTCCACTACAAATGAAAGCATAGCTCGCCCCTTCATCACTGTTTCACAATGCATGCTTCAAACATCAAGTAGAATCAGGTTACATCAATGCTATAGTTGAAGTGAGTCGTAAAGCAGCCATGTTGTGTGCGTTCATGTTTTATTTGTAGTCTCATTGACTTGTTTGAGGGATACAGTTCATATGAACTGAGTTTTTATATCTCAACAAAAACGTGCCCAATGCTTTCAGAATTCTTTTAGTCTAAAGCCCGGAGCTCTTTTTCTAATTACTTCTGTTGTATATATTAGAAATGGAAAAACGTGCCCAATGCTTTCAGAATTCTTTTAGTCTAAAGCCCGGAGCTCTTTTTCTAATTACTTCTGTTGTATATATTAGAAATGGAAGCGAGATATCACTCTCCAAATCCACCTACAGCACGCCCCCCCCTCCCACGTGCCTGACTGTGGGGCTGATTATTGGAGCCTAGCCAGCCCTCCTAAACCCTAACCTGACACAATGTACACACGCATCTTAAAGTTAACTCTTAGAATCTCCCATACATGAACTTCGGTCCCCGAGGGCGTTCCAGCCACAAAGCGCTTTGAGGCCATACAGATGGGGAAAGGCCGCCATATAAATGACAATTACAATAAACACCACTATGGCCTTTCTTCTGCATATGGACTTAAGCGATCAGTGATCCACTTTTCTTAGCGCTTTGCATTTCCCGTCTTCAATATTACTCCCAAGTTATGTCCTAAAATATCCTTATGCCTTTTTATAAGCGACTCAGAGATTTCATCTTTTGCTTGTCAAGACATGTAGTTTACTCACTTGTGCACCGCGATACCTGAACATTTTCTCCATTCCCTTACCCTGGGTATTAGCTGTACCATCTTGGCATGAATTGGCCATTGTCAAGTTATTTTTACATATCACTTCAATGTAAGATTGAATACTCATTGTAAAATGTTTGCAGAAGTTACAGGTCTATAACTAATAGCTACCCTAATGTTTTGGACTACAACTACATCGGCCCTGGCCAGACCAGTTAATGGTGAGGGGTCACGATAAACCCCAAAACATCTGGAGAGCAACAGCTTGCAGATCCCTGCCTTAAGTTGGAAACTCAATTAGACGAATGGGGGAATTTCCTACCCTGACCTCATCTGCTACGCTAATGGCTCGCTTGTAGTACAAAGAGTAGGGCAGGGAGGCGACCTCACTATATTGCTCCCTTTTGAAATATTAATGACCTATAGATAATAGCTTGCATAGAAATCCTTTCATGATGCTGAAATTCCCCCTTTTGTAAATTTATTTGAAATATTATAATGCGCTGCTTGTACACGTGACTTCGGAGCGCATGCTCAAAACGTACACCTCAAGGCGCACGTACTTGTGTATCGCTGCATTAAGCCTCTAACTTGTGTATCGCTGCATTAAGCCTCTGCCTGTGCGCTCACCCATATTCTCTTTTATGATTCGTAGGAATATCCACCATCAAAGTGAACATCCGTCATGCCAATTCGCTGGGAGGAGGCTTCCACTGCTGGACTTGCGACATCCGTCGCCGGGGCACCCTGGAGTCCTATTTTAACTAGGCTTTGGCCAATGGAGCCATGGCGATTTCAGCCTGTGTCAATCCGCTTGGGAAAAGAAAGCGAGTTTCCTTTCATCAGATGCATGAACTGTAAAGCTTGAACAATGCTGCCCTTCCAGTGGTCTCAAACTCATTCTCCAGCTGTCTATCATCGTATGCAGATGGCACGATTGTATTGAAAGTGTTCTCATGCCAGCAGTGAGGGTCCTCTGGCTGGTTTCTTGAAAAACTTCCCTATTGCCCACGAAGCTGCTTTAAAGCTACAACAAAAACATGGCTACAGCGAGCTTCAGGGCTGTTGGTGGCTAGGATAGCGTGGCCGCCAACCTAATCCGCCTACCTCTATTTAATCGCAAAACGGCAGCTAAAGATGGTGGACTTTTCCTCTAACAATTTTTTGTTGGGGCTATTCTACTTATCAGGTTTTTTTGTTTTTGTTTTAAGAAAAAACAAATCTTAAGTGCAGACATTTTATACAAAGTTTCTCATCTGTGAAAGACACATTTTTTTGGATCATCAGGACCATGAAAACCCTATTTCGGGGTTAACACCTCAAGGACGTCTTTTATTTTATTTCCTCATGACGGCTTTCGGGATCTTTTTCTGTATGGATGAGATCATTTTTAAATGAATTTCTTTGTAATAATGTTTTTATATGACATTACTCTTTTCTTTCAGGACATTCTGTGCACATGTTTTACATAATTTGGCAATTTTCTTTTTAACCTATTATCAATTTGTTATGACCGATTCCCCGTAACTTCTGGGAGTGCTATAGAAAAGAAAAACGTGTAAATGATCACAAATAAATTCTCAATTTTTTTTTTACATTATATCAGAAAGATACACAAATTTGTTAGCTATACAGAGAGGAGAATCTTTTCCATGATTGTGAAGCTAAATTGTCAATGTGAGTATTTCTATTTGATAAGGGGACATTTGTTTATGCGCTAATAAACCTGTTTTTTTTTTCGATTTTGGCAAAGATTTCTATGGCACCGATTCGCAGTTGATTATTAATATTTTATTTGCGCACACATTAATGCGTTGGAGCAATTCTGCAGAGGCACCCTAGAGGTGGAGGTGACAGCTAAAATACTACATAGGGGGGATCCCCTCCCCCCTCAAGCAGTGGAGACAATGAGAAGTGGTTTTGGAAATCCTGAGTGGTAAAGAAAGAGGACCATTTTGATTCAAATTGACAGTTTGCAGATTTGTGCCATTTTTAGTGATGAAGGCCAGGCAGCGCTACACGATGGTGCTTATGCGCTCCACGTCAACAAATAATACTGCAATATTGGGCGTTCTTAACTAGTCTTTATCATTAGCAAACAACTGGGCAAAGCATTGAATAAAGATGTTGCCTAAGGGAGTGTAGAAAGAGTAAGTAGACGCACAGGACAATGGCGAGGCTGTTTGAAGGTTACTGTAATTTTTCTAAACGCCTTCCCTCTAGATACCATAAAACCAGATCATGGAAAACCCAACGGAACGGAAGCCGCTATTCTGCAGGATAGCAGTAAGAGCTGAGGGGTAAAGACGATTTAGCCTATTGTGGCAGTGGTGTACTAAGAGAACATAATGGAAGGCCTAGGGGTGACATAATGTGCAGGTGGGGGATGCGTGGCACCAGAAACTGACATTCAATCCATACAAAACAAGTAAGTACTCAAGCAGAAGCTCCCACGTGTGCCTCTACGCACACAAGGCATGTACCCATGCTTACGTGGGCTCGTCACACATTTCCGCCTGGTGTTTCCTGTCCGACTGTGTAGACGTTAGACTCGTTTCTGCAGCTTTCATGCATACTCTTGCACATTGGTCCGTGCCTTGGATTTTCTTTATGCTCACACAGGCTTATGCCAATCACTTCTGCGTTTTCTTCAACATCTTATGTCTGTGATCTCTTTACGTCAACTTACACGACTCCAAACGAGATTCTGGACTTGCATTATCTGCATCAGACAATTTGCAACACCCGCGTCTCTGCAGTTGGCAGGAATTCACAACATGGTGGTTGCTGAAGAATTGAGGTTTTACTGAGCTCCTTCCAATTGTGTGGTTAAGCGAAGAGTGTATCTTGAAACACTGCAAGGTAGAAATATGAAGGCAGGATTCCGGTCCTAGCCCCAACATGGTACTCGAAACCTGAGCCTTCTTTTGGCCGTACAGTGGGGATATTCATGGGTCTTAAGTAGCTGCAGGTAGTTACTACAAAATGCCAAGATAGCGGGCTGTTCTCAGTGCTGTTTCCGTTACTATTAGCTATTGCCCATACAGTACCAGTGGGCCTTCTGATGGCTCCAGCCCCATGTTGAGAGTCGGACCATGGCCAAAATTCGCAAAAATGTTGATCGGCACTAGCCAACACTCACTGCTAGTATTTGTCAGAATCCTAGCATGTTTAGTGAACAAATAGAATCCACTTATCATTGTTATTTGTACACTTCCAATGCCAGGGAAACTGCACTTTTTCCAGAAAAAAAACTTTAATTTCATGTGGATGCATATTTGTATTTAATGGGATATAGTTTATATTTAAACTTTTCACATAGTTGGAACAAAGACATTAAATATTTATCCAAATCCAGTAAAATATTTTTTTTATTTAATGTGATTTAGTTTATATTTAATCTTTTCACATAGTTGTAACGAAGACATCAAATATGTAAACAATTCCAGTAAAATACATATTCGACTTTTACATTACATAATTGCATAAGACAATAATTAATATACATTTCATACCATATTTCCATAGTATCATCTAAAAACCTTCCAAACTATCACAATCACGATTCATATTTTATACAATTGGAATTAAAACAGATAAAACATAAAAACGCATAGAAAGCCTTTCAGTTACTTTCATTATATATACATATATTACCCCATAATTCACTATTTGTGAAGTCTTTTAGTGGCCTCTAGACAAGCCCGGTATAGTGCTAATTGTAGTGCATTGTTTTAGGAATTTAGACAGTATATCCAAAAGTCTTCACGTCGGCTAGATTCCAAATTATATATACCTTTCCCTACATTCCGGATATAAATCGGGGCAAGTTCATAGCACCCAGTTAACACGTTTCCCAGTTTCAAGGGGCGGTGGCGTATTTACTTTACAGGTTCTTTGTCCTTAGCTAATTTTAATGCGGGTCCCACTATTGTCAAAACAGGAAGACTATTTATGAGCATCAATAGCAAAAACCTGCACGGCAACAGGCAGAGTAACAAGTAACCCTGGGCAGTTTTAAAATTGTAGGATCTTTATGACATACAGGCATAATTATTCAAGGTGGACAAGTGCTAGAAATTCTGTATCCAATCCCATCTCTCCGCCTGCTTGATAAACAGTCTCTTCTACATATCGAAATCCTCGTGTCAATTTGGACACCAATTGACTTTTTTTAAAGAAGTCCCAATATCCCAGTTACGTATTTTTCTTTATTATTTGTTTTCATGGTATCCCCAAGTAGCGCCAGCAAACCGCAGCTAGGATTTCATGTCCAAAATTCCACGTTTCATCATTACGATACATTCAAATGAAATAAGTACCAATTCCAATCAGAGGACAGCCATTGGGACACAGGTTGCCGTCCCACAATATTTCTCCACAGCATACCTTCAAGGATGCCCAGCCAGGTAGTGTCCTTCAAGGTTAGTGCCTGCAAACCATAATAGAGTGTTGGAACAAAACATTGTTAATAAAGTCGAAGTATGCCGCCCATTCTGTAATCAGCTGTTTCTTTCGAGAATTCTCATATGGACCGATCAAGCACTTTTGCATTTTTTTCTCTTTCTGACTAAACAGTCAGAATAAATATGCTTGGCATTTTTATTCCACCCGAAGATATCTATAACTCTGCATAATCAATGGGGCCCTCCGGAGATACACATTTCAGCCTTTTCATCTTTTTATTTGAGAAAAACATAACTCTGGTTTTCTCTCTATTAATTACCAGGGTGTTCTCAGCAGCATATTGCCCCATCGTTCTATTTAAAGCGGAACAAGTCTGGTCAAGAATAACAAGGCCATTGGCATAGAGCAAACTATTAACATGGCAAATACCAATCTGTTGAGGGCAACACAATACCTGCCCAAGAGAGACCGGTACATTAGCAATATACAGGTTGAACAGCAGGGGGGCCAGAACACAATCCTGTGCAACTCCCCTATTAGTATTTACAGGGGATGAGATGCCCCCCTGCTGTGAAACCTCACCTGTGCACTTGTACTCTCATAGTATTGTTTATAAAAATGCAGCAAATAATCGGTACACCCATACCCTGCCAATTGTGTCCAAAGTTTTTCCCTACTAATCGAGTCGAAAGCGGCTATGAAGTCGACAAGGAGTGCGTACATGGCTGGCTCATCACTCAGTGTCTGTTGCATCAAGAGATCAAACAATCTCATATTATAAGTAGTGATGGGTCAACTCTGAAACCTGTCTGGAATATATCGAGCATTTCAACACTCTGTCCATTCAGTTAATGCCTCCAACAAATAGGAGGCAAAGAATTTCCCAGTGCTGTCCAACATTGATATCAATCTATAGATGGAGACGTCGGTCCTCTGATCCTTTTAAAAAAAGTAGGTTTATTGCTCTTTTCCATTACAATGGAATTTGTCCAGTAGCTATTACTTTTCTGAACAGTTCCTCAAGCATTGTACACAAGATTTCGCGGTCACTTTTAAAAACAAATGTTTTATGATTCTTGTAAAAGTGTTATAAGGTTTATGTAACCATAACAACACTAAATAACAAAAAAATGATTTCCAAGACTGTTAAATACAGGTGCTCTCGAGGATTTTAATTATTCAATTTTCACCAGGATGCCATCTCTGGTTATATAGATGGCTTAAGCTCTCGTGATAAGAGGACTTGCTTATAGCAATACCACAGGTTTCATAGAAATGATGTTCAATATGATTCCTCCATTGCTTTTCATTGATTGGGGATTAACATTGTGCCAGTCCTAGCGCCATTAGCTGCACCGAGCAATTGCCAGATTCCCTTTATATTCTTACTATTTAATGTCACTGTCATCTTTTGCCTTTTAGCATTTTTACCCGATAGCCACCACAACTTAATACTATTACGATATCAGTTTTTGATCCTTTTTATGAGTTTCTTGGACCATATGACAGACATCGGAATGACTGTTCTTAATGTGGCGGATTTCTTCATGCATGTTTCTTTCCGTCTTGGACTTTACAGTCAAATAAAACTCCTGCCTTAGTTTCGTGACTAGGGCTAGCATTGCAAAAGTTTGCTTTTTGCAATGCTAGCCCTTCAGAAAAGTGGAAAATCCAAGATTCAATGCCCTCTATAGTCATTTGTCTTAAATGTTTCACAATGTGTTTGCCTTGCTCCCTCATACAGTCAATAGCCTTAGCGAGGTTCTTGCAAGTCCAACTAATTCGAGATCCTGCATAGTTAACTTTCGTATCGCCGATCCTTTCTGTTATTTTCAATTGGGGTATCATAAAACAATGCACAATAGTGCCGCGTGGTCACTAAAGTTGTTTTCACAGACTTACATCTCCAGTAATGGGATCATGTTATGACTGACAAATATATAGTCCAGTGTTTATTTTCTGACAACTTGACCAGGTGACTATGCGGGGTGTGTCTCCTTTTGCACGCCCATTTAACATTACAAGATCCCAACCACATAGAAAATCTAGCCAGAATTTGCCCTGGTGATTAGGTTTGTTCATTCATTTGTGTTAGGTATGAACAAACCTAATCACCAGGGCACATTTTGGCTAGAATTTCTATGTGGTTGGGATCTTGCAATGTTAAATGGGCGTGCAAAAGGAGACACACCCCGCATAGTCACCTGGCATATTACCAATATGGGAGTACTTTGTGTTACATTCACAATGGGCATTCAAGTCTCCACCCCGTATTATCGAATCTCCATCTATCCATTCGACTTCTGCCAAGCTTCAAATATAGCTTCAGTATAAACTCCACCTGGTGGGTCATAAACATTTACAGCACATTTCTAGATGGAGAAACTCGGTCAGGATTCTTTATTTCTACGGCAAGAATATGATCTACTTGTGCGGGGGTCGCAATTCTATTAACACACAGGTCATGCTTGACCCTAATGGTTCCTTTTTTAGCATACAATTGGAAAATGCTGTAACCGTCAACACAGAGGGTTGACAATAGCCAACTTTCTTGAAGTAGAACAATTTTGTGGCCTACAAACGATCTCAAGAGATCCAGCCTGATTAAGTAAATGGCTAAAACCGCTGATGTTCCACATTAATATGGAACCATTGCACAATGCAACAGTTGATTTAGGTGGAAGGGACTCTAATACCCATGTCAGTATGGATTGTGCATCTTCTCTCGCCACGTGCAATAATTTTTCCTTCAGTCTCTGTGGGTTTTTGTAGGTTACCCCCAAGTGTTCCCACCCTCATTACCGTTTATTGTATAGATTAGGCCCTCATCGACATCTACTTCATTCCCCAACTTTAAAATAAATTCTGAATGGGCACATGTCATGTCGGTGGTATCTGAACTATGGCAGTGAATACAGGACACATTTGGATTAGAACAGTCAAGCGGCTCTACAAATTTGAAATTGTCTTTGTCCAATACTATTAAAAATGGATTTGTTTCAGCTTAGTTAACAAATTGGATCGGTTGATCCTTTTGTCTCTATTCCATTGATGTAGCCACTTCCATTTTCATTTATTATTATCAAGTTTATAGGTGTCATTAATTCTTCCGGTGTCTATTGCAGGGACCAAACTTATGACTGCTGGAGTCTCTAATTGGCGTTCAGGAGTAGAGCAGTGGTCATCGCACTTATTCCCAATTACTTTGACCTCTGCAGAGTGGAACTCTGGATCGTCATCTTGGGAAGTACTTGTTTCAGACAAGTTATCACGGTTCAGCCAAGTGTTTTGGGTTCTTGCTCTTGTTAGTCCTCCTTTTTTGTTTACGATTAGCCTTTTTTTTGCCCTTTTAGACACCTTCACATTGGAGACAGATATTTCATTTGTTCGAATTTCGCCATAAATTTGTTTAGAACGAGGCACAGAGTTAGTGCATTTAGCATTCAGGCATTCAACTAGTCTCCTTTGCTTTCTAGTGAGGTATATGGACGAGCAATCAGTGTCTTGGGAAGCATTGTCGTCCTGTGGTACCGGGTTGCGCTGTTCCCTACCTGGCATGAGTGGTATGTGAATTGATGCTGAGCCCGTTGGTCCTCAGGACTTTCACCTTCAACTAGACTAACATGGGGATCCACTGTGTCCCTGTAGAGGTGGCTGAGATATAACGCCACGGTCTCTCTCATGAATATTAATAATAAAAACAATTATTTAGCATTTATATAGCGCTACGAACCCTCAGATATCTGAGCGCTGATTATTGTTACCCACAGTGTTTGGTGCTCATTTATCAACCTTGGAAGGATGAAAGGCTGAGTTTGGCTCTGCCACTATTCGAACCTGCGTGTTCTGCATGGATGTCAAAGCGAGCGCTCTACTCGCTGTGCTATCGTTTCAACAGTATTTTCACAGCAAACTGCAATGTGGTCATAAATGTCTATTCATCCAAATGCGTCATTTCCACCACCAACAGAGCTAGTGCCATCTATAAATTCAAATGAGACACATACGTTTGGGGAAGCAGATAGTCTGTGGTTTGATTCTTAAGTTGTTCCTGTGCTACTTCCTGTAGATTCTCTTTAGATCCATGGACTGAACCAGAAGATGTTGGAACTACTTTGACTGCAGCCGCAATACTCTTTTGCAAGGAGTAACACATATCTGGCAGGGAGTTGTTACCAATAGTCCCAGCGCTGGAGTGACCATGATCTACCAGGGTACTATGGCATTCACTAACACTCAGAGCACCTCCCTCCTTACACACAACCGTATGCACAGCCATATTTCAGTCGGGGAACGAAAGCAGTCATTTTGCTCTTCTGATTATTTCCATTTTGATCTTGCACAGGAAACTTTTTACTGAATCTGACTGTCCGTGAGTCTTTGCAATTGGGGAGTTCATGACACTCGAAGTGGATTTGAGAGTTTTTTGTTTGCGAAGATCACACACGTTGCTTATCACTCTTGTTTTTGGAGGCATGTCCCATGTTTTCAGAAGGGAGACGATATGTGCGGTATATGTGATCAAGGTCAGCAACGTTTATGGGTTATAACTAAGGTTCACAGTACCTTATGTTGCAAGTGAGGCGACCCTGGGCCCACCGAGCCACCGACTGCAGGACTGCTCACTTCCGACTCACTACTTTCTGATGCGCTACGGCTGAGGCTTTGATGACGGAGCAGCCGGTAACAAAGTTAATCCCAGTCCGCTCGAACAAATTCAGGGTAATTAATGGATCAAAGACTCACTCCGTGTCAAAAAGACCACAATGTTGCAAAAGTCGAGAAACGCTCATCTCTACACCTTAAAGCCAGAGGATGTATTTTACATTTTTATGCATGGAAGTATTTGCGTGTAAAACAGGGATTTGCGTGCCATTCTGCTCGCAAATCCCCATTCCTCAAACAGGGATTTGCGTGCCATTCCCTGTTTGATGAATGGGGATTTGCGAGCAGAATTGCACACACATCTCTGTTTTACACGCAAATAATTCCATGAAACAGGGCATTAGTCTCTGATGTTGAAAACGTTAATTATTATATACTGGATAAGATAATGTTCTGCTTTCTATGCAACTAGGCTTGTAACCTAAATCTAGTTACCACAAAAGCATTCTTTCCTTTAAACCTCGGAGCCCCCAAAACAAAAGCTCATGTTTAACCTCAAAACACGTGCCTGGTTCCAATCCCCTCTGATGTCTCATTCGGTCTTTAACGGGTCTGTTCTGGGTGGAGAAGGGTCACAGGTGGTTTCATTAGTAAAAACTCTGTCCTCCTATCTCAAAAATAATATTCCTCACAAAATGACTTGAATCTTTGTGGTATTAAGCAACCCAGCCTACACTTACCTGCTGATAAAGCTGTCCATTATCTCATTTACAGGGTTCGAAATTCAGGGGAGCTGGGAGATATTTAGCTCCTGCTTCTAGCCGAGGCGAGCAGCCTGGTTAGCTTAAAGACAACAGCTACCAGGAGCGACTTTTGGCTCCTACGGCCAATTGATGCCTTACAAACAGGCATGTTTGACATTAACTTTGAGTATTTTAGAATGCTAATAAAAAAGAATTGGGACACATCTAGTACACATTTAAAACATGAGTCGTACATAATGGACAAAAAGGTAAAGGGTGTATCTCAAGTGGAAGTTAGTTGCAATGCGCTGGGTACCCGCTCCTGGTTGCCCAGCTGTAGCTATTGCCTACTGGGTGATGCTCGACACCCAGGAGCTGGTTTTAGCACCTGCTCATCTAATCTTAATTTTGAACCCTGCATTTAATTTAACTTAGTTCTTATTTTCAGTTTCAAAAGAAAAATCTGTGAAAATGAGAATCACATTGCCATTACAGTCTAGGTGCCTCTTTATTCTGTCCCGCTGTTAAATACTCCTCGTCTCTTTTATTCACTTATGACCCTGTATACTGCCTGTCCAGTAACTCTTGTCACATTAATTCTCTTGCACTTTACTAGGTAAAACTGGTAAACTCGCCTTTATTCATGCCCCTCTTAAAGACATTTTGAAATAAAGTAGGTTAGAGCTTGTCCATGCGTCATGTAAACAAGAGAACGCTAATGTCATAGCATTTGACATTTGCTCCAAGACCTTCTGTTTGCTCGGCCAACAATTTGTCGCCCCGGACCATTGTGTGCATCGCTTTTCCTCCTAAATCTATCTGCCTATTAGATTTTATGAGCTGTTCATGTCCACTTCTTTTATTTCTTTTTCTAGTAATTTTGTTAATTCTTTGAACTGTGCCGCCCATTAAGTTGATCAAGCTTTCCCTCAGGTATGGAGAAGCGCTTTTCTATGCTTGCTTGTACCTCCATGATTGGGTTGTCGGAGGATGAGGCCCTCCCAGAAATCACTGGATCCTCTTGGCTCGGTTTAGATTTTGCCCCTCATTGCTGCAAAAATCCCAGTTATTACTCTTCCTTACAGAGTACTACTGTTGTCCTATTTCTGTCAAGTTCTTTATGTAATATCTGATTGTGTCTCAACCGAATCTGTGTGATTTTTCCACAACGAGAATGTTCGAGGGAGAAATGACTGAACATTATTTGCTCAAAATAATCTTCGGTCATTTCTCCCCTGAACACACGATGTGTGCAAACCCCTACACAAACCCCCACCCACACCCATACCCCACCTCATCACACCTCCACCCCCTTACTTACCTTATCTTCCGTCTCGCTGGACCCTGAGACGCCTGTTCCCTTTCACTTCTGTGATCGGGAACCGGCGCCACCGGGTCCTTTTCTTTTCTTCTTTTTATTATTATTATTTTTTTGTCGGGCAGCTACGGGGGTGTCCCCCGCAACTCCTGCTGACTATACTGTATAGTATGGTGAGAGGGGTATTGCGGCGGGGGATACCCCCGCAGTCCCTGCAGCCTTTGTTTTTCTTTTTTTTTTTAAAGGTTCGAACTTTTGGTGGTATGTATTTTAGGTCTTTTGGTGGGGTCGGTAATTTGTATACAGTAATTTTGTCCTATTCCGTCTCAACCACGTCTACAGGAACTCTTCTCTCTCCATTCAATATACCTCAAATTAAATATGTTGTAATATTACTTCTTTGTTTCTCCTTCCTACAAGTCTCATAATGTCACGTTGAGGTTTAGGAGGAGACACACATGAGGAATTATGACCTTCTCTACTGCATGCGTTACCTTGCAGATTGGGAATGTCTCCATCTTCATCCCCTAATGATATTTTCATAGAAAGTGTGCACATAATATATTCGTGTGTAGTTTCTTCTCGGGGAACTTGTGACTTATACTAATCCCTATTTTTTATTTTTTTATCGTGCACAATAGTTAATTACTAACTTAAAAAAAAAATGTAATTGTGTTTTATAATTTCGCTTCATTCCGGACCCCAGCATCTAAACACTGCAGACGGTATCAGAATTGAACTGTGCTGCTCGGAGCGGTCTTGTTTTAAAACAAGCACGTAGCCCCTTAGCTAGCCTCCTGCGATAGTCTGGCTATAGGGAGAGGACAAGCATCAACGTTCCCCCCCGCCCCCTTTGAAGGACCAAGGTAGCCACTGCTGCGTACACGAGAAGAGGAAACAGCTATCTTCGGGTCTAGTACTGTGTGGCCCTGTCAGAGTTCCAGTATCTTTTGGTGTTTTCCACTTATAGAGTTCCAGTATCTTTTGGTGTTTTCCACTTATTTTAGACACTTAATTAAGACTGATAGAACTCAGATTTTGAAGAAGAATAGTACGTGGGTTTCCAGGGCAGGCGCATGTCGAAAGTGCCTTTTCGTCTCTGAAAAGGGCATTTACTGCAGGCTCTTTTTTGATCTTCTCTAGAGACTTCTCAAATCATTTAATGTGGACATGAATGCTTCTGATAGAGCATTTGGAGTCGCCATTTTGCAGGTTCAGAATCTTGATGAAACTGAGCACTCTCTTTGTTATGCATCTCATGCCTGCCTCTCGAGTGCACCTTTTTCTAGAATGTAGCAAGGGTTGATGCCAATGAAGCATGCTTCCTCTGAATGGTGGCATTCGCTGTTAGGAGGCATTCAGGAATACATCTGGGCTATTGCCCTCAGTTCCTAGGGGGGAACCAGGTTAATAGAGGTTTACCCTTATCTGTTCACAGTCAGGAATGACAAACATTTATTGGCACTGCCCCAGTGGGTTACAAGAAGTGAAGACAACTCCTAAAATTGGCGTAACTTTTTTTTTCTGGTGGCAGACACTAATGCCAGTGGAAAATCTTCACATACATCTAAGTTTTAGCTCAGAGTAAATCCTCCCTCAACATGCTTTGGGGTTGTTGAGGTCTCTGGCGGCAGCTCCTAACCAAAGCAATGGATTTTATTGTTGCGTTCCCAGTTTCCTAAGGTTCTGAGATTCTGCTGATGCGGGATACGTTTGTCAAAATGGTCTCTTTCACACCCTTGGACAAAGTGCCTCCCCATGTGAGATTTTGGGTGACCTTGTTTATCTCTATGGGCTCACGAGGAAGGCCATTTCCGAATATCTGCCAATGCATTTCTAGATTTTGGAAGCCATGCGTAGAGAATTGAGCATGAACTAGATTTCCTCCTCTTGTTGCAATATCAAGGCTAAGAGGCGGCCGAAGAGGATTAATCACACACTGGAGTAGTATTTACACTGTTTTGTTAATGGAGCTCAGACTAATTGAAAGGGGCTTCCTTGAACCGTGGAATTTGCATCTCACAATTGTGTACATTCTGCATTTGATTTCTTTGTATGCTAAGTATCCATAAAGCCTTTCTGAAGTGGTTTTGGCATCTGTTTCCTTTTTGGAAGAACTTCGTATTTGCTTGCTGAGAGTTTACTGGCACTTAAGAGGTAGGGAGGTAAGAAGGGTGCTGACATGTTGCAACGTTTCTACCCGTGATCAAGGGCTGGACTGGCCTATAGGCAACTCTAGCGATTTTCTGGTCGGAAAAGGATTGGGCTTGCTGAAAATGTGTAATATGGGGCCCCTTTGAACACTATTTCCAGGACCTCTTTTGGTTCCAAGTCCTCCCCTGCTCTGATCATGCTGTGGGTTACGAGTGTGGTTATCCTTTCGATTTCTCCTACACATGCCCTACTGTTGGAATGGGGTTCTTGGTTTATTAGGGTCCTTTTCAGTGGGGTATCTCATAAACCCAGAAGTGTTTTATTTATTTATTCCAGCCAGGTCCTCCACATTTTCCATTTTTCTCTGGTGACTGCTGTTGGTCCCAATATTTTTGGTTGCTTTCAGTGCCCCCTTCCACAGTCAATACTGGTAGATGGCCGTGAGGGGTTTATAGTTTTGAAGAGTTATGATGATTGAAATTCCCGGGGGTTGCGTATAGTAGCTGTTTCGTTGGAATGGATGCAGCATGGTCGTGATTGGTCTGCTTCCTTTTTCTATTCCCCCAGATCATTTTCTGTTTTTATTGAAAGTTTCCTAATAAAGCTGGGGCGCTGGGAGGGATATACTCTCTTGTCGTGTCATCAGGTCCTGTGAGGATTCTGGGCTCTTGGGGGCAGAGTAGTGGTTTGGGGCTTTGTATGCCTGTGGTCCACTCAGATTACGGGGTTAGGATTGCAGTCACAGAGTGGTGCACTGAGGGCATAGGAATTGCCTGCAAGTCGTGGTCGTCGCCACATGTCGGGTTCAGTGCTAAGTGTAACTGTAGATGGAATTAAATGTTCTAGGATGTCTGCCATTTAACCATCCCTTACTATTAAGTAGGAACGCGGCTGTACTGTTTGTACTTCCATCACTAAATTTGTTGCGCATTTCGCTGCACCTGTCATTGGAAGGTGATTATTATTAAAGAGCCTGGCGTTGAAAGAGGATGAGTTATAGCCCAAATCTTTGTCCTGGATTCCTCCAAATAAGGATCTTCTGAGGGAGCTTACTGCCATCACGTATTTTCACTAATGGCGACTTTTCACTGTGTGCGCCTGTTCTAAGGCAAGAAACTGGAGCATTATGGTATTGATAGTATGCAACAGAAAGTGCTACTTTTCATTTCTTGACCCCCACTTAAAACTGTCCCCGCAGAAATTGTTCGACAAAGTGGTGTCAGACTTGCATGCTTACCTGCACGTCTCCAAATGTGAGGGATTGGGGAGTTGATGCTTTTTGGAGAAAGTCCACTACCCACTGGCTGAAATAAAGCTGCTGGAACAGGGCAGTCAGTGAGAGAGATGCCATGGGCTCAGAGACATAGAAGAGCCAAATCAGAAAGGTGGTCCCCACTTATAATACCTATGATGATTATTCACCACTTGGCAGAGCAACATTTTAAAGTATCAATCCATACCAACAGAATGGATAGATGGCCAATTGAAAAGAGAGGAATGAATAAAGGGACAGACCTGTGTGCAATAAAAAGGACCCAAATAGCTTATGCCAACAGTTGACGTCATGTCAAGTAGCAAGAGCAGTGGCAGATTGAATTGTCTGAGACATTGAGAGAGTGAACTAAATCTTAAGAAGTGCTGAAAGAGAGGTCAGTTGAATCCTCAGAGGTGCTGAGAATGAGCACGGCTGGCAGGTCAGAAGAACGCTGGAGCCAGTATATCAACCTCTCACTGATTGGTGGGATGCAGTTAACAAATCATTCAGGCAATCGCAGTCGGGACATCCAAAATGAAAGACAGACATTGTTGAAAATCTGAGGCTGGATGGAGGAGCCGCAGGGATAAAATATCAAGCTATCTAACTCCAATTCATAGGCCCTCATTAGGACCCCGGCGTTCACCAATGGCGCTATTAGCGCCATTGGTGAACGCCGGTAACTTACCGACTCCGCCATGGTTAAATGGGGAATTACCACCCCATTCCAAGGTTGGCTGGGCGGTAATTCCTCATTTACCATTGGCCCTTCCCCATTCCCATTTTTGCCCCATAGGGCTGAATGGGAATGGGGAAGGTGGTAATTACGGTACTGCAAATTGCGGTACCATAATTACCTTCAAAGTCCCTTTGCGGGTCCCTACTTTAACGGCTGTTCCAAACCAGCCGTTAAGGTCGGGGGCTGCAAAGGGACCTCGTAGTAAGGCGTTAAGGGGTTAACGGAATGGGCCATAGATTCAGAGAGACCGTTATATCAATGAGTAAAATATATTGCTGCCAAGTGTCTTCAGTGTCTGAACACTACCTCGGAAAGGTTTGCCTTCAAACAATTCTCAGAAACCTTGCCTATGTCCATACAACATTGTGTCCATTAGCACCATTAACTATCCCTTGAAGAAGCCATCAATATTTTATTGGTAGAGCCCATAGATCCTCAAATGCAAGCATGGTGCCCCAGAGACCTGCAGGAACAACATTTCCTGAAATACCGGCACAGAGTAAATCTCCCGGTACAGACAGCAGCCCTGAGGAAAAACCTTTGGATACAGTTTGAAAGGGGCAAGATGTGTGTACCTTTGTATCCCTCACTTCAGTATTCAGTGAATGAGTCACCTGACCTGAATTTCCACACATAATCAAAAGCTAGAATCCCTGCAAATGTCAATCTGTTCTTGTATAGTCTATGGTGGGAGAAGGGCTATGCAAATGGGCGGCAGAGAGACAAAAGGATTTGGCTTGATCTGAGAAGCAGCCAAAGGATACAGACAACCGTGTAAATTCAATCCTTTTAAGCCTCTAATAGTTGACACGCCAAGAGGTTGTAGAGCCAGCTGCATTATTTCTGGCCTAGAATTAGCCAAAGCACAGGGTTCTATTATAAGTTACTTCACACTAAAAGAAGGGCTACAGAGAGGCTGCAGCTGTCATGTTGAAACTGAGGTCTGGAACACTGAGGAGGACAGTAAGATACACTTTCTAAAACAACGAAAGAATTCATGAGTACATCAAGGGACGTGTTCTGCAGTGTTGGGCTACACTACAACAACAAAACAGCCTACCGCCTTTATCTTAACATGGCATCAGTGTTATGACTTACAACCACTGTACGGTTATTTACCAGCTTGACTTGCTGACCTTTCTGCTCCAAGGCTTGGAATCAGTGGGTAAAGCAGACAAAAACGTGTTTCTCTAGCGCAGGACAGGAGTACACAACTGCTTAACTGAACGGGTTACCAGAGAACTAAATACAAACTCCCAAATCATTTATACCCAAACTCAAAAAGGGACCTGAAGCTGCTAGCTAAATGCAAGCAAAAGTGCTCTCTACTCTAGCACATGAAAACTACTGAAATAGCTGACACACAGGGGCGTTGCTAGGGAGGGGCTAAGAGGGCTATAGCCCCTGATCTTTTGGTTGTAGCCCCGGATAGAATCTCAGGAGCTACAGCCAAAAGACTAGCTAGCCCCCAGTCCCAACATTTCCGATATCAGCTTAGCTCCGGGTCTTTTCCAGACCTAGCAACTCCCCTGCTGACACAGGACAACAGACGGTCAAGAAAGATTGGGTTCACCCTAATTTCTGGTTCTCGGGGGATCAATCTTGCAAACAGGCAGGGACATCTGGCACAGAACGAATGTCAAGATTGATTACCCCTCTCTTTATCCCAAATTTGTAGGACAGGACAATGCACGTAGACCGCTAGAACAAAGACTCCACAAAAGCTACTGCTAGATTCACACA
This sequence comes from Ambystoma mexicanum, assembly GCF_040938575.1. NCBI lineage: Eukaryota > Metazoa > Chordata > Amphibia > Caudata > Ambystomatidae > Ambystoma > Ambystoma mexicanum. Next base: position 1,379,713,288 of record NC_090934.1, read on the forward strand.
AAAAATCAATCATTTTATTAATACATTAGAAGTCATCTAAAACACATGACAAAACAATGGACCGTTAATGCAACAAATGAGAGCAGATAAGTGACTAACAGTCATAGAGCAAATCAATATGTTAACAATTAATCACTAAACATTCATATTGGACATTACTCTAAACAATATGACTAAACACAGTTATTGCTGTCCGTATTTTGAGGTGTAACAGGTGTCTGTCTAACACCTAAAGTAAGTCACACATTATTTTCTAGAAGACCCTTCATAGGGTTTTCAACACAGATACATGAAGCATGATCTTAAAGGACAACAGACGGCCGACAGTGGCCAACAAAGATGGCAACCTAGCTGGGATGCAGCAATGGGGGGGGGTATTAAGGCAAGACAGCCCACTGGCAAGGAATAAGGACAGGTGGACACTGCTGGCAATACTAGGACACAAACGCATTGACCAAAGTTAAACCAGCCCAGAGAAGACACATGCATGAACAGAATAACTTGACAACCAAGCAATACAACACAGATGGCCAGGCCCGACCCAATGCCGATATGTATGACAACCAAAGTGGTTGTCATACAGAACCATGCCAAACGTCTAAACAGCGCGTTTTCTTCCATTAGGGGGATGCAGGAGGCACACGCTGTCAATGGACAGCGGGGAGTTAAGTAGCTGCGAGGTGGCTGCCTTACTGGCCAGGTAGCTGGGCTTAACGCTTGCACGTGTTACCTTTGCTGTCACTGCAGTTTGTGATAATGCATGGGACCCGGACAGTGGTCGAATAGAGCGGTCGGGGGCGGTGCTCCTGTACTTTTTAAAATTACCTTTTACAGCTCCTATACTTTTATTTGAAAAAGTAACCGTTCCGGAATGATTTCGTTTTAAAATAAAAGTGTAGGAAGAAGTTGAAACTTACACTTTCAGTGCACTGCACTGGACGTACCCATAAACAGCAGGTGCAAATGTTTGGGGGTGTGTATTGTGTGTGGGATATGATGATGGGTGAGGGGGTATGTGGGGAGCTGAGCAGGCCAGCAGGGAACATAGTTCCCTTACTTCTTTTCGTACACTTCGGCCACTGGACCCAGACCGCTGTAAAGAAGGCATACACCCCATGCACTTCTGAAAACTGCAATGCAACGCCCAGGACGCAGCTTGCTTCTCTTCCCTTTCAGTCACTCCAGCCTGAGCTCGGATTGGGAACTTGCATAGGAAAGGGCAGGGCCTGGCCAGCCCATACTCTGCAAAGCGAGCTTGGTGTTGCTTGGCAACATAGCTATAATGTATCTATTTTCTGGAACTTCTGTGTGATGTGGTCTGACACCAGGCTGCCTATCATTGTTTTAGTTGAAGTTCTGCAGCAAGGAGGTAAAACGTTAGGGACATCAAATGGGGTTCTGTGTGAATTGTATAGCGAGGGGTGCCGAGAGCTTGGAGACCGATTCCCTCAGACCATGGCAATATATGGCAAAGCCTTTTATTAATGAGGAATCCCTTTTTTATTTGTTTTCAGCAACGTCTTTTATTCTCTGATAGTCCAGTCAGCTAAACGCTCTCAAGAGACATCTGGTGCACTCTGTAATGGCAGTTTGATTCCTGGGAGGTCAGACTCAGCCTTTCATCCGGAATAGGTTGATACATTGATCTTAACATATATATTGACGCCTACATACGCAACTATGTTAGTCTTTCTCATGTGCTACACAAAGCTGCATTTGTTCCACTTGCAGAGCTTTGATTGGAGTAGATTTCACAATACGTTCTGTGTTCATGTGTGCACCCTAAATAGTTGTGCCACTGCCCCGGGCCACGCCCTCTCTGATTCTCCACTGTGAACGGTGACCTCCCAGTGGAAAGCCCTGTCATCGAGGATAAGTATTTTACTAAATTCTCGAGTCTAGTGTGGGTTTGCGTTCTTCAGTGGTCACAAATCCCTCTGTTTGCCTGTGAGGGCCTACCCCTCGGCAAACGTGCTTCCGGCGCCATTTCCCATCTTGGCGTGCAGGTAAGCACTTCTTCGGGGTGCCTCTGCCCCTCTCGGAGCATGTGTGCATTTTTTTTCTCTCTCTCTTTCACCCATGGTGGCTCTGCGGTCTGAGATTCCCCAATGCTGCCTCCTATTCCCGCCTCCCTTACCCTCCCACCGGCCCTATTGGCCAAATCCCTCTGTTTGCCTGTGAGGGCCTACCCCTCGGCAAACGTGCTTCCTGCGCCATTTCCCATCTTGGCATGCAGGTAAGCACTTCTTCGGGGTGCCTCTGCCCCTCTCGGAGCATGTGTGCATTTAAATTTCTTTTTTCTCTCTCTCTATCACCCATGGTGGCCCCGCGGTCCGAGATTCCCCAATGCTGCCTCCTATTCCCGCCTCCCATGCCCTCCCAACGGCCCCTATTGGCCAATTCCACCTTTATCCCCGGCCTATCTTGGGCAACCCACTGCCCGGCAGCCTCCTCGGCTAAGGGCCTCAAGGCAAAGGGCGGCTCCTGCATTGGGGGCTCCAGGATGTGTCTGCAGGTGTCCGAAAGGGGAATCCAGTGAAGCCAGCAGTCAACAGACACCAACAAAAACTGTGAGTGTGGCATGGGTGAGGAGTAGAGCAATCACTCTGCTCCAGAAAACCACTGCCACTCTATTTTACCTCCCAATAACATAGAGTGCCATAATATTACCATGTCCACACTTAGCTAGAATTGTGATTATTAGCATGTCCACACTTAGCCAGAATTGTGAATATTAGCTTGTCCACACTTAGCTAGAATTGTGAAAATTAGCATGTCCACACTCAGATAGAATTGTGAATATTAGCATGTCCACACTTAGCCAGAATTGTGAATATTAGCACGTCCACACTTAGATAGAATTGTGAACACTAGACTGCGTCGCATCTGGATAGAGTTGTGAATGCTAGCATGTCCACACTTGGAAAGAATGGTGAATATTGGCATGTCCACACCTAGCTAGAATTGTGAATATTAGCATGTCCACACCTAGCTAGAATTGTGATTATTAGCATGTCCACACTTAGCCAGAATTGTGAATATTAGCATGTCCACACTTAGCTAGGATTGTGAATATTAGCATGTCCACACTTAGATAGAATTGTGAACACTAGACTGCGTCGCGTCTGGATAGAGTTGTGAATGCTAGCATGTCCACACTTGGATAGAATGGTGAATATTGGCATGTCCACACCTAGCTAGAATTGTGAATATTAGCATGTCCACACCTAGCTAGAATTGTGATTATTAGCATGTCCACACTTAGCCAGATTTGTGAATATTAGCATGTCCACACTTAGCTAGAATTGTGATTATTAGCATGTCCACACTTAGCCAGAATTGTGAATATTAGCATGTCCACACTTAGCTAGAATTGTGAATATTAGCATGTCCACACTTAGATAGAATTGTGATTATTAGCATGTCCACACTTAGCCAAAATTGTGAATATTAGAATGTCCACACTTAGATAGAATTGTGAACACTAGACTGTGTCACGTCTGGATAGAGTTGTGAATGCTAGCATGTCCACACTTGGATAGAATGGTGAATAATGGCATGTCCACACCTAGCTAGAATTGTGAATATTAGCATGTTCACACCCAGCTAGAATTGTGATTATTAGCATGTCCACACTTAGCCAGAATTGTGAATATTAGCATGTCCACACTTAGCTAGGATTGTGAATATTAGCATGTCCACACTTAGATATAATTGTGAACACTAGACTGCGTCGCGTCTGGATAGAGTTGTGAATGCTAGCATGTCCACACTTGGATAGAATGGTGAATATTGGCATGTCCACACCTAGCTAGAATTGTGAATATTAGCATGTCCACACCTAGCTAGAATTGTGAATATTAGCATGTCCACACTTAGCTAGAATTGTGATTATTAGCATGTCCACACTTAGCCAGAATTGTGAATATTAGCATGTCCACACTTAGCTAGAATTGTGAATATTAGCATGTCCACACTTAGATAGAATTGTGATTATTAGCATGTCCACACTTAGCCAGAATTGTGAATATTAGAATGTCCACACTTAGCTAGTATTGTGAATATTAGCATGTCCACACTTAGCCAGAATTGTGAATATTAGCATGTCCACACTTAGATAGAATTGTGAACACTAGACTGTGTCACGTCTGGATAGAGTTGTGAATGCTAGCATGTCCACACTTGGATAGAATGGTGAATTTTGGCATGTCCACACCTAGCTAGAATTGTGAATATTAGCATGTCCATACCTAGCCAGAATTGTGAATATTAGCATGTCCACACTTAGATAGAATTGTGATTATTAGCATGTCCACACTTAGCCAGAATTGTGAATATTAGCAGATCCACACTTAGATAGAATTGTGAACACTAGACTGTGTTGCGTCTGGATAGAGTTGTGAATGCTAGCATGTCCACACTTAGATAGAATTGTGATTATTAGCATTTCCACACCTAGCTAGAATTGTGAATATTAGCATGTCCACACTTAGCCAGAATTGTGAATATTAGCATGTTCACACTTAGCTAGAATTGTGAATATTAGCATGTCCACACTTAGATAGAATTGTGATTATTAGCATGTCCACACTTAGCCAGAATTGTGAATATTAGCATGTCCACACTTAGCTGGAATTGTGAATATTAGCATGTCCACACTTAGATAGAATTGTGATTATTAGCATGTCCACACTTAGCCAGAATTGTGAATTGCATGTCCACACTTAGAAAGAATTATGAACATTGGACTGCGTCGCGTCTGGATAGAGTTGTAAATGCTAGCATGTCCACACTTGGATAGAATTGTGAATATTGGCATGTCCACACTTAGCTAGAATTGTGAATATTAGCATGCCCACACTTAGCTAGAATTGTGAATATTAGCATGTCCACACTTAGATAGAGTTGTGATTATTAGCATGTACACACTTAGCCAGAATTGTGAATATTAGCATGTCTACACTTAGCTAGAACTGTGAATATTAGCATGTCCACACTTAGCCAGAATTGTGAATATTAGCATGTCCACACTTAGATAGAATTGTGATTATTAGCATGTCCACACTTAGCCGGAATTGTGAATATTAGCATGTCCACACTTAGCTAGAATTGTGAATGTTAGCATGTCCACACTTAGATAGAATTGTGATTATTAGCATGTCCACACTTAGCCAGAATTGTGAATATTAGAATGTCCACACTTAGCTAGTATTGTGAATATTAGCATGTCCACACTTAGCCAGAATTGTGAATATTAGCATGTCCACACTTAGATAGAATTGTGAACACTAGACTGTGTCACGTCTGGATAGAGTTGTGAATGCTAGCATGTCCACACTTGGATAGAATGGTGAATTTTGGCATGTCCACACCTAGCTAGAATTGTGAATATTAGCATGTCCATACCTAGCCAGAATTGTGAATATTAGCATGTCCACACTTAGATAGAATTGTGATTATTAGCATGTCCACACTTAGCCAGAATTGTGAATATTAGCAGATCCACACTTAGATAGAATTGTGATTATTAGCATGTCCACACTTACCAAGAATTGTGAATATTAGCATGTCCACACTTAGCCAGAATTGTGAATATTAGCATGTCCACACTTAGATAGAATTGTGAACACTAGACTGTGTCGCGTCTGGATAGAGTTGTGAATGCTAGCATGTCCACACTTAGATAGAATTGTGATTATTAGCATTTCCACACCTAGCTAGAATTGTGATTATTAGCATGTCCACACTTAGCCAGAATTGTGACTATTAGCATGTTCACACTTAGCTAGAATTGTGAATATTAGCATGTCCACACTTAGATAGAATTGTGATTATTAGCATGTCCACACTTAGCCAGAATTGTGAATATTAGCATGTCCACACTTAGCTAGAATTGTGAATATTAGCATGTCCACACTTAGATAGAATTGTGATTATTAGCATGTCCACACTTAGCCAGAATTGTGAATTGCATGTCCACACTTAGAAAGAATTATGAACATTGGACTGCGTCGCGTCTGGATAGAGTTGTAAATGCTAGCATGTCCACACTTGGATAGAATTGTGAATATTGGCATGTCCACACTTAGCCAGAATTGTGAATATTAGCATGTACACACTTAGCTAGAATTGTGAATATTAGCATGCCCACACTTAGCTAGAATTGTGAATATTAGCATGTCCACACTTAGATAGAGTTGTGATTATTAGCATGTACACACTTAGCCAGAATTGTGAATATTAGCATGTCTACACTTAGCTAGAACTGTGAATATTAGCATGTCCACACTTAGCCAGAATTGTGAATATTAGCATGTCCACACTTAGATAGAATTGTGATTATTAGCATGTCCACACTTAGCCGGAATTGTGAATATTAGCATGTCCACACTTAGCTAGAATTGTGAATATTAGCATGTCCACACTTAGATAGAATTGTGATTATTAGCATGTCCACACTTAGCCAGAATTGTGAATATTAGCATGTCCACACTTAGATAGAATTATGAACATTGGACTGTGTCGCGTCTGGATAGAGTTGTGAATGCTAGCATGTCCACACTTGGATAGAACTGCAAATATTGGCATGTCCACACCTAGCTAGAATTGTGAATATTAGCATGTCCACACTTGGATAGCATCACAAATATTAGCATGTCCACACCTAGCTAGAATTGTGATTATTAGCATGGCCACAGTTAGCCAGAATTGTGAATATTAGCATGTCCACACTTAGATAGAATTGTGAACACTAGACTGCGTCACGTCTGGATAGAGTTGTGAATGCTAGCATGTCCACACTTGGATAGAATGGTGAATATTGGCATGTCCACACCTAGCTAGAATTGTGAATATTAGCATGTCCACACCTAGCTAGACTTGTGATTATTAGCATGTCCACACTTAGCCAGAATTGTGAATATTAGCATGTCCACACTTAGCTAGAATTGTGAATATTAGCATGTCCACACTTAGATAGAATTGTGAATATTAGCATGTCCACACTTAGCCAGAATTGTGAATATTAGCATGTCCACACTTATATAGAATTGTGAACAATAGACTGCGTTGCGTCTGGATAGAGTTGTGAATGCTAGCATGTCCACACTTGGATAGAATGGTGAATATTGGCATGTCCACACCTAGCTAGAATTGTGCATATTAGCATGTCCACACCTAGCTAGAATTGTGATTATTAGCATGTCCACACTTAGCTAGAATTGTGATTATTAGCATATCCACACTTAGCCAGAATTGTGAATATTAGCATGTCCACACTTAGCCAGAATTGTGAATATTAGCATGTCCACACTTATATAGAATTGTGAACAATAGACTGCGTCACGTCTGGATAGAGTTGTGAATGCTAGCATGTCCACACTTGCATAGAATGGTGAATATTGGCATGTCCACACCTAGCTAGAATTGTGAATATTAGCATGTCCACACCTAGCTAGAATTGTGATTATTAGCATATCCACACTTAGCCAGAATTGTGAATATTAGCATGTCCACACTTAGCCAGAATTGTGAATATTAGCATGTCCACACTTATATAGAATTGTGAACAATAGACTGCGTTGCGTCTGGATAGAGTTGTGAATGCTAGCATGTCCACACTTGGATAGAATGGTGAATATTGGCATGTCCACACCTAGCTAGAATTGTGCATATTAGCATGTCCACACCTAGCTAGAATTGTGATTATTAGCATGTCCACACTTAGCTAGAATTGTGAATATTAGCATGTCCACACGTATATAGAATTGTGATTATTAGCATGTCCACACTTAGCCAGAATTGTGAATATTAGCATGTCCACACTTAGCTAGAATTGTGAATATTAGCATGCCCACACTTAGCTAGAATTGTGAATATTAGCATGTCCACACTTAGATAGAGTTGTGATTATTAGGATGTACACACTTAGCCAGAATTGTGAATATTAGCATGTCCACACTTAGCCAGAATTGTGAATATTAGCATGTTCACACCCAGCTAGAATTGTGATTATTAGCATGTCCACACTTAGCCAGAATTGTGAATATTAGCATGTCCACACTTAGCTAGGATTGTGAATATTAGCATGTCCACACTTAGATATAATTGTGAACACTAGACTGCGTCGCGTCTGGATAGAGTTGTGAATGCTAGCATGTCCACACTTGGATAGAATGGTGAATATTGGCATGTCCACACCTAGCTAGAATTGTGAATATTAGCATGTCCACACCTAGCTAGAATTGTGAATATTAGCATGTCCACACGTAGCTAGAATTGTGATTATTAGCATGTCCACACTTAGCCAGAATTGTGAATATTAGCATGTCCACACTTAGCTAGAATTGTGAATATTAGCATGTCCACACTTAGATAGAATTGTGATTATTAGCATGTCCACACTTAGCCAGAATTGTGAATATTAGAATGTCCACACTTAGCTAGTATTGTGAATATTAGCATGTCCACACTTAGCCAGAATTGTGAATATTAGCATGTCCACACTTAGATAGAATTGTGAACACTAGACTGTGTCACGTCTGGATAGAGTTGTGAATGCTAGCATGTCCACACTTGGATAGAATGGTGAATTTTGGCATGTCCACACCTAGCTAGAATTGTGAATATTAGCATGTCCATACCTAGCCAGAATTGTGAATATTAGCATGTCCACACTTAGATAGAATTGTGATTATTAGCATGTCCACACTTAGCCAGAATTGTGAATATTAGCAGATCCACACTTAGATAGAATTGTGAACACTAGACTGTGTTGCGTCTGGATAGAGTTGTGAATGCTAGCATGTCCACACTTAGATAGAATTGTGATTATTAGCATTTCCACACCTAGCTAGAATTGTGAATATTAGCATGTCCACACTTAGCCAGAATTGTGAATATTAGCATGTTCACACTTAGCTAGAATTGTGAATATTAGCATGTCCACACTTAGATAGAATTGTGATTATTAGCATGTCCACACTTAGCCAGAATTGTGAATATTAGCATGTCCACACTTAGCTGGAATTGTGAATATTAGCATGTCCACACTTAGATAGAATTGTGATTATTAGCATGTCCACACTTAGCCAGAATTGTGAATTGCATGTCCACACTTAGAAAGAATTATGAACATTGGACTGCGTCGCGTCTGGATAGAGTTGTAAATGCTAGCATGTCCACACTTGGATAGAATTGTGAATATTGGCATGTCCACACTTAGCTAGAATTGTGAATATTAGCATGCCCACACTTAGCTAGAATTGTGAATATTAGCATGTCCACACTTAGATAGAGTTGTGATTATTAGCATGTACACACTTAGCCAGAATTGTGAATATTAGCATGTCTACACTTAGCTAGAACTGTGAATATTAGCATGTCCACACTTAGCCAGAATTGTGAATATTAGCATGTCCACACTTAGATAGAATTGTGATTATTAGCATGTCCACACTTAGCCGGAATTGTGAATATTAGCATGTCCACACTTAGCTAGAATTGTGAATGTTAGCATGTCCACACTTAGATAGAATTGTGATTATTAGCATGTCCACACTTAGCCAGAATTGTGAATATTAGAATGTCCACACTTAGCTAGTATTGTGAATATTAGCATGTCCACACTTAGCCAGAATTGTGAATATTAGCATGTCCACACTTAGATAGAATTGTGAACACTAGACTGTGTCACGTCTGGATAGAGTTGTGAATGCTAGCATGTCCACACTTGGATAGAATGGTGAATTTTGGCATGTCCACACCTAGCTAGAATTGTGAATATTAGCATGTCCATACCTAGCCAGAATTGTGAATATTAGCATGTCCACACTTAGATAGAATTGTGATTATTAGCATGTCCACACTTAGCCAGAATTGTGAATATTAGCAGATCCACACTTAGATAGAATTGTGATTATTAGCATGTCCACACTTACCAAGAATTGTGAATATTAGCATGTCCACACTTAGCCAGAATTGTGAATATTAGCATGTCCACACTTAGATAGAATTGTGAACACTAGACTGTGTCGCGTCTGGATAGAGTTGTGAATGCTAGCATGTCCACACTTAGATAGAATTGTGATTATTAGCATTTCCACACCTAGCTAGAATTGTGATTATTAGCATGTCCACACTTAGCCAGAATTGTGACTATTAGCATGTTCACACTTAGCTAGAATTGTGAATATTAGCATGTCCACACTTAGATAGAATTGTGATTATTAGCATGTCCACACTTAGCCAGAATTGTGAATATTAGCATGTCCACACTTAGCTAGAATTGTGAATATTAGCATGTCCACACTTAGATAGAATTGTGATTATTAGCATTTCCACACTTAGCCAGAATTGTGAATTGCATGTCCACACTTAGAAAGAATTATGAACATTGGACTGCGTCGCGTCTGGATAGAGTTGTAAATGCTAGCATGTCCACACTTGGATAGAATTGTGAATATTGGCATGTCCACACTTAGCCAGAATTGTGAATATTAGCATGTACACACTTAGCTAGAATTGTGAATATTAGCATGCCCACACTTAGCTAGAATTGTGAATATTAGCATGTCCACACTTAGATAGAGTTGTGATTATTAGCATGTACACACTTAGCCAGAATTGTGAATATTAGCATGTCTACACTTAGCTAGAACTGTGAATATTAGCATGTCCACAGTTAGCCAGAATTGTGAATATTAGCATGTCCACACTTAGATAGAATTGTGATTATTAGCATGTCCACACTTAGCCGGAATTGTGAATATTAGCATGTCCACACTTAGCTAGAATTGTGAATATTAGCATGTCCACACTTAGATAGAATTGTGATTATTAGCATGTCCACACTTAGCCAGAATTGTGAATATTAGCATGTCCACACTTAGATAGAATTATGAACATTGGACTGTGTCGCGTCTGGATAGAGTTGTGAATGCTAGCATGTCCACACTTGGATAGAACTGCAAATATTGGCATGTCCACACCTAGCTAGAATTGTGAATATTAGCATGTCCACACTTGGATAGCATCACAAATATTAGCATGTCCACACCTAGCTAGAATTGTGATTATTAGCATGGCCACAGTTAGCCAGAATTGTGAATATTAGCATGTCCACACTTAGATAGAATTGTGAACACTAGACTGCGTCACGTCTGGATAGAGTTGTGAATGCTAGCATGTCCACACTTGGATAGAATGGTGAATATTGGCATGTCCACACCTAGCTAGAATTGTGAATATTAGCATGTCCACACCTAGCTAGACTTGTGATTATTAGCATGTCCACACTTAGCCAGAATTGTGAATATTAGCATGTCCACACTTAGCTAGAATTGTGAATATTAGCATGTCCACACTTAGATAGAATTGTGAAAATTAGCATGTCCACACTTAGCCAGAATTGTGAATATTAGCATGTCCACACTTATATAGAATTGTGAACAATAGACTGCGTTGCGTCTGGATAGAGTTGTGAATGCTAGCATGTCCACACTTGGATAGAATGGTGAATATTGGCATGTCCACACCTAGCTAGAATTGTGCATATTAGCATGTCCACACCTAGCTAGAATTGTGATTATTAGCATGTCCACACTTAGCTAGGATTGTGAATATTAGCATGTCCACACTTAGATATAATTGTGAACACTAGACTGCGTCGCGTCTGGATAGAGTTGTGAATGCTAGCATGTCCACACTTGGATAGAATGGTGAATATTGGCATGTCCACACCTAGCTAGAATTGTGAATATTAGCATGTCCACACCTAGCTAGAATTGTGAATATTAGCATGTCCACACTTAGCTAGAATTGTGATTATTAGCATGTCCACACTTAGCCAGAATTGTGAATATTAGCATGTCCACACTTAGCTAGAATTGTGAATATTAGCATGTCCACACTTAGATAGAATTGTGATTATTAGCATGTCCACACTTAGCCAGAATTGTGAATATTAGAATGTCCACACTTAGCTAGTATTGTGAATATTAGCATGTCCACACTTAGCCAGAATTGTGAATATTAGCATGTCCACACTTAGATAGAATTGTGAACACTAGACTGTGTCACGTCTGGATAGAGTTGTGAATGCTAGCATGTCCACACTTGGATAGAATGGTGAATTTTGGCATGTCCACACCTAGCTAGAATTGTGAATATTAGCATGTCCATACCTAGCCAGAATTGTGAATATTAGCATGTCCACACTTAGATAGAATTGTGATTATTAGCATGTCCACACTTAGCCAGAATTGTGAATATTAGCAGATCCACACTTAGATAGAATTGTGAACACTAGACTGTGTTGCGTCTGGATAGAGTTGTGAATGCTAGCATGTCCACACTTAGATAGAATTGTGATTATTAGCATTTCCACACCTAGCTAGAATTGTGAATATTAGCATGTCCACACTTAGCCAGAATTGTGAATATTAGCATGTTCACACTTAGCTAGAATTGTGAATATTAGCATGTCCACACTTAGATAGAATTGTGATTATTAGCATGTCCACACTTAGCCAGAATTGTGAATATTAGCATGTCCACACTTAGCTGGAATTGTGAATATTAGCATGTCCACACTTAGATAGAATTGTGATTATTAGCATGTCCACACTTAGCCAGAATTGTGAATTGCATGTCCACACTTAGAAAGAATTATGAACATTGGACTGCGTCGCGTCTGGATAGAGTTGTAAATGCTAGCATGTCCACACTTGGATAGAATTGTGAATATTGGCATGTCCACACTTAGCTAGAATTGTGAATATTAGCATGCCCACACTTAGCTAGAATTGTGAATATTAGCATGTCCACACTTAGATAGAGTTGTGATTATTAGCATGTACACACTTAGCCAGAATTGTGAATATTAGCATGTCTACACTTAGCTAGAACTGTGAATATTAGCATGTCCACACTTAGCCAGAATTGTGAATATTAGCATGTCCACACTTAGATAGAATTGTGATTATTAGCATGTCCACACTTAGCCGGAATTGTGAATATTAGCATGTCCACACTTAGCTAGAATTGTGAATGTTAGCATGTCCACACTTAGATAGAATTGTGATTATTAGCATGTCCACACTTAGCCAGAATTGTGAATATTAGAATGTCCACACTTAGCTAGTATTGTGAATATTAGCATGTCCACACTTAGCCAGAATTGTGAATATTAGCATGTCCACACTTAGATAGAATTGTGAACACTAGACTGTGTCACGTCTGGATAGAGTTGTGAATGCTAGCATGTCCACACTTGGATAGAATGGTGAATTTTGGCATGTCCACACCTAGCTAGAATTGTGAATATTAGCATGTCCATACCTAGCCAGAATTGTGAATATTAGCATGTCCACACTTAGATAGAATTGTGATTATTAGCATGTCCACACTTAGCCAGAATTGTGAATATTAGCAGATCCACACTTAGATAGAATTGTGATTATTAGCATGTCCACACTTACCAAGAATTGTGAATATTAGCATGTCCACACTTAGCCAGAATTGTGAATATTAGCATGTCCACACTTAGATAGAATTGTGAACACTAGACTGTGTCGCGTCTGGATAGAGTTGTGAATGCTAGCATGTCCACACTTAGATAGAATTGTGATTATTAGCATTTCCACACCTAGCTAGAATTGTGATTATTAGCATGTCCACACTTAGCCAGAATTGTGACTATTAGCATGTTCACACTTAGCTAGAATTGTGAATATTAGCATGTCCACACTTAGATAGAATTGTGATTATTAGCATGTCCACACTTAGCCAGAATTGTGAATATTAGCATGTCCACACTTAGCTAGAATTGTGAATATTAGCATGTCCACACTTAGATAGAATTGTGATTATTAGCATGTCCACACTTAGCCAGAATTGTGAATTGCATGTCCACACTTAGAAAGAATTATGAACATTGGACTGCGTCGCGTCTGGATAGAGTTGTAAATGCTAGCATGTCCACACTTGGATAGAATTGTGAATATTGGCATGTCCACACTTAGCCAGAATTGTGAATATTAGCATGTACACACTTAGCTAGAATTGTGAATATTAGCATGCCCACACTTAGCTAGAATTGTGAATATTAGCATGTCCACACTTAGATAGAGTTGTGATTATTAGCATGTACACACTTAGCCAGAATTGTGAATATTAGCATGTCTGCACTTAGCTAGAACTGTGAATATTAGCATGTCCACACTTAGCCAGAATTGTGAATATTAGCATGTCCACACTTAGATAGAATTGTGATTATTAGCATGTCCACACTTAGCCGGAATTGTGAATATTAGCATGTCCACACTTAGCTAGAATTGTGAATATTAGCATGTCCACACTTAGATAGAATTGTGATTATTAGCATGTCCACACTTAGCCAGAATTGTGAATATTAGCATGTCCACACTTAGATAGAATTATGAACATTGGACTGTGTCGCGTCTGGATAGAGTTGTGAATGCTAGCATGTCCACACTTGGATAGAACTGCAAATATTGGCATGTCCACACCTAGCTAGAATTGTGAATATTAGCATGTCCACACTTGGATAGCATCACAAATATTAGCATGTCCACACCTAGCTAGAATTGTGATTATTAGCATGGCCACAGTTAGCCAGAATTGTGAATATTAGCATGTCCACACTTAGATAGAATTGTGAACACTAGACTGCGTCACGTCTGGATAGAGTTGTGAATGCTAGCATGTCCACACTTGGATAGAATGGTGAATATTGGCATGTCCACACCTAGCTAGAATTGTGAATATTAGCATGTCCACACCTAGCTAGACTTGTGATTATTAGCATGTCCACACTTAGCCAGAATTGTGAATATTAGCATGTCCACACTTAGCTAGAATTGTGAATATTAGCATGTCCACACTTAGATAGAATTGTGAATATTAGCATGTCCACACTTAGCCAGAATTGTGAATATTAGCATGTCCACACTTATATAGAATTGTGAACAATAGACTGCGTTGCGTCTGGATAGAGTTGTGAATGCTAGCATGTCCACACTTGGATAGAATGGTGAATATTGGCATGTCCACACCTAGCTAGAATTGTGCATATTAGCATGTCCACACCTAGCTAGAATTGTGATTATTAGCATGTCCACACTTAGCTAGAATTGTGATTATTAGCATATCCACACTTAGCCAGAATTGTGAATATTAGCATGTCCACACTTAGCCAGAATTGTGAATATTAGCATGTCCACACTTATATAGAATTGTGAACAATAGACTGCGTCACGTCTGGATAGAGTTGTGAATGCTAGCATGTCCACACTTGCATAGAATGGTGAATATTGGCATGTCCACACCTAGCTAGAATTGTGAATATTAGCATGTCCACACCTAGCTAGAATTGTGATTATTAGCATATCCACACTTAGCCAGAATTGTGAATATTAGCATGTCCACACTTAGCCAGAATTGTGAATATTAGCATGTCCACACTTATATAGAATTGTGAACAATAGACTGCGTTGCGTCTGGATAGAGTTGTGAATGCTAGCATGTCCACACTTGGATAGAATGGTGAATATTGGCATGTCCACACCTAGCTAGAATTGTGCATATTAGCATGTCCACACCTAGCTAGAATTGTGATTATTAGCATGTCCACACTTAGCTAGAATTGTGAATATTAGCATGTCCACACGTATATAGAATTGTGATTATTAGCATGTCCACACTTAGCCAGAATTGTGAATATTAGCATGTCCACACTTAGCTAGAATTGTGAATATTAGCATGCCCACACTTAGCTAGAATTGTGAATATTAGCATGTCCACACTTAGATAGAGTTGTGATTATTAGGATGTACACACTTAGCCAGAATTGTGAATATTAGCATGTCCACACTTAGCCAGAATTGTGAATATTAGCATGTTCACACCCAGCTAGAATTGTGATTATTAGCATGTCCACACTTAGCCAGAATTGTGAATATTAGCATGTCCACACTTAGCTAGGATTGTGAATATTAGCATGTCCACACTTAGATATAATTGTGAACACTAGACTGCGTCGCGTCTGGATAGAGTTGTGAATGCTAGCATGTCCACACTTGGATAGAATGGTGAATATTGGCATGTCCACACCTAGCTAGAATTGTGAATATTAGCATGTCCACACCTAGCTAGAATTGTGAATATTAGCATGTCCACACGTAGCTAGAATTGTGATTATTAGCATGTCCACACTTAGCCAGAATTGTGAATATTAGCATGTCCACACTTAGCTAGAATTGTGAATATTAGCATGTCCACACTTAGATAGAATTGTGATTATTAGCATGTCCACACTTAGCCAGAATTGTGAATATTAGAATGTCCACACTTAGCTAGTATTGTGAATATTAGCATGTCCACACTTAGCCAGAATTGTGAATATTAGCATGTCCACACTTAGATAGAATTGTGAACACTAGACTGTGTCACGTCTGGATAGAGTTGTGAATGCTAGCATGTCCACACTTGGATAGAATGGTGAATTTTGGCATGTCCACACCTAGCTAGAATTGTGAATATTAGCATGTCCATACCTAGCCAGAATTGTGAATATTAGCATGTCCACACTTAGATAGAATTGTGATTATTAGCATGTCCACACTTAGCCAGAATTGTGAATATTAGCAGATCCACACTTAGATAGAATTGTGAACACTAGACTGTGTTGCGTCTGGATAGAGTTGTGAATGCTAGCATGTCCACACTTAGATAGAATTGTGATTATTAGCATTTCCACACCTAGCTAGAATTGTGAATATTAGCATGTCCACACTTAGCCAGAATTGTGAATATTAGCATGTTCACACTTAGCTAGAATTGTGAATATTAGCATGTCCACACTTAGATAGAATTGTGATTATTAGCATGTCCACACTTAGCCAGAATTGTGAATATTAGCATGTCCACACTTAGCTGGAATTGTGAATATTAGCATGTCCACACTTAGATAGAATTGTGATTATTAGCATGTCCACACTTAGCCAGAATTGTGAATTGCATGTCCACACTTAGAAAGAATTATGAACATTGGACTGCGTCGCGTCTGGATAGAGTTGTAAATGCTAGCATGTCCACACTTGGATAGAATTGTGAATATTGGCATGTCCACACTTAGCTAGAATTGTGAATATTAGCATGCCCACACTTAGCTAGAATTGTGAATATTAGCATGTCCACACTTAGATAGAGTTGTGATTATTAGCATGTACACACTTAGCCAGAATTGTGAATATTAGCATGTCTACACTTAGCTAGAACTGTGAATATTAGCATGTCCACACTTAGCCAGAATTGTGAATATTAGCATGTCCACACTTAGATAGAATTGTGATTATTAGCATGTCCACACTTAGCCGGAATTGTGAATATTAGCATGTCCACACTTAGCTAGAATTGTGAATGTTAGCATGTCCACACTTAGATAGAATTGTGATTATTAGCATGTCCACACTTAGCCAGAATTGTGAATATTAGAATGTCCACACTTAGCTAGTATTGTGAATATTAGCATGTCCACACTTAGCCAGAATTGTGAATATTAGCATGTCCACACTTAGATAGAATTGTGAACACTAGACTGTGTCACGTCTGGATAGAGTTGTGAATGCTAGCATGTCCACACTTGGATAGAATGGTGAATTTTGGCATGTCCACACCTAGCTAGAATTGTGAATATTAGCATGTCCATACCTAGCCAGAATTGTGAATATTAGCATGTCCACACTTAGATAGAATTGTGATTATTAGCATGTCCACACTTAGCCAGAATTGTGAATATTAGCAGATCCACACTTAGATAGAATTGTGATTATTAGCATGTCCACACTTACCAAGAATTGTGAATATTAGCATGTCCACACTTAGCCAGAATTGTGAATATTAGCATGTCCACACTTAGATAGAATTGTGAACACTAGACTGTGTCGCGTCTGGATAGAGTTGTGAATGCTAGCATGTCCACACTTAGATAGAATTGTGATTATTAGCATTTCCACACCTAGCTAGAATTGTGATTATTAGCATGTCCACACTTAGCCAGAATTGTGACTATTAGCATGTTCACACTTAGCTAGAATTGTGAATATTAGCATGTCCACACTTAGATAGAATTGTGATTATTAGCATGTCCACACTTAGCCAGAATTGTGAATATTAGCATGTCCACACTTAGCTAGAATTGTGAATATTAGCATGTCCACACTTAGATAGAATTGTGATTATTAGCATTTCCACACTTAGCCAGAATTGTGAATTGCATGTCCACACTTAGAAAGAATTATGAACATTGGACTGCGTCGCGTCTGGATAGAGTTGTAAATGCTAGCATGTCCACACTTGGATAGAATTGTGAATATTGGCATGTCCACACTTAGCCAGAATTGTGAATATTAGCATGTACACACTTAGCTAGAATTGTGAATATTAGCATGCCCACACTTAGCTAGAATTGTGAATATTAGCATGTCCACACTTAGATAGAGTTGTGATTATTAGCATGTACACACTTAGCCAGAATTGTGAATATTAGCATGTCTACACTTAGCTAGAACTGTGAATATTAGCATGTCCACAGTTAGCCAGAATTGTGAATATTAGCATGTCCACACTTAGATAGAATTGTGATTATTAGCATGTCCACACTTAGCCGGAATTGTGAATATTAGCATGTCCACACTTAGCTAGAATTGTGAATATTAGCATGTCCACACTTAGATAGAATTGTGATTATTAGCATGTCCACACTTAGCCAGAATTGTGAATATTAGCATGTCCACACTTAGATAGAATTATGAACATTGGACTGTGTCGCGTCTGGATAGAGTTGTGAATGCTAGCATGTCCACACTTGGATAGAACTGCAAATATTGGCATGTCCACACCTAGCTAGAATTGTGAATATTAGCATGTCCACACTTGGATAGCATCACAAATATTAGCATGTCCACACCTAGCTAGAATTGTGATTATTAGCATGGCCACAGTTAGCCAGAATTGTGAATATTAGCATGTCCACACTTAGATAGAATTGTGAACACTAGACTGCGTCACGTCTGGATAGAGTTGTGAATGCTAGCATGTCCACACTTGGATAGAATGGTGAATATTGGCATGTCCACACCTAGCTAGAATTGTGAATATTAGCATGTCCACACCTAGCTAGACTTGTGATTATTAGCATGTCCACACTTAGCCAGAATTGTGAATATTAGCATGTCCACACTTAGCTAGAATTGTGAATATTAGCATGTCCACACTTAGATAGAATTGTGAAAATTAGCATGTCCACACTTAGCCAGAATTGTGAATATTAGCATGTCCACACTTATATAGAATTGTGAACAATAGACTGCGTTGCGTCTGGATAGAGTTGTGAATGCTAGCATGTCCACACTTGGATAGAATGGTGAATATTGGCATGTCCACACCTAGCTAGAATTGTGCATATTAGCATGTCCACACCTAGCTAGAATTGTGATTATTAGCATGTCCACACTTAGCTAGGATTGTGAATATTAGCATGTCCACACTTAGATATAATTGTGAACACTAGACTGCGTCGCGTCTGGATAGAGTTGTGAATGCTAGCATGTCCACACTTGGATAGAATGGTGAATATTGGCATGTCCACACCTAGCTAGAATTGTGAATATTAGCATGTCCACACCTAGCTAGAATTGTGAATATTAGCATGTCCACACTTAGCTAGAATTGTGATTATTAGCATGTCCACACTTAGCCAGAATTGTGAATATTAGCATGTCCACACTTAGCTAGAATTGTGAATATTAGCATGTCCACACTTAGATAGAATTGTGATTATTAGCATGTCCACACTTAGCCAGAATTGTGAATATTAGAATGTCCACACTTAGCTAGTATTGTGAATATTAGCATGTCCACACTTAGCCAGAATTGTGAATATTAGCATGTCCACACTTAGATAGAATTGTGAACACTAGACTGTGTCACGTCTGGATAGAGTTGTGAATGCTAGCATGTCCACACTTGGATAGAATGGTGAATTTTGGCATGTCCACACCTAGCTAGAATTGTGAATATTAGCATGTCCATACCTAGCCAGAATTGTGAATATTAGCATGTCCACACTTAGATAGAATTGTGATTATTAGCATGTCCACACTTAGCCAGAATTGTGAATATTAGCAGATCCACACTTAGATAGAATTGTGAACACTAGACTGTGTTGCGTCTGGATAGAGTTGTGAATGCTAGCATGTCCACACTTAGATAGAATTGTGATTATTAGCATTTCCACACCTAGCTAGAATTGTGAATATTAGCATGTCCACACTTAGCCAGAATTGTGAATATTAGCATGTTCACACTTAGCTAGAATTGTGAATATTAGCATGTCCACACTTAGATAGAATTGTGATTATTAGCATGTCCACACTTAGCCAGAATTGTGAATATTAGCATGTCCACACTTAGCTGGAATTGTGAATATTAGCATGTCCACACTTAGATAGAATTGTGATTATTAGCATGTCCACACTTAGCCAGAATTGTGAATTGCATGTCCACACTTAGAAAGAATTATGAACATTGGACTGCGTCGCGTCTGGATAGAGTTGTAAATGCTAGCATGTCCACACTTGGATAGAATTGTGAATATTGGCATGTCCACACTTAGCTAGAATTGTGAATATTAGCATGCCCACACTTAGCTAGAATTGTGAATATTAGCATGTCCACACTTAGATAGAGTTGTGATTATTAGCATGTACACACTTAGCCAGAATTGTGAATATTAGCATGTCTACACTTAGCTAGAACTGTGAATATTAGCATGTCCACACTTAGCCAGAATTGTGAATATTAGCATGTCCACACTTAGATAGAATTGTGATTATTAGCATGTCCACACTTAGCCGGAATTGTGAATATTAGCATGTCCACACTTAGCTAGAATTGTGAATGTTAGCATGTCCACACTTAGATAGAATTGTGATTATTAGCATGTCCACACTTAGCCAGAATTGTGAATATTAGAATGTCCACACTTAGCTAGTATTGTGAATATTAGCATGTCCACACTTAGCCAGAATTGTGAATATTAGCATGTCCACACTTAGATAGAATTGTGAACACTAGACTGTGTCACGTCTGGATAGAGTTGTGAATGCTAGCATGTCCACACTTGGATAGAATGGTGAATTTTGGCATGTCCACACCTAGCTAGAATTGTGAATATTAGCATGTCCATACCTAGCCAGAATTGTGAATATTAGCATGTCCACACTTAGATAGAATTGTGATTATTAGCATGTCCACACTTAGCCAGAATTGTGAATATTAGCAGATCCACACTTAGATAGAATTGTGATTATTAGCATGTCCACACTTACCAAGAATTGTGAATATTAGCATGTCCACACTTAGCCAGAATTGTGAATATTAGCATGTCCACACTTAGATAGAATTGTGAACACTAGACTGTGTCGCGTCTGGATAGAGTTGTGAATGCTAGCATGTCCACACTTAGATAGAATTGTGATTATTAGCATTTCCACACCTAGCTAGAATTGTGATTATTAGCATGTCCACACTTAGCCAGAATTGTGACTATTAGCATGTTCACACTTAGCTAGAATTGTGAATATTAGCATGTCCACACTTAGATAGAATTGTGATTATTAGCATGTCCACACTTAGCCAGAATTGTGAATATTAGCATGTCCACACTTAGCTAGAATTGTGAATATTAGCATGTCCACACTTAGATAGAATTGTGATTATTAGCATGTCCACACTTAGCCAGAATTGTGAATTGCATGTCCACACTTAGAAAGAATTATGAACATTGGACTGCGTCGCGTCTGGATAGAGTTGTAAATGCTAGCATGTCCACACTTGGATAGAATTGTGAATATTGGCATGTCCACACTTAGCCAGAATTGTGAATATTAGCATGTACACACTTAGCTAGAATTGTGAATATTAGCATGCCCACACTTAGCTAGAATTGTGAATATTAGCATGTCCACACTTAGATAGAGTTGTGATTATTAGCATGTACACACTTAGCCAGAATTGTGAATATTAGCATGTCTGCACTTAGCTAGAACTGTGAATATTAGCATGTCCACACTTAGCCAGAATTGTGAATATTAGCATGTCCACACTTAGATAGAATTGTGATTATTAGCATGTCCACACTTAGCCGGAATTGTGAATATTAGCATGTCCACACTTAGCTAGAATTGTGAATATTAGCATGTCCACACTTAGATAGAATTGTGATTATTAGCATGTCCACACTTAGCCAGAATTGTGAATATTAGCATGTCCACACTTAGATAGAATTATGAACATTGGACTGTGTCGCGTCTGGATAGAGTTGTGAATGCTAGCATGTCCACACTTGGATAGAACTGCAAATATTGGCATGTCCACACCTAGCTAGAATTGTGAATATTAGCATGTCCACACTTGGATAGCATCACAAATATTAGCATGTCCACACCTAGCTAGAATTGTGATTATTAGCATGGCCACAGTTAGCCAGAATTGTGAATATTAGCATGTCCACACTTAGATAGAATTGTGAACACTAGACTGCGTCACGTCTGGATAGAGTTGTGAATGCTAGCATGTCCACACTTGGATAGAATGGTGAATATTGGCATGTCCACACCTAGCTAGAATTGTGAATATTAGCATGTCCACACCTAGCTAGACTTGTGATTATTAGCATGTCCACACTTAGCCAGAATTGTGAATATTAGCATGTCCACACTTAGCTAGAATTGTGAATATTAGCATGTCCACACTTAGATAGAATTGTGAATATTAGCATGTCCACACTTAGCCAGAATTGTGAATATTAGCATGTCCACACTTATATAGAATTGTGAACAATAGACTGCGTTGCGTCTGGATAGAGTTGTGAATGCTAGCATGTCCACACTTGGATAGAATGGTGAATATTGGCATGTCCACACCTAGCTAGAATTGTGCATATTAGCATGTCCACACCTAGCTAGAATTGTGATTATTAGCATGTCCACACTTAGCTAGAATTGTGATTATTAGCATATCCACACTTAGCCAGAATTGTGAATATTAGCATGTCCACACTTAGCCAGAATTGTGAATATTAGCATGTCCACACTTATATAGAATTGTGAACAATAGACTGCGTCACGTCTGGATAGAGTTGTGAATGCTAGCATGTCCACACTTGCATAGAATGGTGAATATTGGCATGTCCACACCTAGCTAGAATTGTGAATATTAGCATGTCCACACCTAGCTAGAATTGTGATTATTAGCATATCCACACTTAGCCAGAATTGTGAATATTAGCATGTCCACACTTAGCCAGAATTGTGAATATTAGCATGTCCACACTTATATAGAATTGTGAACAATAGACTGCGTTGCGTCTGGATAGAGTTGTGAATGCTAGCATGTCCACACTTGGATAGAATGGTGAATATTGGCATGTCCACACCTAGCTAGAATTGTGCATATTAGCATGTCCACACCTAGCTAGAATTGTGATTATTAGCATGTCCACACTTAGCTAGAATTGTGAATATTAGCATGTCCACACGTATATAGAATTGTGATTATTAGCATGTCCACACTTAGCCAGAATTGTGAATATTAGCATGTCCACACTTAGCTAGAATTGTGAATATTAGCATGCCCACACTTAGCTAGAATTGTGAATATTAGCATGTCCACACTTAGATAGAGTTGTGATTATTAGGATGTACACACTTAGCCAGAATTGTGAATATTAGCATGTCCACACTTAGCCAGAATTGTGAATATTAGCATGTCCACACTTAGATAGAGTTGTGATTATTAGCATGTCCACACTTAGCTAGAACTGTGAATATTAGCATGTCCACACCTAGCTAGAATTGTGAATATTAGCATGTCCACACTTAGATAGAATTATGAACATTGGACTGTGTTGCGTCTGGATAGAGTTGTGAATGCTAGCATGTCCACACTTGGATAGAATTGTGAATATTGGCATGTCCACACCTAGCTAGAATTATGAATATTAGCATGTCCACACTTGCATAGCATTGTAAATATTAGCATGTCCTCACTTAGATAGATTTGTGAATATTAGCATGTCCACCCCTAGCTAGAATTGTGAATGTTAGCATGCGCCACACTTAGAACTGTGAACACCAGCCTGCACCACTCCTAGATAACATTATGAATGTCAGCATGCCCACACCTAGATAGAACTGTGAACATTGGCCTGCGCTGCTTCTATATAGGACTGTGATCACTAAGAGACAACTGTGAATATAGCTTGCTAAAGGTCAAGTAACCCACTAACCAATATATCCTCAAACTCTGCATACTTATCTCACTCAAAACTCACACAACCATCTCTCGCACCACAAGCCGCACGCACTTCACAACACTGCAACAACACATAAACCGGAGCAACAGCACACGCGGACTAACACCGATCCAATACCTGCACCAAAGCTCTGTACCTGGTGTATAACGAGCTGAAGCTGCCAACAGAACACCACTCCTCTCACTATCCTACTCCCTCTTCACCTTATTAACCCATCCCACCTTATCTTTTACATATCCGCTGGAGCGCCTGGGGACCAATCCCGTTGGTGACGGTGCTCGGTACAAATACCTTTAACATTTAACATTTAACATTTAACATGTCATGCCCAAACTGGTTGGATTGCCTATTTGCCCTGTCAACCAATTGCAGAACAGAACACTGAAAGGTGACTTAATATGTCACGTTGCTTATTTTTGTTTCACTGCGGCTTGTATATTCCTTTATGTTTGTACCCATAAATATGATTTCTTGGCTTTTTATCGCTGGCAATGAA
Source organism: Ambystoma mexicanum (assembly GCF_040938575.1). NCBI lineage: Eukaryota > Metazoa > Chordata > Amphibia > Caudata > Ambystomatidae > Ambystoma > Ambystoma mexicanum. The sequence goes on from NC_090934.1 coordinate 1,379,738,181, forward strand.
ACGAGAGATAATTAAGCAATAAGCCCGAGCCGGGGACATTACTGCGTCAGATAATGCCCTGGGGCCCATAGTTACAGGTCCTCTTTTCGCTTGGGCCTTAGCGAAGGTCCCGGGGCAGCATTACCTGACATGGTAATGCCCCCCGCCGGTGAGGGGCGCATTGATATTAGTACCCCAGCCCGTTAGACCGGGGTACTAATAGTGACTTGTGTAAAGTTGTGTGCTGCCTTTGGTGCTGCGCAGCTGAAAAAATGAAATAGCTGCCATGGAACAGGGAAAAGGGACTATACGTAGTCCCTTCTCTCTTTCCATCGTGGGCAATGAAAAACAAAAAAGTAAGTAAACAAAAAAGATGTCCGCCTGCAACAAGGAGAAGGGAGTCCCTTCTGTCTTTCCACGGTAGCCATGACAGGTCTGTGAGTGGTGCCACGACAAAGGCTTTGTTTGACTGGTAACGACCTGGCAAGGGCCAATGAGCTCTCTTGTTACAAGCTCATTGTCCCTCGCCGGATACTAATAAGAAATAACATTTATAACTTTAAGCAAAGCTTTAGAGGTGTTTTGCGACTCCCCTTCATTTCTCACCTCAATCGCTCAGCCACCACTCTAAAAACCTTCCAGCAAACCTACCCACTGTCCCTTATTTGACATTCTGATCTCACCTTTCGTATCACCTGCCTCCTTTGTGTTTCTCTCCTGTTATGTCCATTCTCTCTGATAATCTTGGGCTTTCTTTCAGGCTCTCCCTGGTTTCCCTCTCCGTGGTCACCTTTCTTTTTACAGTGTAGCCCGTCTCTCTATACCTGCCCTCAAGCCCGTCACTCCTACGCATCCATCAGTGGTGTCACTAGAAATCCGTATTAGGAGGGGGAAACCGTGAGGGCAAAAATACAACATGGTAGGGCACGGTAGTGGCACACCAAAAAAGAGGCATCGGGCCAAATTGGTTTAAGTATTCCTATATTTTATCAATTTGGTTTAAAAAAGAATAATTAAGCATGCTCAGAGTAGGTTTAATGCAATACATGATTTGCATCAAGTTAGTATACATCCTAAAAAGTGAACTCATGTTCAACAGTTGCAAAAATTCCCTAGCAGTCAGCAAGAGACTGCATTCTTTTACTTCAAGCAGACATCACCCCCAGCTCAACTTCAAATAATGTGTAGTTCAAGGTGGTATTTAGCAGAAGAGATATCACTTCCAGCTCAGCTTTAAATAATAGCCAGTGAAAAATAGTTTAACAGAAGAGATATCCCTCATAGCTCAGTTTCAAATGATAGTCGAGGACAGTCTGTTTAACAGATGAAATATCACATAAAGGCACTAAGTACAGGGGGAAAGGAGGCAACTTCTCCCTTGGTTCTTTAGCAATGGTTGCAAGAATCTCACTTTGCTCCCGCAGAATTGTTCACAGTTTTCATTTTCTGGCTGCACATGCCAGTGGCGGCCGGTGCATTTTTTAATTGGAGGGGCATAAATATTTCCCCCAAATATGCCAGTTTGATGGAGCGTAGCGAGGGAGCCTGAACCAATTAAGAGGTGTTTGGGGGCTTCTGACAAAGAGAATTCTTTAAAATAATGGCTTAAAATGGCACAAAAATTGGCTAAAAAGCCAAACAGTTTGCAATTGGTTCTGTACGGTAATGCATGAAAAAGTCCAATAGATGCAAGTCACCAACAGTGCAGAGGAGCATTTTGCCAACACATTTCCAGGTTTTGATCTCAACATATGCCAGTATAAAAACATTTTCACTCTGGCTGCACCCATACATTTCCATGCTGGCTGCACCAATATATGCCAGTATTCCCATTTAAGCACATATTCAGGTTTGCTTCATGAATTATGCCAGTAATTATACTATAGGAAATCATTTCCATGCTTGTTCTGCCAAAATATGGCAGCATCCACGCGTAAGAATATACTCCAGTTGGCTTTACCATTAAAAATGCCCTGCAACCGTATGAAAATATGTCCACACTGGCTGCATTAAAAGGCCCTTCTAGCTATATAATAAAACGTATCATGCTTGCTTTACCAAAGATACCCAATACAACATATCATGCAACAGTAAGAAATGGCTAGACTGGCTGCAGCAAAATGCCTACTTTATCAAAGATGCACAATACAAAATATCATGCCTCAGAAAGAAATGGCTAGACTTGGTGCATTCAATTGCCAGTTTAGCAACATTATAACACTAACCATGCTTGCTTTATCATAAATGCCCAGTAAAAATGCTATGTCTGCCCTCTGGGTTCCCCAGTACCTCACACACACACAATTATATGTACGTGCGAAGTGCTGGGGGGAGGAGTAGGCGTGGTATTTTATACTAGGCCTGTATAATAGATGGGCAGTAAAAAAAAATACTCCGCCCTGGGAGCTGATTTTGGCTGATGCACAACCCCCTTTATGTCAAAATAAGATCCACCTCCCAGTACAAACACATGTGTATACACATTCACACAACCTTCACACACGGCATGCAGTCACTCATTCACACGCACACACATCCTCATACACTCACTAATTACCCAAAACACAAACATACAGACATACATACACATGTTTAAATGAACATACATTCTTCCCCCGCCCTGATGTTCCCTCCCAGCACTCCAGCTTCCGCATAGCATGAACAGGAGCCATGAAGCAAAGTGCTCTTGCTGGCTCATGCAAATGCATGCAAGAGACGGAGCACTGATGACGAAGTGGCCCGCTCTGTTTGTATTTGCGAGGAGGCACAATTGCACTTCTCATCGCACATACAAACATTCAGTTCCTGAGTTAGCATCCCCTATGGCCCATGCAATGTTGGGGAAGCAAAATGCCCCCAGCTTTGCATGGCTCATTGCATATGCATGGCTGGGGAATAGAACTGTCAAACGGAAATCGCGTTTTCCTTTAACAGTTCAAGCCGGGCGAGGAGTGCTCCCTCAGCTGCAAAAAGCAGCTGAGGGAGTGCTCAGTGTTTACACTGGGCTGGCTCCATGGCTCTTCCATAATGGGAGAGGGTGCCCGTGTGTCAGCACCCTTCGACCATTGTGGAGAAGCCACCACTGGTACACTGTCAATGAAGCTGTGCACAGGGTCATTGTAGCTGGGAATTAAATACTGTTGACTTTGAAGTCATGCACATGAACTGCACTGTTGCTAATGCAGCGATTTTTAACACATTAAGGGATCCATAGACATGTCCTACAGTAGAAGGCTACCAGGGTAGCTCGGCAAGTTGAGTGACTGTTGCTAAGATGTTATATATTTAAAACTGGCTGCAAATGTTACGAATTTTTGAAATGTCTTTAAAAAAACAAGTGCTATAAAATGTGTTCGGTCAGGGGTTGGGTTGGGGTGGTAGTTTGCTTATATTCAGGGTGGGGTAATTCCTGCCCCCTTAGTGAAAATCAAAAGCTGGCACCCATGAAACCACAGTTTAATGTCCTAATAACTGCTGTCAGTACAATATAAGCATTAATGTGTAATTAAGCAGGTTGAAAAGCATATAACAGTTTTAGAAATATATCATGTGATAAAATACAAGGGAAGGGGCACAGAAATCACATGGTATTTGTGTGGTAGTCTGACAAAAAATGAACACATTTTAAAGAAAACTGGTGAATGTAAGTTTTAGAGCATGTTTCAGTTTGGAAACATCTTTTTTGTTTTTTTCTAGACAAGTGTAAGATGCACATTTGGAAAACAATATTATGCCAGCATGTAGAAATCCTGCTTTTATCAGTGATGGCCCCTACCCCAGTGATAGTCATGGCCTGTTGATTCCCGTGGTGCACTTTCAGACCAGAAGAAAGAACTCAGGCAAAGCAAACGTAGCTGCAAACACAGTAATGATGGCTGCGGAAAGGAGCACCTCTAAGGCTCCTGTAAAGAGTTATTGGACGGGAGGGGGTGGGGTTAGACAGGCCACCAATGAGGGGAAGCAAAGCAGCCAATGGGAGGGCAATTGCCCCCCTATACCTCCCTCTAGGGACGCCTATGGCATCCATCCTCATGCTGAACCACCTTTGCTTCTCCTTCCCCTCACTCTCTCCCTCCTCTCACTCATCTTCCGTGTCTCTGCTTCGTTCCGTCCTCTCTCACTTGCCAATCCATGGCTTAATTTGCAAGAAAATGAGTGCCAGGGCCCAAATATTTTCTAGCACGCCTGTGACACGTCGGGGCATGCAGCTCCCCGCCGACTGTTGACACTGCTTAAAGTTGCATCTCTCACCGTTTCATTGAGGGTAATGGATGCACTTTGCAATTTACAGATACCAATCGACACAACATATTTTTGTTTTGAAAAATAAAATAAATGTTTGAGGGTTTCTTTAAAACACATCACCGTTAACATTTTGCTCTGATCCTAACCGTGGCAGGTAGAACATGTTAACCAACTATTCACAGAACAAAAAACAAAAAAATATTTTCTCCTTTGGTAAATTGATGGGCACATGCAGGCAAGGTAATTACTGTCAAAGACTGCAGCAGGACCTTCTTGTATATGTTGGCAGTCAAGGCAGGCATTCCCTCTTTGATATTGGCCTTTTCACTGACTTTACCCCCGTGTTGGGGATGTTGGCTGGTGATTTCTCTGTTGTTGTCAGCCCACTCCACTGGGTATTAGAGTAGAGCAGGTGCTTCAGTGCCATGCCGGCTGAGTGCAGCAGTGCAGCAGTGTGCAGACATGGTCAGCATCAGTGCCCAGCATTGTCACCTTCCATCTAATGGTTATAAATGAAAATGAATAAGTAGCCCTGCCCTGCTTACCAGGGTCATGCAAAAGACTCTGGCCAATGCACACTGTTATTGATTGTCATATTAGTATGACTGACTGACAGTTAAAATGATAAAGTTGGCACAGCACCACAAAAGAATTTATCTGGGGTCAAAAATAAGTTCCAGGACTCAAAAATAAGTGACAGTCTATCTGTGCCCCCAGGGTCCTAAAAAACTATTCAGATGGCCTGCTGCGGGTCACCCAAGTGGGGCTTTCAGGCCTTGACGTCTTTAGACAATTCTGCATTTCAGAATCCAGGGCTTTCCATTATAGGGCTGCTTTCCTTAAAGGAGAGTTCCGGGACTTTTTTTTTATTGTCCCTACGGTTCGGCCATGTGTTTTTAAGCATAACTCGGTAGATCGTGGAAAACTTTCCTATGGACCTTACCCGACTTTTCGTCCATTAACGCACTCGAAATCAGCCGCCATTTTATGATAATCCTATCACTTGCCGCATCGCCCTGGCTCACCTGCTTTTGCGGCACTAAATCAAATCCCCCGCCCCTGAAACAGACTTGATCAAAACATTCATATTCCCCGCCTCTATCCGTGACGTGACTGAGCTGCGTAGGCAAACGCGCCCAGGCGTCTTATACGCGACTCCACACAGAACCAGGAAATCAACACAGATGAGCTCAAACAACACAGCGCGCCACAATTGGGAATATGAAACTGTACTTTTAAATTAAACCGCAAGATTGTAAATTTGGTAAAGTAAATTTATTTGACATCAAATGTTTTGAGAATATTCAGCGATTTGCATTTTTATTTGTTCACGTTCCGAAAAGTTCGTTTCGAGGCACACGATGTTCCTTTGCTGTACACAGGGTCTTAGATAAATGAATTTTTATTTGCTCTCGATCCAAAATATTTCGTCTTGAGGCAAGCGATGTTCGTGTGCAGTAGACATGGTGTTGGTTTACGATAAAATAAGCTCTTCGGTCGCACTGATAATCGCATGGCTATTCCAACAACGAGGCACTAGGGCACCACAACGGTCTGTATGTTGCATCTAGCCGTTAGTACCGCGTAAGGGCATACTTGTACTTGGCGATCGTCCCACAAAATGGTCAGGGTGCTAACGTTGTTCACGTGGAGAAGCAACTGGCGGTTAAAAAACCCATCCGCCGGTGTCTGGTACTCGTGACACAGACAATAATGGACGATGTATCTATTTGAAAAACATAAAAAAAGGAAATTAGTCTCACCATCAGATCTTTATTAAAATTATTCATTTTATATATTAGGTCTGGAAATTATTTCATAGCTAGGACAGTGCAACTGGGTTTTATACGTCAAGGGGGGCTGTAGGATACTGAGACAGTCCCCCAGTGCAGGGGTTGACAGGGAGTGCAGGTGGAGAGTGGAAGGGCCCAGGACCGAGATCGCAGACAGTGGACCAGTTGTAGCAGGGGAGAGGGAGAGAGAAAGCAGAAGCAAAGGTTTTGAGGTGCTTCCGTAAAAGTATGATATGATATGATATGGTATTTGTAACGCGCCTATACACAAGTGTTTCAAGGCGCGACGAGGCAGGGAGGGAGGGGAACAAGGGGAAGACAGACAAACGATCCTACTAGGCCAGGTGTCATTCAGATCGCGCAAGTGCAGAGGTAAGGGGAAAAGGAGAAAGTGCAAGGAGAGGAGGTGGGGGGGAAGTGCAGTACAAGGTAAGTAGCGTAATAAAATAATAAATAATAAATAATAAATAAAAAGGGCCCGCTTCAGGCCAAGGACAAGTCTCGCAGTTCTGTTCTGGATAAGTTGCAGAGGGCGGAGAGTGGAGGCAGGCAGATTAAAGGAGAGTTCCGGGACTTTTTTTTTATTGTCCCTACGGTTCGGCCATGTATTTTTAAGCATAACTCGGTAGATCGTGGAAAACTTTCCTATGGACCTTACCCGACTTTTCGTCCATTAACGCACTCGAAATCAGCCGCCATTTTATGATAATCCTATCACTTGCCGCATCGCCCTGGCTCACCTGCTTTTGCGGCACTAAATCAAATCCCCCGCCCCCGAGCCTGACATCAGCAGACGCGTACCGCCCATTTCCCAACGCCAAAGCACGTTTCGTGTCAACAATCGCTGCGCCTCAGCTAATGAAGTGTCGCCATGGAAACGGCAGGACGCCTCTTTCCTCAATAAGTATAAACACACCGTTTCACAACACACAGCAGCAGATTTTCGATTCCATTACTCTCGCTGTGTTACTTTGAGTATTCTGTGACTCGTTTCTGTGCTCTGGTCAAATACCTTCGTTGATTGTAGCCCGTGTGAACAGATACCAGTACCACCGCTATAAATTATTTTACTTTCTTTACCACACAATGGCTACAATAATGCCGTATATGTACGAGCCCGAGTACACCGAGGAAGAACTACTGGAAAGGCAAGCACGCGAAAACGATGGGGATTCGGACGGCAGTTGGGAGGACCAGTCAACGGATGAAGAGCCTGGACCATGTCGCATGGACGGCGTCTCCACCTGGTGCACGTGCAATCGTTGCGAGCTAATGCCAACTGAGGAGGAGAACTGCTGCTGCCGTGAAAATTCCGGGTGCTTGGCCTACATTTCGGAAGGCGAGCCAAGTCCGCAATGCATCACCGAGCTGCCAGAGTTCAGGGAAGCCTGCCTCTCACGGACAGTGTTGAGGATGATGATGGTGCTTATGCACGAACTTTGCGGCACTGTTCGTCCGCGTAATCCGAGTAACGAGTAAGTATACTCTGGTTGTGATGTCAGTGATGCCACTACTATTTCATGGTCGTCTCCCACATATAAAACTACATCTACATATCATTCGAATGCATGTAAATTGGTTCCATGTTGTGCATTTTCTAGATAGAATTTTTTTCAAAGCAGAATGACATTTTTGTACCTGAATCGACAGTGATAAGAAAGTTGTCATTTTAATACAGTTTGCATCTTTCATTTTCACAGGTGGTACAGGCTGGTGGCCTATCGTTGCTTCACTTGGTGGCTTCACGGGAGGCTCGGACACCGCGTTCGGAGAGTAATACCTGCCTGTGCGGTACTTGCCATTAGACAACATTTCCCCAGCGACAGTGGACAATACCGCGGCTTTTCCCGGGATGTGCTGCAACCGCAACTTTACAATGTGTAATGTTTATTATTTATGTTCAATTGAAATTAAGATCTAAAATAAAACCCAACATATATTTTAACAATGGTTGTTTTGATTTTTTAAATGAATCTAGTGTGTCTCCATTGAATAGTCTTCCTGTGCCTTGTCTTGTCACACCACATGTCTCCGGCCAGCATCCTCCCTCACGCTGGCCGCCCACCTTCAATCCACATAACCGTTGAACCCATATGCAGCAGACATACATATGTTATTTTGTGGGTTGGCATCAAGCCTCCCGGCCTTGCCTCCTCCCCCAAAAATACTTACCACACCACTTTGTTCAGGGTCTCCAGGGTGAACTGCACCCATATATTCTCCTGGGAGGCTGAGGTATTTATAAACTCACCCCCCTGCCTTCCATGTACTAGATCCTGCAGCCTGCCTCTTACATGCAGTTAGATGGCCTCTCCTTGGTGAGGCCCTACGGCAAACGAGTCTTGTCTGCACGACCACCGCCCGCACCGGGGTACTTGCGCTGGCAAGTGGAGCTGTCAGGGAGCGATAAAGGCCAAGAGGTGCCAAAGACCATGTACACTTCAAAGTGGTCTATAGAGCATGGGTTGTTGTTCCCATGTCTACCGCCAGACCCCGTGTCTCCTGCCAAGCATCTCCCCTCACGCTGGACGGCCCCCTGCAATCCACATAAGTGTGTCTCCATTCACGAGTCTTCCTGTGTCTTGTCTGCACGACCACCGCCCCAATCCACCCCCCGCCCTATCAAAGGCAGTTCGCACCGGGGTACTTGTGCTGGCAAGTGGAGCTGTCAGGGAGCGATAAAGGCCAAGAGGTGCCAAAGACCATGTACACTTCAAAGTGGTCTATAGAGCATGGGTTGTTGTTCCCATGTCTACCGCCAGACCCCGTGTCTCCTGCCAAGCATCTCCCCTCACGCTGGACGGCCCCCTGCAATCCACATAAGTGTGTCTCCATTCACGAGTCTTCCTGTGTCTTGTCTGCACGACCACCGCCCCAATCCACCCCCCGCCCTATCAAAGGCAGTTCGCACCGGGGTACTTGTGCTGGCAAGTGGAGCTGTCAGGGAGCGATAAAGGCCAAGAGGTGCCAAAGACCATGTACACTTCAAAGTGGTCTATAGAGCATGGGTTGTTGTTCCCATGTCTACCGCCAGACCCCGTGTCTCCTGCCAAGCATCTCCCCTCACGCGGGACGCCCCCCTGCAAACCGCATAATGCCACGACATATACACGTCATTCATTCACAAACACACCCCTGTTTCGAATTCTTTATAACCCACTTCATATTTCTAATGAGAACTTCTTTGCGCTTTGCTAGTCAACCCGTGAAGGTGCTGGTTGTCTGCTCTTCGTCTCTGTGAACTTCCGTGACCACTTTGAGCAAACTCATCAGTTTGCAACCTGTGAACTGCTCCCTGTTCTACGACAAGAAACTACTCTGATCCCTGCATCTAACTGTTTGCTCGTCAAGGTAAGGCCATGTACCATACTCATTTTGCGTCCAATTTCTTTTCGTTCAAGACAGTACATGCAAGGAACTAGTCACATGTTCTGAGTTTAGTGAAATTATTTTTGTATTTTTTTAAAGTTATTCAAATACTTATCCGCATGTGAATAACGTGTATAGTTCCAAGAACCAAAACATACCTTGCATTGAACCTTTTATGTATTTAATTTTTTAACACAATGGTATTCATAGAGAATTGTTGATCTTTACTTTTCAGAACTTTCCACAATGCCTGCCTGTTCCATTGGCGGTTGTCCTTCGAAGACCCATAATAAATCTGAAGGTACTATAATGCATGTTTTCCCTAAGACAATAGATCAGATAAGAGAATGGGTCCGATATTGCGGATATCCACCCTCTGAGCTTGAAAGTAGAGTCCTAGAAGTCTTTGCGGACAAGAGGGGTGATCGATACCGCATCTGCAGCAGGCACTTTACCTCTGACATGTACTCCACATCATTGCTAATAAAGAAGAACACACCGCGAGCGAGGCGAAAATTGCTCTCAACCGCTATTCCCACTCTATTCGTCCACATCCCTCCACTGGTGAGTCAAGTTTACGTATTTATCTCTCGGCCTTGCGGTAGTGTGTAGCATTAGCTAACAATAATTTCCCCATTTATGTATCCACTCAATATGAAGGCGGAAGATTCTCCATCCGTGTCGTTATTGCAGTCATCAGCCACTTCAAGCGCCTATCGGGTAATCTTACTTGGCTATTCTGCCACTGACTTGTTTTAGGCATGTAAATCAATAGTTTTAATTTATCGTGTAATTATTTTACCTAATGGTACACCCTTGTACTCGTCCTCTAGTCTTTGCTTTCAGTTATAATTATTGTTATCCAAAATAATTCAAGTACTGTCTTTCAGGGAGATGCTGAGGAGTCCAACGTATTGACGACTACCGTTGATGTCACTCAGATGCTCGAGGTACGTTTCAGGACAGTTCCATCGATGGAGATCATCAGATCTTGCATTCTTGTAGCGTGATTGTTACACACAATGTTTCTATCATTTTTAGCCATTGATATGTCCTTCTGTCGTCGCCCTCCTATGTGTCTTCTTTTTTCAATATTGTGTTCATTACTAATGAAAGTCCTATGTTTCAGGGAGTCGATGGAGCATTAGTCCAAGAAGAAGGGGGAGCGTGCAGTTACGGGTCGGCGCAACAGCTTGCAGAAGTGTGCACCGCAGTCACATCGTCCCTTGATGTTCTTATGCATTTCGAGGTATGGATACTGACAGCTCGATCAAGCGAGATCATATGACTTGATTACATCCGCTATACTTCCTTCTTTATTAACGCAAGTACTATGTTTCAGGGAGATGACGGAGCTTCTTCTACAAGAACATCACCCCTAGTAGTTGATGCAGATTTCTGGGTGGTGACACTTCCAACGATCGAGCAAATCGAATCATATTTAGATATCCATTATTTATTTTAGACAACTGATCATTTGTGCAGGTCTATTTAGATGAGCCGTTGACGCCTGCACAAACTTTATGTTCTTTTTATCAAAATAGAAAACCATACTAATGCAATTACTGTGTTTCAGGGAGTCACTGAAGCATCATCTTCAATAATATCATCAATGGAAGTCTATGAGGAGCCCGAGGTATGGATCTTGACAGTTCCATCTAACTAGATCAACAATGCGTGAATAATTGTCGTTTGAATGTTCTACACAAAGCGTTCATTCGTGTTTTGCTATTGAGATGTACGTGGGTATTGGTCCCCAAGTACATTTTGTGTTTTCAATATTATTATACATACTAATGAAAGTTCTATGTTTCAGGGAGTCGATGGAGCGTCAGTGCGTGATGGATGTGCTTATCATGAAAATATAGTCGTTGCAGCGCAAGAGGAAGTGGAGACATGCACACACGAGTCGGAGCAACAGCGTCCTGATGTTGAAGTTCGAGGCAAGAAAGTTTCAAAGAAAAGAAAGCAAAAGAAGGTTAGTGTCCTGGTCACTATATTATGTTGTTTTTCACTGTTAATAGTTCAATACTGTAAGTTGTGTTTAAACTGAACACCCCTTTTCCAATCTGTCCTCTAGTTGCGAGTGGGTGTACGAACTAGATCTACACAGACAGTGAAGCGAACGAGAGATGTTGCTTGTCAAACCTTTTGGCAGGGACTTGAGACTGGAGAAGCATCGTGCCAATGGGAAGAATATGAAGTGATTGACAACGGAGCTATACCACCACCAGCCATTGATAGTGAATGTCCTCCTGGTAGTTCGGATGCAGTCGGAGATCAATTCACAGAATCCACACCCGCAAAAACTAAGACCGCGAGAAAGTTGAAGAAATTGTTTTATTCACCCATCGCCGGAGAAGGAACAGATGTTGCAATGGAAGAGAATGAAGTAGACGACAATGAAACACCATCAATATCACTGAACATAGCGGAAGACGATATCAGAGATTCTACCTTTCATGTGAGTGACATGTCCTCAACGTTACAGGCCGAACCAGCTGGGATGCAGAGTGACAGTATAAGGAAAGAGGCCAAATTCATTGTATTCGATAGTTGTTTGATTGATATTATTATTCGGATGAAATGTGGGCATTTGGTTGGTGGGGAAGTATGTGGGGAGCCATTGATTAATGTGACTCGTGCAATTCGAGGCACTAACCTTAAAATACATGCCACCTGTACAAAATATCATCCTTTCACATGGTCTGCACAACCTATGCTGGGACAACTGCCAGCAGGCAATCTACTTTGTGCAGCGGCTGCACTTTTTAGTGGTTCAAGTTTTAAAAAATTAGAGTCGTTCTTTCAGTTTGTGGGAATCCATTTCATTGCGAAAACTCAGTTCTACAAATACCAAACCGATTATCTATTTCCAGCCATTAGCGAAGCTTGGAGAATGGAAAAAATGTCTATTGATAGTACATTCGCGGGCAAACGGTTCAGGCTAGCCGGTGATGGACAGTGCGACAGCCCAGGATTTTCAGCCAAGTACTGCACCTACCACTTTCAGGACATGGAAAGTAAGAAAATTGTGAGTTCGGTGGTCGTGCAGGTGTCACAAAGTACATCCTCAGTGGCCATGGAGAAAGTTGGCTTTGTAGCATCATTGCAAGAACTACAATCGCGGGGAATGGTGATCGACCTGATAGCCACGGACAGACACGTTTCAATTGCCAAGACAATGAGAGAACAGTACAAAAATATAAATCACCAATTTGACGTTTGGCATCTTGCAAAATCAATCAATAAAAAATTGTCGGCTGCAGGTAAAAAAAAAGAATTGCAAGGTATTTCACAGTGGTCCAAGTCAATCAGCAACCATCTTTGGTGGAGCTCAAAAACATGTGGAGGGTCGTTGGAAATTCTACTGGAAAAATGGCGGTCAGTAATGCCACACTGTACAAATGTTCACCGATGGAACACGAACCAACATTTCCACAATTGTGAACATGGCCATTTGTCCACAGAGGAGGCACGGAAGAAGAAGTGGTTGATTCCTTCATCACCCACTCACAAAGCCATTGAAAAGATTGTATTTGATAAAACTATAACAAAAGCTTTGAGTGGACTCACGGAATTCTGCCACACAGGAGATTTGGAGGTGTTCCACAATATGTGCCTAAAGTACAGGCCAAAACGATTGCATTTTGGCATGGAGGGCATGATAAATCGGACTCTTTTAGCGGTCTTGGCACATAACCATAATGTTGGCCGTCAACAAAGTAGGACGACCGGAACTTTAGGGACGCTTCGCTACAATAAGGCCTTCACTAAAAGAAGTAAACAATGGGTGATCAAACCAGTGTTTGAGGATATGCAATATGAGTTTATTGAGAAACTTATTGTTGACGTCCTAGATATGCACATAAATGGAGCTGTGAACGAACCTGTGCAGGGGACAACTGCATTGCCACCCAACATTGCATCTGTTCCATGTCCACCTAAAGAAGAACTCATTGAGAAATACACATCACGGTTTAAATGATTGTAATTTGATTGTCTGTTCTCTCAAGTCTCCTCATGTCGCAGGCCCATTGAATATGTGTATCTATGTATTGTGTAAATAAAAGTGATTCTAATATAAATCATTTTTCAATAAATATAGAATCTCTCCGTATTTATGGTTCTGTGTGGCTGCAAAGCACGCAGACAAAATGCAAAGATGGAGTGTAAATTTCAAGTCCTGTGAGAATGCCTTACACTGAATGTAGCTAACTTGGAATGTGTGCTCGTTCGAAGTGAAGGTCAGCTGCTTTGATTTTTTCTCGGGTGCCAGAATGGCCCACGACTCAGAATAAGGTTCTATTGTATTTTGACCTTGACAGGCCTGGACCACGTAAGAAACGATAATGAATATAATTTCAGAAACGAAAGCCATTTCATGTTCGTTCATTAGAAGAAATAACGTCGGCATAGAAGGAGTGGTATTTCGGGGCTGCCCTACGCACAGACGCAATGGAAAATGCAAATATAATGTAAGTAACTCTTTAGATGAGTTTATACCGCAATTTAATTACTATACAGTTGCTTTAAAGACGGGTTAAGTTGTACTTGTTCGTTCTATGTGGCATGTTGTTTTGTACCGCGCACTATCTTGGGGAGAACCGTCTACTTGGCCCCCTTCCCGCCCCTACCTGCAAGGCTAAAAACCTCGGGGTCATCTTCGACTCCACACTCTCCTTCTCTCCTCATATATCTGACGTCTCTAAGAAGTCACACTACCAGCTGCACCTCCTCAGAGGTATTCTTCCCTTCCTCTCCTTCCCCCAGAAGCTCACTGTCTCCCGAGCCCTGGTTCTCTCTAGGCTGGACTACTGTAACAGCCTCTATCTTAATCTGCCTGCCTCCACTCTCCGCCCTCTGCAACTTATCCAGAACAGAACTGCGAGACTTGTCCTTGGCCTCAAGCGGGCCCTTTTTATTTATTATTTATTATTTATTATTTTATTACGCTACTTACCTTGTACTGCACTTCCCCCCCACCTCCTCTCCTTGCACTTTCTCCTTTTCCCCTTACCTCTGCACTTGCGCGATCTGAATGACACCTGGCCTAGTAGGATCGTTTGTCTGTCTTCCCCTTGTTCCCCTCCCTCCCTGCCTCGTCGCGCCTTGAAACACTTGTGTATAGGCGCGTTACAAATACCATATCATATCATATCATACTTTTACGGAAGCACCTCAAAACCTTTGCTTCTGCTTTCTCTCTCCCTCTCCCCTGCTACAACTGGTCCACTGTCTGCGATCTCGGTCCTGGGCCCTTCCACTCTCCACCTGCACTCCCTGTCAACCCCTGCACTGGGGGACTGTCTCAGTATCCTACAGCCCCCCTTGACGTATAAAACCCAGTTGCACTGTCCTAGCTATGAAATAATTTCCAGACCTAATATATAAAATGAATAATTTTAATAAAGATCTGATGGTGAGACTAATTTCCTTTTTTTATGTTTTTCAAATAGATACATCGTCCATTATTGTCTGTGTCACGAGTACCAGACACCGGCGGATGGGTTTTTTAACCGCCAGTTGCTTCTCCACGTGAACAACATTAGCACCCTGACCATTTTGTGGGACGATCGCCAAGTACAAGTATGCCCTTACGCGGTACTAACGGCTAGATGCAACATACAGACCGTTGTGGTGCCCTAGTGCCTCGTTGTTGGAATAGCCATGCGATTATCAGTGCGACCGAAGAGCTTATTTTATCGTAAACCAACACCATGTCTACTGCACACGAACATCGCTTGCCTCAAGACGAAATATTTTGGATCGAGAGCAAATAAAAATTCATTTATCTAAGACCCTGTGTACAGCAAAGGAACATCGTGTGCCTCGAAACGAACTTTTCGGAACGTAAACAAATAAAAATGCAAATCGCTGAATATTCTCAAAACATTTGATGTCAAATAAATTTACTTTACCAAATTTACAATCTTGCGGTTTAATTTAAAAGTACAGTTTCATATTCCCAATTGTGGCGCGCTGTGTTGTTTGAGCTCATCTGTGTTGATTTCCTGGTTCTGTGTGGAGTCGCGTATAAGACGCCTGGGCGCGTTTGCCTACGCAGCTCAGTCACGTCACGGATAGAGGCGGGGAATATGAATGTTTTGATCAAGTCTGTTTCAGGGGCGGGGGATTTGATTTAGTGCCGCAAAAGCAGGTGAGCCAGGGCGATGCGGCAAGTGATAGGATTATCATAAAATGGCGGCTGATTTCGAGTGCGTTAATGGACGAAAAGTCGGGTAAGGTCCATAGGAAAGTTTTCCACGATCTACCGAGTTATGCTTAAAAACACATGGCCGAACCGTAGGGACAATAAAAAAAAAGTCCCGGAACTCTCCTTTAAGATAGAGGCTGTTACAGTAGTCCAGCCTAGAGAGAACCAGGGCTCGGGAGACAGTGAGCTTCTGGGGGAAGGAGAGGAAGGGAAGAATACCTCTGAGGAGGTGCAGCTGGTAGTGTGACTTCTTAGAGACGTCAGATATATGAGGAGAGAAGGAGAGTGTGGAGTCGAAGATGACCCCGAGGTTTTTAGCCTTGCATGTAGGGGCGGGAAGGGGGCCAAGTAGACGGTTCTCCCCAAGATAGTGCGCGGTACAAAACAACATGCCACATAGAACGAACAAGTACAACTTAACCCGTCTTTAAAGCAACTGTATAGTAATTAAATTGCGGTATAAACTCATCTAAAGAGTTACTTACATTATATTTGCATTTTCCATTGCGTCTGTGCGTAGGGCAGCCCCGAAATACCACTCCTTCTATGCCGACGTTATTTCTTCTAATGAACGAACATGAAATGGCTTTCGTTTCTGAAATTATATTCATTATCGTTTCTTACGTGGTCCAGGCCTGTCAAGGTCAAAATACAATAGAACCTTATTCTGAGTCGTGGGCCATTCTGGCACCCGAGAAAAAATCAAAGCAGCTGACCTTCACTTCGAACGAGCACACATTCCAAGTTAGCTACATTCAGTGTAAGGCATTCTCACAGGACTTGAAATTTACACTCCATCTTTGCATTTTGTCTGCGTGCTTTGCAGCCACACAGAACCATAAATACGGAGAGATTCTATATTTATTGAAAAATGATTTATATTAGAATCACTTTTATTTACACAATACATAGATACACATATTCAATGGGCCTGCGACATGAGGAGACTTGAGAGAACAGACAATCAAATTACAATCATTTAAACCGTGATGTGTATTTCTCAATGAGTTCTTCTTTAGGTGGACATGGAACAGATGCAATGTTGGGTGGCAATGCAGTTGTCCCCTGCACAGGTTCGTTCACAGCTCCATTTATGTGCCTATCTAGGACGTCAACAATAAGTTTCTCAATAAACTCATATTGCATATCCTCAAACACTGGTTTGATCACCCATTGTTTACTTCTTTTAGTGAAGGCCTTATTGTAGCGAAGCGTCCCTAAAGTTCCGGTCGTCCTACTTTGTTGACGGCCAACATTATGGTTATGTGCCAAGACCGCTAAAAGAGTCCGATTTATCATGCCCTCCATGCCAAAATGCAATCGTTTTGGCCTGTACTTTAGGCACATATTGTGGAACACCTCCAAATCTCCTGTGTGGCAGAATTCCGTGAGTCCACTCAAAGCTTTTGTTATAGTTTTATCAAATACAATCTTTTCAATGGCTTTGTGAGTGGGTGATGAAGGAATCAACCACTTCTTCTTCCGTGCCTCCTCTGTGGACAAATGGCCATGTTCACAATTGTGGAAATGTTGGTTCGTGTTCCATCGGTGAACATTTGTACAGTGTGGCATTACTGACCGCCATTTTTCCAGTAGAATTTCCAACGACCCTCCACATGTTTTTGAGCTCCACCAAAGATGGTTGCTGATTGACTTGGACCACTGTGAAATACCTTGCAATTCTTTTTTTTTACCTGCAGCCGACAATTTTTTATTGATTGATTTTGCAAGATGCCAAACGTCAAATTGGTGATTTATATTTTTGTACTGTTCTCTCATTGTCTTGGCAATTGAAACGTGTCTGTCCGTGGCTATCAGGTCGATCACCATTCCCCGCGATTGTAGTTCTTGCAATGATGCTACAAAGCCAACTTTCTCCATGGCCACTGAGGATGTACTTTGTGACACCTGCACGACCACCGAACTCACAATTTTCTTACTTTCCATGTCCTGAAAGTGGTAGGTGCAGTACTTGGCTGAAAATCCTGGGCTGTCGCACTGTCCATCACCGGCTAGCCTGAACCGTTTGCCCGCGAATGTACTATCAATAGACATTTTTTCCATTCTCCAAGCTTCGCTAATGGCTGGAAATAGATAATCGGTTTGGTATTTGTAGAACTGAGTTTTCGCAATGAAATGGATTCCCACAAACTGAAAGAACGACTCTAATTTTTTAAAACTTGAACCACTAAAAAGTGCAGCCGCTGCACAAAGTAGATTGCCTGCTGGCAGTTGTCCCAGCATAGGTTGTGCAGACCATGTGAAAGGATGATATTTTGTACAGGTGGCATGTATTTTAAGGTTAGTGCCTCGAATTGCACGAGTCACATTAATCAATGGCTCCCCACATACTTCCCCACCAACCAAATGCCCACATTTCATCCGAATAATAATATCAATCAAACAACTATCGAATACAATGAATTTGGCCTCTTTCCTTATACTGTCACTCTGCATCCCAGCTGGTTCGGCCTGTAACGTTGAGGACATGTCACTCACATGAAAGGTAGAATCTCTGATATCGTCTTCCGCTATGTTCAGTGATATTGATGGTGTTTCATTGTCGTCTACTTCATTCTCTTCCATTGCAACATCTGTTCCTTCTCCGGCGATGGGTGAGTAAAACAATTTCTTCAACTTTCTCGCGGTCTTAGTTTTTGCGGGTGTGGATTCTGTGAATTGATCTCCGACTGCATCCGAACTACCAGGAGGACATTCACTATCAATGGCTGGTGGTGGTATAGCTCCGTTGTCAATCACTTCATATTCTTCCCATTGGCACGATGCTTCTCCAGTCTCAAGTCCCTGCCAAAAGGTTTGACAAGCAACATCTCTCGTTCGCTTCACTGTCTGTGTAGATCTAGTTCGTACACCCACTCGCAACTAGAGGACAGATTGGAAAAGGGGTGTTCAGTTTAAACACAACTTACAGTATTGAACTATTAACAGTGAAAAACAACATAATATAGTGACCAGGACACTAACCTTCTTTTGCTTTCTTTTCTTTGAAACTTTCTTGCCTCGAACTTCAACATCAGGACGCTGTTGCTCCGACTCGTGTGTGCATGTCTCCACTTCCTCTTGCGCTGCAACGACTATATTTTCATGATAAGCACATCCATCACGCACTGACGCTCCATCGACTCCCTGAAACATAGAACTTTCATTATTATGTATAATAATATTGAAAACACAAAATGTACTTGGGGACCAATACCCACGTACATCTCAATAGCAAAACACGAATGAACGCTTTGTGTAGAACATTCAAACGACAATTATTCACGCATTGTTGATCTAGTTAGATGGAACTGTCAAGATCCATACCTCGGGCTCCTCATAGACTTCCATTGATGATATTATTGAAGATGATGCTTCAGTGACTCCCTGAAACACAGTAATTGCATTAGTATGGTTTTCTATTTTGATAAAAAGAACATAAAGTTTGTGCAGGCGTCAACGGCTCATCTAAATAGACCTGCACAAATGATCAGTTGTCTAAAATAAATAATGGATATCTAAATATGATTCGATTTGCTCGATCGTTGGAAGTGTCACCACCCAGAAATCTGCATCAACTACTAGGGGTGATGTTCTTGTAGAAGAAGCTCTGTCATCTCCCTGAAACATAGTACTTGCGTTAATAAAGAAGGAAGTATAGCGGATGTAATCAAGTCATATAATCTCGCTTGATCGAGCTGTCAGTATCCATACCTCGAAATGCATAAGAACATCAAGGGACGATGTGACTGCGGTGCACACTTCTGCAAGCTGTTGCGCCGACCCGTAACTGCACGCTCCCCCTTCTTCTTGGACTAATGCTCCATCGACTCCCTGAAACATAGGACTTTCATTAGTAATGAACACAATATTGAAAAAAGAAGACACATAGGAGGGCGACGACAGAAGGACATATCAATGGCTAAAAATGATAGAAACATTGTGTGTAACAATCACGCTACAAGAATGCAAGATCTGATGATCTCCATCGATGGAACTGTCCTGAAACGTACCTCGAGCATCTGAGTGACATAAACGGTAGTCGTCAATACGTTGGACTCCTCAGCATCTCCCTGAAAGACAGTACTTGAATTATTTTGGATAACAATAATTATAACTGAAAGCAAAGACTAGAGGACGAGTACAAGGGTGTACCATTAGGTAAAATAATTACACGATAAATTAAAACTATTGATTTACATGCCTAAAACAAGTCAGTGGCAGAATAGCCAAGTAAGATTACCCGATAGGCGCTTGAAGTGGCTGATGACTGCAATAACGACACGGATGGAGAATCTTCCGCCTTCATATTGAGTGGATACATAAATGGGGAAATTATTGTTAGCTAATGCTACACACTACCGCAAGGCCGAGAGATAAATACGTAAACTTGACTCACCAGTGGAGGGATGTGGACGAATAGAGTGGGAATAGCGGTTGAGAGCAATTTTCGCCTCGCTCGCGGTGTGTTCTTCTTTATTAGCAATGATGTGGAGTACATGTCAGAGGTAAAGTGCCTGCTGCAGATGCGGTATCGATCACCCCTCTTGTCCGCAAAGACTTCTAGGACTCTACTTTCAAGCTCAGAGGGTGGATATCCGCAATATCGGACCCATTCTCTTATCTGATCTATTGTCTTAGGGAAAACATGCATTATAGTACCTTCAGATTTATTATGGGTCTTCGAAGGACAACCGCCAATGGAACAGGCAGGCATTGTGGAAAGTTCTGAAAAGTAAAGATCAACAATTCTCTATGAATACCATTGTGTTAAAAAATTAAATACATAAAAGGTTCAATGCAAGGTATGTTTTGGTTCTTGGAACTATACACGTTATTCACATGCGGATAAGTATTTGAATAACTTTAAAAAAATACAAAAATAATTTCACTAAACTCAGAACATGTGACTAGTTCCTTGCATGTACTGTCTTGAACGAAAAGAAATTGGACGCAAAATGAGTATGGTACATGGCCTTACCTTGACGAGCAAACAGTTAGATGCAGGGATCAGAGTAGTTTCTTGTCGTAGAACAGGGAGCAGTTCACAGGTTGCAAACTGATGAGTTTGCTCAAAGTGGTCACGGAAGTTCACAGAGACGAAGAGCAGACAACCAGCACCTTCACGGGTTGACTAGCAAAGCGCAAAGAAGTTCTCATTAGAAATATGAAGTGGGTTATAAAGAATTCGAAACAGGGGTGTGTTTGTGAATGAATGACGTGTATATGTCGTGGCATTATGCGGTTTGCAGGGGGGCGTCCCGCGTGAGGGGAGATGCTTGGCAGGAGACACGGGGTCTGGCGGTAGACATGGGAACAACAACCCATGCTCTATAGACCACTTTGAAGTGTACATGGTCTTTGGCACCTCTTGGCCTTTATCGCTCCCTGACAGCTCCACTTGCCAGCACAAGTACCCCGGTGCGAACTGCCTTTGATAGGGCGGGGGGTGGATTGGGGCGGTGGTCGTGCAGACAAGACACAGGAAGACTCGTGAATGGAGACACACTTATGTGGATTGCAGGGGGCCGTCCAGCGTGAGGGGAGATGCTTGGCAGGAGACACGGGGTCTGGCGGTAGACATGGGAACAACAACCCATGCTCTATAGACCACTTTGAAGTGTACATGGTCTTTGGCACCTCTTGGCCTTTATCGCTCCCTGACAGCTCCACTTGCCAGCTCAAGTACCCCGGTGCGAACTGCCTTTGATAGGGCGGGGGGTGGATTGGGGCGGTGGTCGTGCAGACAAGACACAGGAAGACTCGTGAATGGAGACACACTTATGTGGATTGCAGGGGGCCGTCCAGCGTGAGGGGAGATGCTTGGCAGGAGACACGGGGTCTGGCGGTAGACATGGGAACAACAACCCATGCTCTATAGACCACTTTGAAGTGTACATGGTCTTTGGCACCTCTTGGCCTTTATCGCTCCCTGACAGCTCCACTTGCCAGCGCAAGTACCCCGGTGCGGGCGGTGGTTGTGCAGACAAGACTCGTTTGCCGTAGGGCCTCACCAAGGAGAGGCCATCTAACTGCATGTAAGAGGCAGGCTGCAGGATCTAGTACATGGAAGGCAGGGGGGTGAGTTTATAAATACCTCAGCCTCCCAGGAGAATATATGGGTGAGGTTCACCCTGGAGACCCTGAACAAAGTGGTGTGGTAAGTATTTTTGGGGGAGGAGGCAAGGCCGGGAGGCTTGATGCCAACCCGCAAAATAACATATGTATGTCTGCTGCATATGGGTTCAACGGTTATGTGGATTGAAGGTGGGCGGCCAGCGTGAGGGAGGATGCTGGCCGGAGACATGTGGTGTGACAAGACAAGGCACAGGAAGACTATTCAATGGAGACACACTAGATTCATTTAAAAAATCAAAACAACCATTGTTAAAATATATGTTGGGTTTTATTTTAGATCTTAATTTCAATTGAACATAAATAATAAACATTACACATTGTAAAGTTGCGGTTGCAGCACATCCCGGGAAAAGCCGCGGTATTGTCCACTGTCGCTGGGGAAATGTTGTCTAATGGCAAGTACCGCACAGGCAGGTATTACTCTCCGAACGCGGTGTCCGAGCCTCCCGTGAAGCCACCAAGTGAAGCAACGATAGGCCACCAGCCTGTACCACCTGTGAAAATGAAAGATGCAAACTGTATTAAAATGACAACTTTCTTATCACTGTCGATTCAGGTACAAAAATGTCATTCTGCTTTGAAAAAAATTCTATCTAGAAAATGCACAACATGGAACCAATTTACATGCATTCGAATGATATGTAGATGTAGTTTTATATGTGGGAGACGACCATGAAATAGTAGTGGCATCACTGACATCACAACCAGAGTATACTTACTCGTTACTCGGATTACGCGGACGAACAGTGCCGCAAAGTTCGTGCATAAGCACCATCATCATCCTCAACACTGTCCGTGAGAGGCAGGCTTCCCTGAACTCTGGCAGCTCGGTGATGCATTGCGGACTTGGCTCGCCTTCCGAAATGTAGGCCAAGCACCCGGAATTTTCACGGCAGCAGCAGTTCTCCTCCTCAGTTGGCATTAACTCGCAACGATTGCACGTGCACCAGGTGGAGACGCCGTCCATGCGACATGGTCCAGGCTCTTCATCCGTTGACTGGTCCTCCCAACTGCCGTCCGAATCCCCATCGTTTTCGCGTGCTTGCCTTTCCAGTAGTTCTTCCTCGGTGTACTCGGGCTCGTACATATACGGCATTATTGTAGCCATTGTGTGGTAAAGAAAGTAAAATAATTTATAGCGGTGGTACTGGTATCTGTTCACACGGGCTACAATCAACGAAGGTATTTGACCAGAGCACAGAAACGAGTCACAGAATACTCAAAGTAACACAGCGAGAGTAATGGAATCGAAAATCTGCTGCTGTGTGTTGTGAAACGGTGTGTTTATACTTATTGAGGAAAGAGGCGTCCTGCCGTTTCCATGGCGACACTTCATTAGCTGAGGCGCAGCGATTGTTGACACGAAACGTGCTTTGGCGTTGGGAAATGGGCGGTACGCGTCTGCTGATGTCAGGCTCGGGTGCGGGGGATTTGATTTAGTGCCGCAAAAGCAGGTGAGCCAGGGCGATGCGGCAAGTGATAGGATTATCATAAAATGGCGGCTGATTTCGAGTGCGTTAATGGACGAAAAGTCGGGTAAGGTCCATAGGAAAGTTTTCCACGATCTACCGAGTTATGCTTAAAAACACATGGCCGAACCGTAGGGACAATAAAAAAAAAGTCCCGGAACTCTCCTTTAAAAGCACGAACATTTAAACACTAAATGAGACATTTCATTGTCAATGGAGAGCCTTTTCCGAGTCTACATAGGTTGTCAGGCACCGCCACCTAGTGACCAAATAATGATATACCGCCCCTGCACTCATTCTGCTGCTTTTATCCTCCATGATTTTCTTCCAAACATCAAAGTGGTCATCGATGGAACCCTGGAACGTTGCCATTGGCTATTTGTAAGTATGCAAATTAGCCACCAAATTAGCCCTCAAGTTGATTTATATGGGGAAATAGTAATTCGAAAGTATTCGATTTAAAAGAAGAGCATACTTCGAAGGACAGCATAGGGAGCTAGTGAGTACTGCCAGGCAATAGCTAGGGTCACTTGAAACATCTTTTTTGATAAACATGTGTAACAAACTTCACATACTCCACCACCATAAACTATTCTTTGGAAATCCTCTGGGGCCAATGTCTAGTCTCCCTCTTAGGTCCCCACTAACGACATTAGTTAAAAGCTCACACACTGAGGATCGTCCATTAAGGACTTGATAATGCAGTATTGTTTTTTAAATGCATTCCTGACAGAACTTTTAGTGCAGGGCGTTTCGTTATTTTCGAATACATTCAGTAATTCAGAATCCAGGCAAAATTCTCTAAACTAAAACAGTAAAAGGTATAGGAAATTAGCAAAATCCGTTTTAACTATAAAATATAACCTCTGTAAGTGCCAAACGAACATTCTTTTTGTGTGTGTTTATTGGTTAAAATTCAATTCAACCGTTAACAGCTACATAGCATAGAACAAAGTAAAACAATATTAAGTATAAGGAAAGAAAAAACAAATAGAAAAGTATTAAAAATTCCCACAAAGAGCAAAAAAGGAGAAAGAACAGAAAAGGAGAAGAGGAAGAGTGAAAAATAAGATGAAAAAAAAGCGAATGAAATCAAACCATAAATCAACTCCTCTTTCCCTTTGCAGGTCAAATAACACACCGAAGAGAAGGCACCTAAAAGCGAAACTGCATTTACAATCACCATATATCATAATCATCTTCACACAATTCATATTTCCATTTTGAAGATAGACTACACATCCCACACATTAAGAATTGCATCAAAGAAAGTTGAGACTGCATTTACAAGTGAATTGGCTGAGCCTGACAAGCAGTAATTCCACGTGTATTCTGCTGATGTTGCATATTCATTTTGATGCGTGTAAAATGCTCTCATCCTAATATGTTTTAAAGCATCACATACAAGCAGTAAACGCCTGGCTGCCTCTAACTATGTTTCATCGTTGTAAAATCCATAGACATCTGTATCTACCGTGTCAGTCCATATTTCATTAATACTTCCTTGGTCCAAGCCAAATTTAACCGAAATCTAAGAAAAGTGGTTCGTTGGTCAGCAAATCGAACATTTTACCTTAATGGCTAAAATAAGATAAGTTGATATGTTGACTGAATGGGAATTACCCAATTGTGAAGTGAAATATTAAGAAGTGTTTTGCAAACACTGTGGGTGTATGAAGGTGGGTACGATTTTACAGCGAGTCAATCTGGATTGACTGGGAAAGTGATCTGATGAATTATGCTAAAACTACTGCATAGTATGTACTCTGGAACCGACAGCATAGGTGCATGGAACGCGTCTTAAAGAAATTCCCTTAAATGTGCCTGATCAAAATAGATTGCCGAAATCTCTGTTCAATTGCCCTAACTTCCCTTATAGAATGCATAGAAATTGTTCCTAACTCTGTCCTGCACTGGATGTCAAACCTGTGTTCTGTTGTTCTGAACTCATGCATGGCAAGTGTAAGGGTGCAGAAGGGGGAGACAGAAACTCGTGTGACATAGTGATTGCTATACACTTTTATTTAGGATCAAAATAAACAGAAAACCTACATTTTCCTATATCTATGAGGGGTTTCCCTGCCTCAACTAAAAGTGCTAATGGGTCTGTCAGGATGTTGCTGCAACTAAAAAGAGTCCACCGTCCTGTGTCGAATTTCACTATCTCTGTCCCTTACACTTATAACTAAAAATAAAGTGATACCGATGTTCTTGGTCCCAGAGAATAACTTCCTTCTCCTAGACTGAACGGCACAATTCTGTTTGCAAGTCTCACACCAGGGGGAATGACACCGTTCCCCTAAATTCAACACAAAGGGTTGCTGTCTTTGAATCAAATGTTCACTATTTCTTCCCACAGGGGGAATGACTCCCTTCTCCTGGATCACTGGTTTGTTCCTCCAAGTAAACTCAATTACCAGGAGAGTGACTCCCTTCTCCTGATGTCTGGCTCCCAGTGTTTTTCCCCACACAAAGTCTGGGGAATGTCTCCCTTCCCCTGGACTCTCTTTTCACTTGGTTGCATGATTTCACAGTACCAATGGAATGACTCCCTTCCCCTGGCTTCCTTGGCTTTATTTTCACAGTTCGCAACACCAGGGGGAATGTCTCCCTTCCCCCTGCCTTTCTCAGGCCAGTTCAAAATGTCAGGGGGAATGTCTCCCTTCCCCTGGTCTTTCTCAGGCTTTCTTTCACAGTTAACAATGCCAGGGGGAATGTCTCCCTTCCCCTGGCCTTTCTCATATATAAACATGTTAGTGTGGGTGCCAGACCCGGGTTTCTTTAGGGCTTCATCTGGGCAGACCGGGTTCACTTGCCTGCCAGGTACTGCCAAGAAGAAGATACCTAGTGAGGATCTCTTTCTCAGGTTGCAGGTCCCCAACCCTGCTTTCTCCTCTATATTTTGATACACCTGGTTCACTCTTCTGCCAGGTACTATCATATGACCAATTGCTTAAGATATTCTTCGTAGGCATGTCTGGATCCCAGACCCTGAGTTTGAGGTTTCTCTTGCCCCTTTTCTCGATCCCGACAGCCCATTTACCTTCTGGGACTCTGCTGGCTCTTCTCCATCGGTTGCGTGCTTCGCCAACATGTTGTTTGGCTTCTAGCGTTCTTGTGCTGCTTCCACAGTGTCTTCAGTGGCTCCATGGCTCTTCTCTCTGGGTAGGTTGCGCATCTTGGCACAACCGCGCAGTCCAGTTCCTACTTCCACCCGTACCTCCACTCTCGCAGATCTTCCTGGGAGGGTCTGCCAAAAAGGTAATTTTTTCCACTCTCTTTATGTTGAATGAGTGACGACAGGAACAATGCTAATTCAAGTTCTTAGGAGGACTCTTCATTGTTCCGTACCTCCTCCTTGTCTCGTCTCAGTACCTGTCTAGAAGATCTTCATTAAGTCATCCCTATTCTTCCTTGTTTCAGTAACCATTGGGTATTCAGTCTCACCTATATACATGGAAGTGTGTGGTATGGAAGTGAGGGATGAGAAGGTGGGCCTCATGGACTGAGGGGAGGTAAAGGAAGTGGGTGGAGGGTGAGGGGTGTTGTACCACATTCTCTGGAGATGTCCTTCCTGATCCCCAGAGGGGTAGTCTCTCCCCATAAAATCCTCCCGCTGAGTACCACCCCCAGGGGGATATCGGGTAGTGGCCTCACCTCCCTGGCCTCATGGGAAGAGGCTCCCCCTCGGGAAGAAGTGACAACATCACAGGATTCATACAGAGGGCCTACTAGAACTTATGTCTTTGCTAATCCTATCTATATGGGAATGTATTTAGCAGAACTACAGACGAGGGCTTTTTTACCACTTATATTGAAACAATATGATTTGGGCCAGATCTGGCTATCAACAGACAGCGTCAATAAGCAATTGCAGACCCAACAGGACACAGGGAGGACCTTAGCCTAATAGCCCGTACCCTTAAAGGGAAAAACCATCCCCTGACAGGCATTGGAAGATAATCAGGAACAGGGTCACCCTCGAATGCACACAGACACTCAAACAGAACAATATGCTAACTCTTTCCTCTGCCCTAACAATAGAATGCAGCTGTACCCCTTGATTAATTGGGCCTAGCTACTCACATACTCATACACCTCCATAATCACCTCAACAGTCTTTAGAACGCAGCTATATTCCACGAACATCGGCCTAGTTGCACACATAATCCCAGTCACAAATTCCACTGCCACCAGAATGCAGCTATCCAAGTCCAATTGGCCTTGCTGCACACATTCTACTGATCTCACACAACCTCTGCACCACGCCTAGCACTAGAAATCAGCTACACACCACTTAATCTGCCCAGGCCGCACATATACCAAGTACACCCAAGCACTTTTTAGTACACTACTCTCTTCACTGACCACGACTATGGTCCCAGAGGGCATTCAACTCAAATCGCTTTGGAATCATACCAATGGTAAAAGGCGCTATACAAATTCCAAATAACATAACATAACATAACTCAAGACACTAGCAGGCGTGGTTAACTGCATTCTACCCCCATGGAAAGATCGTGTCATGGTAATTGCAAGTGCATGGATTGCCATCACTTGGGTAGCATGTGCCCATCCAGCTGAGCTCACCCTCTGCTAAAAGGTTTATGACGGTCAAGTGGCACAGCGAGTAGAACGCTCGCTTTGACATCCGTGCAGAGCCTGCTAATGCAGGTTCGAATCCCGGCAGAGCCAAACTCAGCCTTTCATCCTTCCGAGGTCGATAAATGAGCACCACACACTGTGGGTAATAATAAGCAGCGCTCAGATACCTCAGGGTTCGTAGCGCTATAAAAATGCCAAATTATTATTATTATGAAAGTCACTCAAGAAGTCACACAGGGAACTTTGAAAAGGCAAACCAGACCCACAAGCATGACAGCACCTCAAAAATAGCATTGTCATATAAGGGCATTGAGGTGTACCACGACACAATGCACAATGTATGCCATTTGCATAATACATGGCTATACCCTACGCGGATTTGCCAGGCTAAAGGACAAGCTGATCTTATGCAATCTAAACCCAATGCTCTCTCTATTTCTTATGCTAATAATTGCATTATTATGGACCAGTCTAAGGCTGAATCAGAACTCAGCATGAGGCAAATGTACGCATCTGCTTCTATACCAGTTCAAGATGTAATTTCAGTGCAGGCCTGTGAGTCAGTGTACGGTTCTATCACACATATACCCCGAAATTAATTGCCCCTAATAACTCCTTTATCATCATACATGACAACTATTCCTTGGTACCAAAAAGTGTATCACTTTAATCTATTGGAATGTGGCCGGAGTTCAAAATAAAATAGGGGATCCATGTTGGGTAGCATGACTCAAAGAACATGACATCATTTGCATGCAAGAAACATGGCTGACCAACAAGAGTTGTCTACTAAAATATTTGTATGAGTTTCAAGTGTTCTCAGTCGCTGCAAGACAACTAGGACCAGGTGGCCCAAGTGCGGATCTGGCTACTCTGATACGTAAGAGCCTTGGTTACAAAGTAGAAAGATATGAGTGTGATAGTAAAGAATGTATCATCATTTTTCTAGACATCGAGCAAAGTCGAGGTGAGCAACATTGTACTATTAACATTTAGATTCATCCTAAATTGACCCCTGGGAATATATTTAAAGCCTGTGGGATTCTTAGCAATTTCTTGTCTCATGATAACAATCTCAGTTGCCTGATATTGGGAGATTGTAATGCAAAACTTGGGGCAAAGGAAAAACTGGATGAGGACCAGGACAGTCTAGCAAAGGTTTGTGGCATTCCAAGCGTAGCCCATCTCTCCTAGCACAGGAGACCAGAGGGCATTTGATTAATGACTTTATGAAAGATCTTTGGCTGGTGGAGTTAAACTGGTGATGCCCCAGAGATATTCCTCCGAAACCCACATTAAGATCAGGGGTGCGGACTTCATCGATAGACTATGGTCTGGTAAACTACTTTGCATATAAAAAATATTCTGGATTTCAAGGTCATTGACCTGCCCGAGAGTTATCATAATCCTCTATTGATTAAGTGGTAGATTCTAGCTGACGGTCCAGAGGTTGAACATGAAGTGACCCAGGCAAACTCAAAAATTATTTTAAACAAGGGCCAACTAGAAACTATGTTAAATAGTATTAATATTGATGCCATAAAAACAGCTATACACAATCCTAACAAAGAGGAATTTAAGGTCATTGGTATGTTTGAGTTCCTAGTCCTACATTTTATGGAGACTCTTAGAAGGAGGCAAACTAGTTCATTAAGCACCATTAGCAGAAGACGAGCTGATGCTCCATGGTTTGACCCAGAGTGTAGGTAGGCAATGGAGATTGTGTGAGGAAACCAGGGCCAGGACATTGAAGGTGGGGGAATTATACTCCCTAAAAAGGAGATATGAAAGTTTATGAAAGAAGAAAAAGGCTGCCTATACAGTAAAACAATGGGATACCCTAAACCAGACGGTGCAAAATAATAAAATTCAGGGTTTCTGGAGGATGGTAGCTAAAGGGACAACATCTAGGGACACTACCAAAACCAGTAAAGACAAGTCTGAAGTGTGGAGTAGTCACTTCTCAGGTATTTTATTTAATTCCTCATTGGCTGGGGTTCCCATGATAGGCCTGGCACTCCCCTTAACTGACAGTATAAAATTCTCAGAAGAAGAGGTCATCGCTTCACTGACAGCACCCGGAGGAGGGTTGGGGGGAAATCTCTGGGCCCAGATGTCATCAATTTTGAGGTAATTAAATGGTTCCCAACATGGTGGATGCCCATGCTGTCAACTTTTTTTAGTGCGATAACAAGCTCTTAGAGACTCCCACTGTCATGGAAAAGGACTTTTAATGTCCCCATTTAAAAAAAAGGCCTAAGCAATGATCAACATTGTTACCAGCCTATTTCTCTGCTTGATAGCACAAGTACAATTTTCACAAATTGTATTTTGAGAAGGTTATAGGAATGGGCCGAGACTAACAATATCCTTCCCGAAATTTAAGATGGGTTTAGGAAAGGATTTACCACGTTGGATCACTGCTCTTTGTTGAATACTATTATAGATAAATACACCAATATCAGGAAGGAATCCATATTTGCTGCTTTCCTGGATTTAACTAAAGCTTTTAACTCCTTAGACAGGGCAATTTTGTGGAAAAAACAGAATACATTGGGAGTACCAGCGGGAT
Source organism: Ambystoma mexicanum (assembly GCF_040938575.1). NCBI lineage: Eukaryota > Metazoa > Chordata > Amphibia > Caudata > Ambystomatidae > Ambystoma > Ambystoma mexicanum. Next base: position 1,379,768,568 of record NC_090934.1, read on the forward strand.
TACTTCAGTTAATTCAACTTAGATATACAGAAACCTAAGCTGTTGTAAGATGTCCTGGTGCTGTGAATTATTCAAGGGTGTTTACCACCAAGGAAGTTTGTCCCGGGAGGATAGCTCAGCAGCAATGTGCTTCCCTTGGAAGCAAGACAACATGGAGCAACACAGGTTCGATCCCCGGGTCCGTGCTTAGAAACCTCTGTCTATTAAGCGTGTTATAAATAACCTATAATATCATACCAATAAAGGGTTAAAGGAAGGCTGCATCCTTCCCATAATTATATATTTTATTTTTGGGGGATTTTGACACGTATGATTCATCAGCTCGGACAAATCTTCCTGTTACTAACGGGGCAAAACATGATGCATTAATCTATGTTGATGATACAACTTTCATCGATCTAACACACAGGAGCCTTCAAAAGTCACTAAACTATGTTTTTTAATGAGCACAACCTGGAATTGAATAGGGAAAAAACAAAAATATTTAAATTTGGAAATTCAAAAAGAAAGTATGTTTGGGCAATAAATAATGTCAATATGTTACTGGTTAACAGATATAATTACCTAGGAATTTTGTTTTATCGGAGTTGAACTTGATCTCACCACATTAACAGGACACTTATATAAACTGAATCAGGTCTTAGAGGTTTAGGTTGTTTTTACTATAAATACTGAATGGACACGTGTAAGGGTTATGGACATTAAAATACATGCTTCTGTATTATGGTTTTTAAATATGGGTCTGTTACAACTGTACTAGACTGGATGTGGTGCAGAACATATTGCTGAGAAATATAGCAGGGATTGGCCCTAGTGCACCAGGAGACGCTTTGTGTGCAGAACTTGGTGTAAAAAGTATTGCAATCCTTGCCGATTCCAGGTTTCAGGGATTTTATCTCAAAGCTAGGAAATTTGATATCCCTAACCCGATTAGACTAAATACAGTGCGGGAAATGATATCGTCACCAGTAAAAGAGAAATACTGCATCATGGTATAACTATGGGAATAATTTGACAAATAAGTGGGGTATGGAAGTTGGTCAAATAAATTGTCGGGCTGTTCTGAAGATTATCCTTAGGAATAAGGCAACGAATCTTGAACTTGCCTTCGCGAGGAATCGCGTGTCTTCTTTACCATCAATGGCATTTTATGTGGCCTCATCGTGAAAAGAGTGTGAGACAGGTACGTTAAGTTCCTAGACATCGCCGGACCATTGAAAAATGATACTAATGGTACGCCTAAATATTTTACTGTTGTTAGCTAGACTGACTTGGCTGGGCGGCCACAAAAAATGCTCTTGTGGACTAGGATACGATGAGAACATTTGACACTGTTTGTTGATATGCCCTATTTTTCTTTCCCTGTGAAGAATGTGTTTTACAAACCATTTTGTTATGTTGGGAATTAAGGATATTTAGAGTGCTATGCATTTATTTATGAATTTTAACAACTCTTATTTTATATCTGATGTTTGCAAATTTGTTAAGGAGGGACTCACAATCTACACAATCTATGATAGACCATTTTTAAAATTAGGATTTTATGCTTTTTAATTAATGTCACCTGTTATGTATTGATGTTTAAAGAATGTTAATGGCTAACACCAAATACATTATTTTCTCTCTCTCAAAAATAGAGCATGGAAGAGAATGTGGGCCCAAAATGCTGACAGGAACCTCTTTGAGACAGGAATCACATGGCTCTCAATGGTGAGGCTCTGTGGAAGTGAGGCAGGATCATCAGCGACAAGCGGTTATGAGGAAACAAGGAAAAACCATTTAGGACATGACCTACGGTGTGTGCAACATCCTTTCCCTGCTCCCCAAGGGGACCCCAGGAGTGGAGCACCTGCCAGGAGGGGCAGTTCAAGTGGCGACACCACTATTGAACTTAGTACTGGATCAGCAACTGATGTGTTCTCAGGACTGGAGCAAGATGATCCAGCAGAGGAGCCAAGGTGTAGATACAGGAGAAGAGGAATAAAGCAGGAGAACCTCAAAGGTGCCCCTCTCTGTCTAGAGAAGAAAAGGTCCCAGTTCCCCTTCAGGGAATAATACCCCAGTAACCAAGAATGGAGTAGGACTATATTGGGACGACTTCAGTACCCTCACAGGTTCTCACACAAGTGGCTTGCTCATTTTAACAAAGAAATAACTGCACAGGGCAAATAGCAAGCACTCCCATAAAAGACGAATTCCCACAAGTGAACACCATAGGAAAGGGCTTGCCAGATTTTAACACACGTTCATGACTTCATGCATAATCAGTATTTTAGAAAGGGCATAAGAAGGGAGGGTGAAGTGGAAGCTGGTCGCACGACCATGCTGGACCAATCATGCTGCATATTAAAAATGACGCCCCATCTACAAAGCTGGTGGTGGACGTCTAATGGCCATGACAAATCTCATAAGATTTCCTGTCTAATTTTGTCCAATAGGACTGATGTATGGTTCAGCCTTACCAGTATTCTGAAAGCAAACTCTAAACATTGTTTACACCTTAAGCTAAGTTGTTGTTTAGACTCTAAGCTAAGTCATTCCAAAGACATATTAATAAAATGAAAAAAGAAAATGGTAAAGTTATGAAGACGTTGATTAGATCAGACCATTTGGATTGGTCTTTATATACATGTTATGTTATGTTATTTGGCATTTATATAGCGCTCTATATATCATTGGTATGATCTCAAAGCGATTGTGGGTTGAACATCATTGGGAACCGTAGTCCAGGTCAGTCGAAAGGGTAAGGTAACATAGGGTGCTTGGGTGCACTCAATATTAGAGCAGCTGATGCGATTGCCTGATGGTAGCTGCATCCTAACATTAGGTGCAGTGGTTTTGAGAGATCAGTTGAATGTGTCCGATGCTGCATTCTGGCAGCATTCGGCCTGTGCAGGACACTTATGTGTGCAGCTAGGCCGATGTTTTTGTGGGGTATAGCTGCGTTCTAGCAGGATGTTGAGGTGTCCATGGAGTATTGTTTGCATGTGAGCAGCTAAGCCTAAATTGATCGGGGGGTATATCTGCGCTCTATTGTGTGTTGGTGTAAAGTAGAGAGCGAGCATAGTGATAGGAGAGGTGAGTGTCGGGAGTGCATGTTTTATCCTTACGAGCCCACTGTTCCAGGATTACATTCTCGTGTTTCGTGGTAGCTGCACTCCAAGGTAGATTCACAGCTAGAAGCCGAGTAAGATATGTTTGCTCGGTCAGAGGGTCATTATTTTTAGGCTCAGCACTATGCATCTCAGGGGCCTGGTTTCTGGGTCACTGGTTGTGGTTTATGGTGGGTTGCAAGACAGGATTAAGCAGGATAATTGGTTATAGGGCAGGAGCTATCTCGCTCCAATGTAGTCACAACAAGCTAATTTTCCCAGTCTCTGATTGTCGTTAACATTCGGTTGCAGGGTAGGTCTAGGCAGGATAGTTGGTTATAGGACAGGATTTATTTCGCACCAACGTAGTAACATCGAGGCAGTGACGCTAGAGGATAGGCTGGACGGAGGCAGTGTAGAGTCTGCTTGTTCTAGTGCCAAGGAGGGATCGTATCTCAGGTATGTAGTTTGGACAAGGTATGGAGCGAAAGGGTATTATCGGCTTGATGGTGCGAGAGGCTGCTAGGCCTGTGTAGTAGAGTCAGTAAACGGATATTCAGCAATTACATATCTTAGCACCTTCAGGATTTTAAGGTTGCCATCTATGGTATCCATTTCCTAATTCTGTCTTGGTGACTTATTAGTCGCTTTCTGTGGTCTCTTTGCTTGGTATCTTCTTGAACATTTGTCTGCAGGCTGTAATTACTTTCTAATGTAATGTCATTGAAGCCGCGGTCCATGATATTGTTGGATTTCAGCGGCCCTAGATGGTCCTAATCATGTTTACGGAAAGAGACAGGTTTTTAGAGCTTTGTGGATGGCCACGTAGTCTTGGTTGTTTCGAATGTGTGGAGGGAGTGAGTTCCACAGAGTTGGAGCCAAGGTTGAGAAGGCAGACCTTCCAATCCTGGCTGAATTGAAGGCTGGAATCACTAGTAAGAGGGCAGTGCTAGATCTTAGGGTGCGTGATGGGAGGTAGGGTTTAATCTTCTGTTGTAGGTACGTGGGGCCGGTCTTGCGCACTGCTCGGTGGGTAATGCACAGGGTTTTGAAAGTGGCCCCTTGTCTCACAGGGAACCAGTCAAGGGTGCAGAGAGCGGGGGTGATGTGATCCCCGTGTCCCAGAGCAAGAAGGAGTTTGGGGCAGCGTTTTGGGCTATTTAGAGTTTGTTAAGTTGGTATGCTGGTGCTCCCAGGTAGAAAGAGTTGGCATAGTCCAGTCTCGACATAACAATGGACTTAATAGCCGCAAGTCTGTTGGGATAGGTGAGGTAAGGGAAAATGCATTTTAGGAGATTGAGGCGGTAGTGACAGGATTTTGATACATTATTGATCTGAAGGGAGATGGTTAGGTCTCAGTTCATAGTGCAGCCAAGGTTTTTGATTATTTAGGAGGGAGGGGGCTGCCAAGGGAGCGGGCCATGAGAGAGGTTGCGGGAGAAGGGCAGTATTGCCACACACCATGATCTCAGCTATATCTGGGTTCAGTAGGAGGTGGTTTCTTGTCATTCATCGGTCAATGTCATGGGGGCAAGCTTCAAGGTCGGGACGTGGGTTGAAGCTTGTTTTGGGAATTCTTAGGATCATTTGGGTATCGTCGGCATAGTTGTAGCAGGTGAGGTTGTGCACGTGGATGATTCCTGGTAGAGTGGTCAGCCAGAGGTTGAAAAGGAAAGCAGAGAGGCAGGGGCCTTGGGGTACTCCAGTATTCACGGTGTGAGCGGTTGAGACAAAAGGGCAGAGGAAAGCGATTTGTTTCCTGTTGTTGAGGAAGGTGGCAATCCATTTGAGTGCTGAGCCTCGGATTCCTAGGGAGTGGAGACAGTCAAGGAGGATGGTGTGCAGTCATAATGTCGACATCAATAATGTCGACAGTCAAAATGTCGACAAATTAATGTCGAAAATCTATAATATCGACATACAAAAATGTCGACATTCTTTTTTTCGACATTAATTTTTCGACACATAAATAAATACATAAATACATTCATTCAATACATGTAATAATGAAAAAAATAAGCAACTCAGAAGGTAATTTAGTTTCATGTTTATTAAATAGTAAAAATTAATTATAGGTAATATTTAATTCAAACATAACTGTGCAACGTATTTTTTTTAAAAAATAAATAAATAAATAAATAAATGTAACAATGCATTTTTTTCAGATAAATAAATAAATAAATGCAACATTTGTTTATAATTTAGTTCAACATGTAATATACTAAATAACCAGTTGATGGCGCTAGCGCGTTAAAAATGTATGTTTATCATTACTAACATATTTTTGTTTTGGTTTCCTACGCACGATACGTAGTACAACGTAAACGTGAGCGGCATTTTTAAAGCTCACTATCGATTAGTTTCTACCGCGGTCGCGTCTCCGTCCGTTCGGTCCTCGGATTGTTTTTTTTTTTTGGTTTTTCACCATTTTCTTCTGGTTTTTCATCGGATGGACCGGGTCTACTTGGATTCCTTGGATTTTGCCTTCTGGATGTTGGACTTTGCATTCCTGGATGTTTCCATTTTTTTTGGATCATGGTTTTTTCGTAGTCGTTTTTTCCTGGAGTATCGAGTTTACCTGGAACAGATATTTGGATCTGGATTAATGCGGATTACGGATACTTTACGTGGACTTTGGACAGTTTTTTTACTCAAGCTGCTGATTTTAGCCTGGAATCGGCACTTTTTCATGTTCAATGCAATTTCGTTTTGCACCAGGATTTATGGGGTTTTTTTTCGGAGTTTTCACCTGTTTCAACACGGATTCCTGAGGACCATAAACTGTAAGTGTTTTTCTTAACATTTTAAGTTAAATGCAATAGAATCTAAGTAACTGTCCTTGTTCTCTATGCTGAATGCGTGTACTAGTTGCATTAATTTATTGTCATAATCTCTGTATTTTTTTGTTTTTGGCGCTTGATTTGCCAATGAAATTGTTTGTGAAATTCGCAATTCCTGGTGCTGTTCCTCTAATTTTAAGTCTCGTAAGAAATGCCATAAATTTGGATGTAGGGTGTTGAAATTTTTATTTATGCGGCTATGCCAGCCTTCTAACGCGTTATTTGTTCTTGGTTTGTTGTCCATGGTAGACTGGTAGCAGTTCCACAAATCAATTGGGTATTTCGGTCTGCGTCTGTTGCCACTCCTAGTCAATTGGCCTATCCAGGTATTTTCGAAGTAGTCCAGTAAATTTGTACATTCATCCTCATGATTTTTATAGTATTGACTTTCAATTAAATGTTCGTAATAAGAAATAACATGATTTTCCGGTACAAAAGCCAAAGCAAAAAGTTTCTTAACGTTAATTTGAAAGTAACTGTCCTCCGTATATTTTGATCCCAAACCTAATTTTTGTATTTTTCTCCAAACACTTTAAGTGAAATGAAAAAAACATCCTTTTATTTTAGTTTCTCTGTACACGCTAGAAAATCCCTTGATTTGAGCTGTTTCATAATCCATGATTATTGTCTCTGGTTTTGAATCTGGTGTTGTTTCCTTAATTTTATTGTATATGATTTTGTATGCGTCCTCTGTTTTTTTTGGCATCAAAAAGTAAATTAGTGGTATTATTTTGTCATTGATTGTTCCATGTACGGTGTAAAATTGAAAAAACGGGTGAGGGCATACCTTAAATGTGGCGTCACTCTGCCAATTTTTGCTTTGACTCAGATGTTGAAAGTTTTTTGCGGTAGCGAACACCAAGATTTTGTCATTGTTTATTCCAATTGAGTCACAGTAAAAATTTTCACCTCGTGCAGTAACTTTAAAAATGTCCGGAATAGTTATATTTTCAAAGGATGTAGGTGGAGGGGGTAGGTTTTCATTAGTATGTTTGGCTCGGTTAATAGTGCGCTGCATTAATTTTTCAGCCGGTAATTGCGCTGTTACATGTGTTGGTAATTGGCCACAAACTTCTCTGAGTACAGATCCACAAGCTTCCCCGTCATGTTCAATTGCTTTTCTTTTTAGTTCTGTTAAGGTTTTCCTGATTATTATATTCGTCTGATCAGGCATATGATTGTGTTCAGCTTTTCCCTTTACCTCTGTTCCGACTGTTACTGCGCGTGCTGTACATTTATTTTTTGCATATTCTGTGCAGCGCCAGTAAATCCTCTCCTTTCGCTGAAGCTCCTTATAGAATATGTAACCATTCCAAATTAACTGCTTTCCTCCTTTTTGGCTTTCTATAAATTCTACTTTGTTTTCCATTTTATCACCTGAAACGATACATAAAATTAGTTTTTTGTGGTATTTTATACTATGTGTTTTATAGTACACTTTATTTTTTATAACGGTAGTGTGTCTTACCTTTTCTCCTGTTATAAGTATGAATGAAGTGTAATCAATTGCCCGAAGTACCCTCTCAAGAGATGTTCTGTCAGGTAATGACGGTTTTCCACAGCCGTTACTGGTTTCCTGCTACCAAATCAAGGTGCTTTACTCAGGAATGTCATCTACTGTGTTAACCATTTCGTAACCTATCTTTATCTAGTGTAACAGACAAGTGGGTGATGAAGGACGAAGGGAAGGGGAGGGGGTGCCGGGATGGTTCGTGATGTAGGTTGAGGTTGGGGGGTTGGGGGGGACCCCCCCAATAATGACTTCGGGTTATTGTCTATGTTAATCGATCATTTTTTTTGTCGACATTTTTTTTTCGAAAAATTGACTTTCTCCATTATATGTATGGGATGTCGACATTACTGTTTTCGACATTTTTTTTTCGACTTTTTTGCTTGTCGACATTTTTTTTTCGACATTATGACTATAAACCAAGGAGGATAGAATGGTTAACAGTGTCAAAGGCTGCTGACAGATCAAGCAGAATCAGTGCTACACAACCCTCTAAGTCTGCCGCAACATTGAGATCATCCCAGATCGAGATCAGAGTGGTTTCTGTTTCATGGTGCGGCCTGAAGACTGATTGCATATGAATACTGACTTGCAAGTAATGCTTAATATGGAAGGTTCCCTCTCTGATATGGCCTAGACGATCTCAGCCTAAAGATGTGTCTTGTTGCCCACGCTCTTTAGTGTTTTGTCTATGACACCCAGGCGGCTTTAAGTGAAACCCGTCATTTCAATTTGCATTGGTTAGCCTACGCCGGCACAATTGTGCTATTTGAATCTACTGCGATTTGTCTGCAAAGGAGTTTAAAACTATGGACAAATATTCAATGCTAATGAATGAAAAATAATCTACTTTAAGAGGGACAAACAATACATCCACAATACACCCATAATACATTTTTACTAAACCAAAGCTGTTCCATGCGTCTTGTAACGTTTAGAAATTGATACCACACATAACTGGAGATGGTTATCAATACATGTGGAGGAAATATGGAAATCTCTACTAAGATACACCCCATCTTTTTCCATTTCCGCCATAAAATACCAACTGCGATTAACCTCTTGGTAAACTATAACAATATGGTAAAAACTCAAAATAATGCAGGCTTTAGGAGGAAAATACATTTTTAAATTTGAATAGAATCCATAGAATGGGTTCTAACTCTATATGTGCTCTATATTTCTGAGTCAATTATATCTGAATTACAGTTGGATGTTGCACATGCAGTGTGAAATCCTTTGAGAGATTGGTTAAAACAGAAGTCCTATTCACAAAATATGCCTTACTAAAAGAATATGCCGAATATCCTAGGAGACACGGCTGTTCACCTCAATATTCAATAAAATGTCCATGTACTAATTATTTTTTAATTTTATTTTTTAAATGTTTTATTGGTTTCATACATATGCACAGTAAAACAAGCAAACAACCTTTAACATTAAAACAAATTCCTCCCTTCCCCCACAATTCTTTTCAAGATCAAGAATAATTAAAAACAAAAGAACCAAAGCAAAGAGAAAAAGAAGGAAAGGAAAAGGAAATTCTCCATCCTATCCAAATTGGAAAACATCCACAGTCTCCTTATAAGCAAAGGGTCCACATCTTGCTCACTCAATCAGCAGACAGGACAAATTCCAACATTTTCATAGCCGCAATTACCAATGGAGTCTGGTCACCAATTTGCACCCATTTCCACCAATCCTCCAGGCTAAGAGTTTGTCCCATAGATTTAAATTCATCTAGAAAAAAAACTTCTGGTCTGTGTTAAGGCAGTACATACCACTGCTAAGTGCATTGGGGTTTCCACTGAGCACTGAGCTGCTATGATGACAACATCTACACTGGGCATTTACCACCCCCGCTGTTTTCCGCAGCCATTGAACCTCAGTATCAGGTAATATTATCCCCATAATATCGCCGGGAAAAGGTTGTGGCAATATTATATGGGTGACCATATATATGGGGTTAGGGGCAGCCAAAAAAAAAAAAAAGGGTTTGGGGGTTGCGGAGGTGTCCCCTGCATGTTGCATGTAACAATGTCCCCACAAAAAACAGCAATTTTCCGGTGATATTCTTGCACGCCGATATTTTTGTGGGGACATTATTACATGGAACCTGAACCTCCTTCGTATTTAGGATGTTCAAACAGCATCTTAATAACACATCTCTACATCTTTGTGATGGACATTGTTTCAGATATTTTGGTAGCATATTTAAGCCTTGGACTAATGATAGATCTCTAGGCACAAGGCTCTGTGTACCTCTATATCCCACCCACTGCTGTATCTGTTCTGCTGTTACCTCTAAAAAGCGCTCCGTTATGCATCTGTACTGCTTTATACCTCTGTAAAGCACTCCGTTGCTTCTCGAAGCTCAATAAATACCATAATAATGATAGTAATAAAACGCCTAAGATTGATTCTATTGGCACATGGGGAATATTGAAGCCCAGGTATAATATACAAAAGGAATTTTGCATATGTTGACTTTGTATGAATTCTGATTGTGTCAAGTCTGTTAAAGATATTATTGTATATTGCAAAGAGATCTGAATATTTTAAACATGTTGTACATCATTTAGAATGTATTTCCTAAGAAATGTTTTGGGATAAAATGATGATGGACTCCCCAATCTCATTGATCATTGCCGTAATACAATTTGGAATATACTTTCATGAACATTTAGGGGAAACTTTGTATTAAGCATTATATCAGAAAGTATAGACACATTTTAAACTGGAAACCACATGATGTGCAGGTTGTTTTATTTGAATACACCTGTGTAGTATAACAGAGTAGGGGCCCGGACACTGAGGGCGAGCACACAAGGATTGTCAGTGGCTGGAGTCCAGGCAGGCGCACAGACAACCGGTGCCCATTGCAAGAGGAGGGGGCCCCATTGACAACTGGCTGAACAAGGCCCCTGCAACATTGACATTTGGAGAGTTGCTGCATACAGGAAGCCAACAGGTTTGTGGTAACAACAAGGTGCACTTAATCTGGCTGACATGCTGCAGGTAAATGCTGTCCTGAAGTGATTGAAGATGCACAGACATGCAATTGGGCGAGGCTGCGACTGCTGAGTGGTGGAGAACACTGACAGTCCCACAGGTGGAGCCTCAAGGCTATGGCCCACTGCACTGTTGCCCTGCTGGAAGCGCCGGCAACCAATAAGTAAGAGCTGAGGAGTCCCTCTGCAAACAATCCGGAGAAGGACCTAGAAGCCACAGCAGTCCCTGCGACCCGTGACCAGAGACGACATGGTGATCGAACGAGGTCCCCCTGGGGTGCGGCTGATGGTGGAACACGTCAGGAGAGGTGTGAACTGGTCGGCACTCCGACTCACATACTGAGAGCATTGTTTGGCAGCAGTGGTGCAAACCCAAAGGTGGCTGTGACTACAGCAGGGTTTAAAGCATAAGTGACCTATAAACAGCACAGCGTGGCAGCCTGACTTATAGCGGCCATGTGTAGAAGTCGAAGGTGGTGGGGCCTACTGGTGCAGTGAACGGAAAGGACAGAACACTGAGCAGGAACGTAACATTTTTGTGTTGAGCCACTATTGAAGGCTTGCCCCTACGCCAGCGGGCAGTGCCATGTCCCCATCTAAAGGGAAGAACAAGAATACAATCATGGTCTCCTTCAGCAATGCAGCCAGGCCTTGTGAATCGATGCAGAACAGTGCTACGGCACAGAAGGCGGAATGGACACCAGAACTTGGCAACAAAGACGATCAGGTACTTGCAGCAATAGCGGCACTGAGGTCATCTCTTGAGACAAAAATCAATGAGGTCAAAGTTGACATGCAGTTGATGAGACAGGATGTACACAATCTGGCGGAGAGAGTAACGACTGCAGAAATCACCCTGAAGGAAACCAGCAAGACTACAAAGGATCTAGAAACATGACTAAAAGAGCTGGAGAGGAGGAATACTGTTTTGGAACTCCGGTCTGAAGACGCGGAAGGGCGGGCTTGATGGAATAATGTCCGGTTGCTAGGAATTCCTGAAGGGCTGGAAGGCCCAAACCCCACAAGGTATGTGGAGAACCTGTTACTAGAGGAAGCTGGTGCTGGCAACCTCTCCCAAGGATTTGTGGTGGAGAGGGCACATCAGTCTTTGCAGAACGACCTCCGCCTGGGTCGCACCCTTGCCCAATGATTGCAAAAATTCGGAACTTTCAGGACAGGGAAGTAATACTGAAATACTCACAGGGAGGAGGTGTAATACAAAGAGAGAATTCCAAAATAGCCATCTACCCGGATTATACACCGGTGGTCGAGAGAGCTAGAAACTCTTTTGTGTCAATTAAAGGCAGGCGACGGCAACTGAGTATTAAATACACGCTGATTTATCCATCAAGACTTAAGGTGATCTACAAGGCGATCTTCCTTGAGACCCAAGCTGTGGCCACAATGTGGATGGAACATAACAACCTGGATGGTGGCAAAGAGCCTGTCATGTGAAAAGAATACTGCCTCATGTGGGAGGGGGAGTTGGGGTACTCTGTAGTTGCAGACATTGTTGCCATTGGTTGCTGTGTTTGGACAGGTGATGGGTGAAACCACCTCAGCTGATTATAGCCTGGACAGGGCCACTTGCCTTGGGCTTGAAGGTCTACCCCTTACACAAGTTGGTGTTGGCCTGTTGCTAACACATATTTACTTGCACACAATGGCCTGGATGGGCTACAAAGGTTTGGGGGCGCCCGAGCGCTGTAAGAAGGAAGCAGCTGCTGGGTGCAAATGTTTTGTTCTATTTGTTGTTTGGATGTTTTTATGTCCTTCACACAAAAGGGTAACTGAAAAGGAATGTCTAGTTGACAGTGCAGCTCAGAGGGGATGGGTAAGGAAGCCAAGGTGGGGCAGGGGGGTGGCTGGGAGGGCAGTGTGTGGTTGGGTGCCAAATACTGATGGGTGAAAGGAAGTTACTGAACAGGGCCATAGCATCCAACATTCAAGTATTAACGTGGAATGTAAGGGGGATGGGCACATACTTGCGCAGAAATCACGTTAAATCCTTCCTCAATAGGGAAAAGGTGGCCATCACACTAATACATGAAACCCATCTCACGAAGAGTGAAATGGCAAAAGTGTAGGAACATTTTGGTGGACAGGGATATGGAGTGGCTTACGCCAAATACGCCAGAGGGGTATATACATGGATTAATGTTGCTGTGCTGTTTCGTTTGCTGGGGTGGAGGCGGATAAAGATGGGAGGTACCTAATCCTGAGGGGCCACATAGAGCATGTGGAGGTATGTATAATTAACTTCTATTTACCTAATCATGGAATCCCATCACATCTACACATGCTATGTGCTAAATTAGCACCATACCGGGAAAAACTTTCTAATCTTGGGTGGTGACTTCAATTGTGTTGGAGACTTGGGTTTGGATAGGTCACTCTCGCCCATGAACAACATCGGGCCGGCACCCTCGGCACTTAATGCGGCATTGCACAATATGGATCCTATGTATGGAGGGAACTACACCCTCGGGATAAATGCTACTCTTACTACTCTTCGCCCCATGTCTATACACCAGGATAGACTACCTCTTTGTGAGTAGGACTCAACTAGCAGACATAGACTCGGCACAATACCTGGGCAGAACAATCTCAGACCACTGACCGCTACTGCTGGAGTGGAAATTACTGTGTCCGAGGCCCACCATACCCTTGTGGCTTATGCCTACTGACGTTTTGATGGATCAAGTTTTCAGGGAGTGGCTTAAGACTAAGTTGGAGGAGTATCTGGAGTGAAATGTGGACAGTGTGAAAGATTGGGGTACATTTTGGGAGGCAATAAAAGTGGTGGTGCGGGGGGAGGCTATTGCCAGTGCGGGGGTTATCCGGAAAACACTCAAGGTGGAACTGGATAAGTTAGAAGAGGACATCTGACAAATGGAGGCCCGAACGTCAGGACGCCGGACTGAGGAGCTGAAACTGGCCGAAGCCAGAAGTAGCTTCCAGGAAGCCTGGGGGAGACTGTCTAAATTTGATTATATGGTCAAGGAGCACTAGGGCACACGCAGAGGTGGACAAACCGAGCAAACGATTGTCGTGGCTATGTAAGAGGGAACATCCGAGACACTTAACCACAGAACTTAAAGATGAGGAGGGTAACATACACAGGACACAGCAGGGGATTAATGATACATTTGCCAAATACTACTCCCAACTTTACAAGCATGAAACTCTGGTTCCCCAGGATGAAATACTGGGCACTCTGGAAGAAATTGGGCTGCCTCAGTTGGGTATGACACAATACGAGGCACTAGACCAAGACATATCAGCCGAGGAAATAGGTGAAGCAATCAAATCACTAGCTACTAGCAAAACGCCAGGCAGTGACAGACTCCCCCCAGGGTTCTATAAAACGTATGTGTCGGTCGTTACCCCAGTACTACACGAGGTGTTCACAGAAGCTTATACGAAGGGGATGCTCCTGTCAAGTATGAGTGAAACCCTAGTGATCCCCATCCCTGAACCTGGGAAAGCCACTAATAACTGTGACTCTTATCGGCCATTGTCCATGCTCAACTATGACATAAAGATATTAGCAACAACATTGGCTGGGCGGTTACGCAGGGTGATCGGAGGTCTAATACACAGGGACCAAAATGGTTTTATCCTGGGTCGCAGTACAGACATGAATTTGCGCCGACTGCAGCATGTCATAGCATGACTACTTTTGCAAGAGCAATATGCAATAATTTTGCTTAATGCGATAAAGGCTTGCGATTCATTGGATACTTGCAGTATTACAGGAGTTTGGGTTCGGTGAGCAGTTTATTAAATGCGTACAGACTCTGTACGCTGCGCTGGTGGCGAGGGTGAAATCTGGGGGGCTAGTGTCATCGATTTGGGATATACAGAGGGGTACTAGGCAGGGATTCCCGTTGTCACCCATGCTCTATGTGCTGGCGTTTGAGCCAATAGCGATCTATCTCCGTAAGCAGTTCCTGGAGGCAGGCATATGGGTGGGAGGAGTTGGGCATCTGATCTCGCTTTACGCAGACAATCTACTTCTATACCTGAAGCATCCGCAATACAACACGCCAATGATACTGCAGGTACTGGACAACTATGCGAGGATGTCTGGAATTTGCTTCAGTAAAGTGAAGTCCTGCATATTCCCACTAGCAGGCCTCAGAGGAATGGATATAGGTGATCTACTAGAAGTGAGGCTCCCATGGCGACTAGAATCCTTCTGGTATTTGGGGGTGAATATTAAATACACGCCTAAGAAAATGCACGGGGGTAACACAGCAAACGTGGTAAAGGGTTTGAGAAAGTCCATAACATTTTGGTCCAGACTGGTCACTGATCGGCAGGATTGCTATAACCAAAATTATAATCTTGCCGAGATTTTGGTAGTTTTTTAACAATGTCTCCTTCTTTCGCGTGTTAGTAGTACTGTTAAGGGATTTCTATGGGGTTCGGCCCGTCATAGATTTGCGCTTGCAACCCTATGCCTACACCACAGAGAGGGGGGATGCAGTTACCAGACTTGGAAAGATACTATCTGGCAGCACAACTCAGCCACATAGCCAAGTGGCTCTCTGATGAGACTACTTTGGAGTTAATATTGCTGCAGTGATTGGTTGCCCCTGCACATCTTAAGGAGATTTTATGGTCACCACTCAGTTGTTTGGGTAGCACACCCATGATCGTGACACTAGGTCAGCAAGGTCAGCAAGTATGGCATGCATCCCTAAAATTGTTGAAACTTGAGCGCCCATACTCACGTGAGACTCCAATAGCAGTGGACGTCTGCAGGGATAGAGAGGATTTGGTTAGGATTAGACACTGGGAAGGCTGGGGTGTTTATACCTGGGGTGACCTGCATACAGAGTGTGTGTTCAGGGAATTTGGGACTTTGTTTGAGCAGGAAGGACTGCCCAAGGGACAGTTTTTGTGGCACCAGAGAGTGAGGAGAGTCGGAAAAAGGGAAGAGGGTGAATTGGCCAGAGGAACCAGCTGAAAATCCCTTGCGGACCCATATCCATAATCTGGGTATTGGCTGGAGATCAATATCCAGAATATATAGCCAGCTGGCGGACAGACCTAATCCTAATAATGTGGTACTGAAGGAACGCTCAGAGGCGGACTTGGGGGAAGGCATAAGCGATAAGGAGTGGGAACGTATATTGCTACACCCCCGGGAAGTGTCCAGGAACTCCTGCTTTATACTAATTCAGCTAAATGTCCTATACCGCACCTACATGACGCAACACATGGTAGCTGAATTCAACAGTATTGCACAACCAACATGCCCCTGGTGTGGCGATGCGAAGAGAGGGGGGATGCAGTTACCAGACTTGGAAAGATACTATCTGGCAGCACAACTCAGCCACATAGCCAAGTGGCTCTCTGATGAGACTACTTTGGAGTTAATATTGCTGCAGTGATTGGTTGCCCCTGCACATCTTAAGGAGATTTTATGGTCACCATTCAGTTGTTTGGGTAGCACACCCATGATCGTGACACTAGGTCAGCAAGGTCAGCAAGTATGGCATGCATCCCTAAAATTGTTGAAACTTGAGCGCCCATACTCACGTGAGACTCCAATAGCAGTGGACGTCTGCAGGGATAGAGAGGATTTGGTTAGGATTAGACACTGGGAAGGCTGGGGTGTTTATACCTGGGGTGACCTGCATGCGGAGTGTGTGTTCAGGGAGTTTGGGACTTTGTTTGAGCAGGAAGGACTGCCCAAGGGGCAGTTTTTGTGGCACCAGAGAGTGAGGAGAGTCGGAAAAAGGGAAGAGGTTGAATTGGCCAGAGGAACCAGCTGAAAATCCCTTGCGGACCCATATCCATAATCTGGGTATTGGCTGGAGATCAATATCCAGAATATATAGCCAGCTGGCGGACAGACCTAATCCTAATAATGTGGTACTGAAGGAACACTCAGAGGCGGACTTGGGGGAAGGCATAAGGGATAAGGAGTGGGAACGTATATTGCTACACCCCCGGGAAGTGTCCAGGAACTCCTGCTTTATACTAATTCAGCTAAATGTCCTATATCGCATCTACATGACGCCACACATGGTAGCTGAATTCAACAGTATCGCACAACCAACATGCCCCCGGTGTGGCGATGCGAAAGCTGATTTGATACATATGCTATGGGGAAGTGCGAATGTACAGGGATTCTGGCCAAAAATAGAACAGGCCTGCAGAAGAGCAGGAATAACATGATATGCCTGGAAGCCAAAGGAATGTTTGCTGGGAGCATACCATAGAGATAGTAAATTCAAACATGTTATGAAATTCATGGACATGGCATGCATACTGGCTAAGAGATGCATTGCGATGGCGTGGAAATCGACTAAAAGCCCACAATATTCACGCTGGCACAGGGAATTTGAGCATTGGGCAGAAGTGGAAACAAGAGTGCAGAGTGGTGCGACTGCTAGCTCAGAGGCGAATGTCAGTGCCATTTACGAATCCTGGAAAATGCTGGTCTGGGATATGTTCCACCCCTCAGATGACAAACCCCTGTGAATGTATGCATGTCATATTTAGGTTGGTGAAAACCTAATGTTATTGATATCGATATTGATATTTTATTTCTATCGCGCTCGTACATAAGTGTTTCAGAGCGCGACTAGGCAAGGGAGGGGAACAGGGTTAGGTATGCTAACTACTATACGACACTGGCATAGTGACATATGTGCCACCCCCATAGTGGGAACTATGTGTTTCCAAATATGCCCCTGACCATCTGCACTGAATGAAGGAATGATAGGCAGTCTACTGTACCCATCAAGTGAAGACACTGGGCCTCATTACGAGTCCGGCGTTAACCGAGGCGGTAAAACCGCCTGGTTAACGCCGGACTCGTATTACCATTCCGCCTCCGTGACTCCCGGAATTACCGGGGCATCACAACCCCGGTTTTCCGGGAATCACGGAGGCGGAATGGTGTAAATCCCCATTCCCATTGAGTCCTATGGGACTCAATGGGAATCGGGATCATGGAAACACCGGCAGCATCTTGTAATGCTGCCGGTGTTTCCTCGTCCGCCTGCAGGCGGGCGGTGTTAAACCCGCCAGGTCAGACCTGGCGGGAACATCACCTCCCGCCTGCAGGGGTCGGGATCAGGCGGTCCGGAAACAACGGTGGCGGCGGGTTTACCGCCACCGTTATTTCCGGACCGCCACGATCGTAATGAGGCCCACTTGTGTTTGTTGTTCTGTTTAGTTGTTGTCAAAGACGTGCAATTATCATATGAATGAGCAAACTGTATTGGTGAAAAAGAAGCATTTGAAACACGTTTGTTTACCTATGTGTAAAATACCAATAAAATACTTTACAAAAAAAAACATATAACCTAATTTTGTCATTAGATTTCTTTGGATTTTAGGTAGTCTGCGGTAGTTGTAGTTGATGATTTTGTTAGGGCAAGGCTGGCCGTGAGGTTAGAATGAATCTGTATGTCGTGACTAGGTGTTTATTATCAATTGTGAAGGGTTTAATTTGCTCAAAAATACACAATAAATATAATTTCAAAAGATGGCAGTGTCCATAATGCCCTTAAAATAAATCAAGTTTCCTGGGCCCTTTTTGGAAATGTTGTCACTGACATGTTCTTTAACCAGATGCTTCTGGGTGGGCTTCTTCAAAAGGTGTCCTTTCTTCCTGAAAGCAATTCTGTGTAACCATGGCGAAGGAATGACAGTCTTAGCCATGAACTCTATGTCTTCAAAGGCTTCCCTAATCAATTTTTCATCCAGTCCTTCACATCTGCACCAACATTTCTTTAAGTCTCTTTTCTACAAAATGTCTCTTGCCTCCGAAGACCTGATGTGTTCCAAAATAATAAACAAAGTTCCTTTCTGCTTGCACGTTGGGTGATGCCTTTTCACCCCTGGGTCCTCCTCCTCTAGGCTCAGACCCCTCTCGAATATCAGCCTCCTTCCATTGGGTTCACTACGGCTTTAGAAACCAATTTCACTTATGGCATTCACAAATCTTAATATCTTTTTAAAGAGTTCACTGTAGCCTTCCCTCTATCAGGTTCAATTTTGTCAACACACTCTGCATCCGGACTTTACGCCTTGCCCTTTTCCATCGGCACCCCTCTGTTTCACTCTTGACAACTTTACATTTCCTTCTACTTTCTTATGATGCAGGATTCACTTCCCCACGGTTTTCACTGGTTTATCGGTCAAAGACGTTTGACTATTTTGCTAGAGCCCTGTATGACCACTTTGACCTTTTCCTTGTGTCACTTCTAGGGCCTTTTGGTATCAGTAATTCAACAAAACGCAGTATTAACCAGAGTCTCTCGAGTGAACACCCACCTGGTGCCGGACCGCTCTGCAGCTGGTTTTCCCACAATGTTAACAGTTCTTTGTACTTTTCTTAATTTGCCACTTTGCAACTTTCATTCAACGCAGTTTGGTTTCTTATCGGTTCTCCCCTTGACTCACTGGATGTGATGAACCGCTTGGCTTTACTTGTTTCTGGAGTCAAGGACGCTACCACGGTAGCAGGTGCCTCTTTGTGCCCTGCTTATCAGTGTAGGCATGCTCCGTGTACCTTTGACATCTGCTGCTACACACTCTGGCTATTGTTTGCAGTCTTATGTTTCCTTCCACTGAGATTTCGTGGATCTGGGTCAAGAAGGGCAAGATTGCTTCTCTCCTTGGCACCTTTTTGGTTCTTTTCCACCTTTCTCCTCCTCTTGAACTGCCGTGCTTGGATAGCTCTCTCGTTGTGCGGTCTGCCTTTCTCGTTGTGTGCGTTCTTGCTCCACCTTTTATCCCTGTGGGGCAGGGAAAGGCCATCAGGTGTGTGTGATTCTGGTTAGTTGCTTGACTTTGCCTGACCCTTGTCTTGGGACATGTCAGGTAAACAGCTCTGGTGTTTTGCTGTCATCTTTCGTGGTATGCAAAAGAGTTTGTGTAGGGAAAGGGGGACGGGTAGACAGTCTGAGTAGCCCACGTGGTAGGATGGGGAAAAGATGTTATAAGAAGGGGGATACTGCGTCTCACCCGTAGGTGTCCCACTTCCACTCCTCGAGGACCCCCCATCAAGGTGATGCTCCCTCACTGGTCTACCCCCTGGAACTGGATCCAATAGCGATTGCCATTACTTGGCCACCTGGAAGATAGATCCCCAGGGGCTAGTCAGGGAGACACCTTCAGGTTTCTTACACAGCCCAGAGCCCAGCAAGCTCAGTAGTTTATACCTATGCTGACCTTTAACCCGTTATCTTGAAGCAGCGTTGACTTCCACACAGTCCTCTTGTTATCTTGTTGCAGTAGCTCATCTATGACCTTGCACAGACATCTAAAATGAAGCGTAAGCAAAAGGAAATGTTGCTGTGATTGGCATGTATGGGCGCCTGCACATCCTATAGTATACAGCACTGTACAACCAGAAAAAGGGTCAACATCTTCAGACAGCTAGGTGTAAAATATGTCACAGCACCTACCATCTGATATATTATACAGTACTTTACAACAATTACTCTTCCAGGGGCCATATTGTCTAACATTTGCATCAGTACTAAAGATTTTGCAAATATTTAGATAATAGAGGATGAAGAAAACTGATTTTCTCACAATCTTTATTATCTAAAAATGTTTGCACATGGGCACAAATGAATCAGACTATATTTTGAACTGTTTGTCGCATAACACAAAATGAAAACGTGTTCACTTCATTTCTTTTCATGATATGCAGTAAAGAGAAAAAAAAACAGTCTGATTAATTTTTGCCGCAATGAAAACATTTTTAGATAATACTGATTGTGGCTAAGCCTCTTTTCTTCAATCGGTATTATGTAAGCTTTAAAAAATGGCGGAGTACCGTGCAGAGTACCAGTCTGCACCGGAGGAGAAGGGCGTGTTTCTCTGAGCTGCTGCTTCTGCTTTTTTTTTTTACCTGTTTCTTTAAGAAAAACAGGCTCTACTGGCTATAAAAACTCTTTCTCAGCAGTCCGCACTGGTCGCTGGTCACAATCCACAAGCTTCAACATTGTCAACTTGCTGGCCACCGTCCCATCCAGGGAGCAACCGTTCCATCCAGGGAGCAACCTGATTACGAGGTGAGAGAGGCAGCGTTAGCGCTATAACTCGCGTTAATCATGGAGGACGATCTCGACTCACGCAAACTACGCAGCCATGTGAAAAGAAATCCCCTGGTCACACTCAACTCTCCCTCTGCACTGAGCCTTTGCCCCACACTTAGGACAGTGAGTCCGCCTGATGTCTTTTTGAACTGTCAACTCCTCAACTCATCCGAAGACTCCCGGGCTCTCTCCTCCCTCGCCCGGGCGCCCAGGCGGCGCGACTCGGAGGACGGGGGACGCATACCGTCACAACCAGCCCAGTTGGCACCTCCTGCCAATGCCCTCCGCCCCGGTACCGCCTCGGCGAGTAACCACACCGTAGAGCGGATCGGAGGATCCCTCGTGGCAGGTCTGAGGGCGGGGTCCGTGGCTGAAGACGCCGACTTGATATCCCCAGCGGAACTGCTCGGCACAGCTGGGGGACACATCGGCGTCACACTCCACCTGCAGTCCGCCTCCACCAACCGGCTCTTACTTCAAGCGAATGCACAGGCAGAGCCAATTGAGAGCGTTGTGTCTGAATCTGGCGTAGGGTAGGGGACATCTAAGGTCAATTGGGAGTATATTCCGTGATTGCGCAGCTTTGACTAGGAAACTGGTTCCTCCAGCAGTGGTCAGTTTAAATCTGGGGATTTCAAGCATGAATGAGTTGGCGGATCTTGTAGGTCGGGTCGTAATTCTCCTGGAGATTTTTTCCACTAAGTACGGGGGTGCTAGATTGTTTAGGCATTTAGATGTGATAGAGATAGTTTTAAGGAGGATTCTGTCTTTTATTTTTAGCCAGTGGGTCTCTTTCCTGCTTTAGTGATGTGATCTCTAGATGGGACGTTCAGCGCTGCTCTTAAGGCATTGTTTTGCAGTCGTTGAAATTTGTCGGTGACATACTTGTTGGCTCCTGAGTACAGAGTGTTGCAATAATCTAGCCTGGACATGATAAGAGCGTTGGGCAAGGTGACACAGCTGGCGCTGGAGAGGAATGGTCTGGCAGCGCGGATTAATTTGCAAGTGTAGGCTGTAGTGGAGGCGAGGGAGCTAACTTGCTTCTTAAGGGTGAGGGAGGAGTCCAGATAAAATCCTACTGTTTTTACCACAGGCATAACCTTGATGATATTGTTATCAATGTTATAGGTTGCATAGTTTGGGGTAGTTTTTTTAGTTTGGAGTCAGATCCGAGGAGGAGTATCTCAGGTTTATCGTCATTCAGGCAGAGGCCGTGGGTCGTCATCCATGCCTGAATGATGATGTATATCTTGTTCACCAAAGCCGAGTCCGCTTCACAGTTTTCCAAAAGGGGTATGAGGATCTGGGTGTCATCTGCATAGTTAGTGTAGATGACGCCCAGTCTGCCCAACTTGTCAAACAGTGGCTTGGTGAAAATGTTATACATAGTGGGTGAGGCACAGGATCCCTGAGGGACTCCGCATGTTATTTGGATGGGATCAGCGCAGGTTGAGGTGGAGAAAACTCTCATGGTCCGGTTAGCTAGAAAGGATTGGGCCCATGCTATAGCCTCCCCTGTGAAGTTGGCAGCGAGCCTGAGGTGGCTGCATAAAACTGCATGGTCCACCAGGTCGAAGGCTGCTGACAAGTCCAGTAGAAGTAACAAGGCTGTTTTTCCACTATCCTTTAGCTCCTCAATTTTTGTCTTGAGGTCTAGCAAGGCTGTTTAGGTGGCTGGAGGGGGTGGAAGCCTGATTGCTGAGAGCCAAGCAGGTGGTTGGCTTCCAGGTAGTCCTGAATTTGTAAGTAGGCTACTCTGTCAATGATTTTGAGTAGGAATGGCACGGTAGTGATAGGTCTGTAGTTGGTTGGGATGGATGGATCAAGGGTTTGTCTTTTTAGTAAAGGGAGGACCCAAGATTCTTTCAGGTTGGCAGGTACTGTGTTTGATTTGAAGGAGGAATTTATAAGCTTCGAGATAAAAGGGGCTAGGTCCCTAGCTGCATCCTTTATTATTTGTGCCGGGCAATTGTCGCCCTTACAGTTAGAGGGTTTCAGGGAGAGAATGAACTTTTCAGTGTCTATAATTGAGATCGTTTTGAAGCTGAAGGGAGGGATAGTATTAGTCTCAGTGGGATGTAGTGATTGTTAATCAGAGAGGGGCAGAGAGTCCTTTTTTGTTATTTTGAGTTGGAGGGTGGTGATTTTATTAGATAGGACGTTTTGTATGTTAGTGCACCATATCGTGTCCTTGGGGGCGGTGTCTGCTGGTTGTAAGGTGTATTCCATTTCCCGGAGGATGGAAAAGAGTTCCTTAGTGTTTGATTTGGCTTTTGTGATTCTATCGTCGAATAGATTTTTTTTTGTGTTGATGATTTCTTTCTTATAAAATTTGGATAGTTGGGCTAATTTAGCTTTGTTATTCTCGGTAGGTGAGTTGCGCCAGATAGCTTGAAGCTTTCTTTTTTGTTTTCTTAGGTCCTTGAGATGGGGTGTGAACCAGGCATTCAAGTGCGCTTCCTGCTTGCCTTCGCGCAGTTTGGTTGGTGCGATAGTGTCTAAAGCAGTGGTCATAGCTTTGTTGAAGGTGTCCACTAAGGTGTCTGGGTCGGTGTTATTTTCCAGGCCATTAATAGCCGGGAGGAGGAGAGGGATGTGTTTTTCGGCAGTAATATCTTTTTTACTTCTGGTAGGTAGGGGGGGTATCATATTGATAGATTTAGGGCTGAGGAGATCAAGTGTGGCGGTGAAGTTTATTAGGTAATGGTCCGTCCAGAGTTGTGAGACAATGTCAGTGATAGCAATGTTGCAGTTGAGATATGATACCCAGTCGAGGGTTCTGCCTTTGATATGGGTAGGAGAGAGTACTTTTTGGGTGAGCTTGTGATCATTGAGTAGGGCTGCTATTGAGTTGGCATGTTTGTTGTCAGGGTCGTTGAGGCCAATATTGAAGTCGCCCATCAGCAGGGTTTGGGAGTAGTTTTGAGTGTTATTCGCTATGAGGCTGGTTACGGTTGTCTTAGAATGTTCCTAGTGGTCCTGGGGGCCTGTAGATCAGATGGATGGTCAACGTGCGGTTATTGGATAACATCAGTTTAGCTGTGAGTATTTCACAGGATGAGCACGGAGGAGAGGTCGCGAGCCTAATGGGCAAGGTAGTTTTGGAAATGATGGCTAGGCCGCCACCTTTGGCATTGGGTCTATCTACTCTCAGGATCTGGTGGCTGTCAGGTATGGCTATCATCAGGGTAGGTCCTGCTGCCTCGTGGAGCCAGGTCTCTGTCATGGTGAGTAGTTCCAGACTACCGTTATTTAGGGTGTCCGTAATTTCGGTGGAGTGGGCTACCATGGATCTGGCGTTAATGAGTGACCCGGTTAACGTCAAGGTACTCTTAGGATGGGGATCGTGAGAAGGTTTAGTTGTGTGTCTAATTTGGCTTGAGTGCTTCTTTGTGTAAGAGTGGGCAGGCAAGGAGTTTGGGGTGTCTGTTTGAGTTATCAGAGCTCGCTTGGACAGGTGGTCGTAGGTGGAAAGGAGTCCAGCAGTGTTACTTATATTATTTCTTTTAGGTTCATAGATGCAGGGTAACCTTGACCTAAGTCTCATGTTTCTGTCTATGGGTGGGCTTGAGCTATAGGTAGCAGAGACCATGATTGTGAAGAGACCAATCGTGAGTATGAGAGTCTGGGTATTTATTTGTTTACTCATGTTAGGTAGGGTAGTTGTAGGCAGAAGATACTTAGTTAGCGTTGTCAGTAGTTGCAGTTAGCGTTAGGTGTCACCAAAGGGCTGTTATATGTCGATGACTGGAAGCAGTTTCAGCTGTGGGGGTTCACCTGGCTGAGCTGTCTCCGTGGAGGCTAAGAGTGCAGTGTACAGGTAGGTGCAGTTTAGGAGAGGGGGTACATTGGAAAATCACAGTGTAAGCTAACAATGCAATATGCAGGTGGCTAGATTCAACAGTGGGGGTTCACCTAATTCGAAAATCACAGTCCAGGCTAGAAATGCAGGTAGCAGTTGGCTAGATTCAGCAGCAGGGGTTCACCTAATTTTGTGACACTGTGGACCACTCTTTCTAGTTAACATCATTTCATGCCACATGGGGATCAGGGGAGCAGTATGAAATTGCTTCCAATCTATTCCTTCAACCAGATATCAAATTGTCAAAATCAAGACCATAAATTCTTCCTTCCTTCCTTTGTGGTGTGGTGTTCCCCAACGATCAATTCTTTCACGTATCCTTTTAAATTTGTATATGGAACTGCTGTGGGATCAAGTGCTTAGGCAAGAGTGTTGCCATCCTGTTGCAGATGACACCAGTTTATATCTGCAAGCGGCTTCTGATAAAGCCACATGTCATATGGAACAACGTTTATTCTGATAAAAGACATTGGTTAATCATTTTTGAAAATGTATCATGTTTGTTTATTCTTGTTTTTCTTTTATCATTTGTGTTTGTTTTGTATAAAGAAAAATAATTTGAAAAGTTGTATTTTCAACTAAACAAATAAATTTTAAAAAACAAAGATAAAAGACATCTGTCATCTGGAACATTTGTCATTGAAGAACGGATGGCAGCAGTACGCCTAAAAATCAAAAGTTCAAAAACAGATTTTTTTAATGGTTTGGCACAAATAAAATCTGTACAGCTATTCAACCATGATTAGAACCTTTAATTCCTGGAAATAAACTTGGGGCAGCTGATGCCTCAGCTAAATCCTTAGGATTTCTTATTGATTCTAAACTATCTTTGACTGATTATAGTTCATGTATTTTATTATCAATAGTCCCTGGTTAGTAGAATTAAAGAGTTTCTTTCTTTTAATTGTTTTCATTCCATTGTTCAGTCCCTGGTCTTAGCTCGTTGATGGAGGAAATGCAATCTTAATTTGGGTACACAAGTCTACATTAAGATCCCTAAAAATAGCCTTTAATGCTACGGCAAAATTGATTCTAGGTGCCAGAAAATGTGACCCTGTGTGAGGATGTGAGGGTGGATGGTGGGGGAAAGCGGGACGCACGACCAAAGGAGCCCGCTGTGCCGCGGGCGTGTGCGGCGCCGAACGCGGGCGCCGGGAAGGCGTCCTTGTTAAAGGGAGAGCCTTGTCGGCGTCCCGCGACGGTGCCGGCGTTGCCGGCGTTGCAGCAGCGGCGCCGCGGGTGCTCACAGCCGCGGCGCCGCGTGTGCCCACGAGGACCGGGTTCACTGGCGCTGCGGCTGGGAGACCCACGAGCGCAGCATACCTCGGTGACCTCCGGCGGCGAGCGGCGGCGAGGCTCGGGAACTGGAGAGCCCGACTCGTGCCGACCGCTCGGCGTCGGAGGTGCGCCAGACAGCTGTGTAAGGACCCATCAGGGGCAACCCACCAGAACCCCCTCCTTACCTCATGTGGGGCAAACCCAGAACGGTGGCTTGGGGCCTCAAGCAGGACGGGCCTCCGGGAGACATGTCTCGAGGGAGACACATTGTTGGGGGGGCGGGGCCAATGGAGGGGGTGTGGCTCACAGCAGGGAGGGGAAGCTAGAACCAGGCAGCCAGTATAAAGGAGGAGGTGGGGAGGAGGCAGCAGTATTCATAGAGGGTGGGTGCCTAGGGTCCCACCAATCAGACAGGGGGGAGGGAAGTTGTCCCCGATTGGCCCTTTTTCCCTCCAAACCCCAGGTATAAAAGGGACTGGCCTAATGGCGTTTTTGTTGCTTTTTGCAGGGAGAAGGAGAGGAGAGTGAGAGCAACTGGTGGGCCTATCCGGGTCCGTGAGAGTAGGAGACACTCAAAGAGAAGAGGAACTCCTGGTGCCTTTTACTCACAGTGAAGTAACTGTGGGGTCAAACCTGGAGTTCAACTACCTTGGTTAAGACACTGTGTAATAAAGGTCTACAAAACTTCACTTCGCCTACTGTCCTGATTTCTGCAAGTGGCGTAGTCGGCAGGATAAGGAGAACGCGATGGAGAAAATAATACAGACACTGTCAGAAGGGCAACAACAGTTACAACAGCTCTTCCAACTTCAGGCCCAGCAGGCGGCCGCTGATCGCCAAGCCTTTCAACAGGCCATACAATTGCAAGGAACCCTGCAGTCCACTTCTCAAGACCAACACCAAGAGACGATAAAACACCTGAAGGATGCTGTTACCGACACCCGAAACCAGCCCATGGTCCCTTCCGCAGTGTTGCAAAAATTCAAGGAAGGTGAAGACCCGGCTTTCTTTTTCACCACATTTGAGAGAATCGCCCGAAACGCTCAGTGGCCGGTGGACCGCTGGGGCCAGTATGTTGCTCCCCTTTTGTCTGGCATCATGCAAGGTGCCTACCAGGCCGTTAACCCAAACGGAACTACGCCTTACGCTGAAATCAAAAAGGCAGTATTGGACCGGTTGGGACTTGGCGAAGAGGCCTACAGAATGAGGCTGCGCGACACTAAACTCAAACCGGGGGAGAACCCCCGACAACTCTTCTACCGAGTTAAGGACCTCACCGAGAAATGGTTACAAATACCGGGAACAGGCCTCCAAGATGTCTTAGATAAAGTCACCCTCGAGCAGTTCATTGAGGCGCTACCCCCTCCGATGCAAAGATGGGTCCGACAACATCACAGACCCACCTTATCTGAGGCGGTGGACATCGCGTCGGCCTACCAAAAGGCAGGGGGAACTGGTAAACCCTTCAGAGTCGGATCTCCCATTCGCAATCCAATGCCACCATTGGAACCCCTGCCAACCAAGAGCCTGCGAGGAGGGTTTCCCAAGTGGAGAGCAACGGAAGGACGCCCTTCTGGATCCGAGGGGAAGAGGAGCGGTCCCGACCCACAATCCACCCAGTTGTCCACGGGATACCGACAACTGCAATGTTATGACTGTGGCGAGTGGGGCCATATCGCCCGGTTTTGTCCCCGGAAGAGAGGCACCGAGCCGATGGAGATCGGATTCATGAGGACCGAGCAAGGACCAAGATGCCAAGGTCTCTACGAGATGGACGTCCGGGTAGACGGGAACCAAGCCAGGGCCCTACTCGACAGTGGAAGTCGACAGACGGCGGTACTACCAACCGTAAGTGATTCTCCTTACCTCGCCAATGTTAGTATCCCGATCCGGTGTATACATGGGGATGTAAGGACCTACCCCATGAAATCCAAAACAGTAGAGGTGGGCCCTAACATTGCAGAGATGAGAGCTGCCGTCCTCCCCTCCTTACCCGCTCCAGTGGTGATTGGGACCGATCTACCCCACTTCCACCAGACTATCAAAGCCCTAGACCAGGGATGGTGGGAAGAAGCACCCTTTGCCAGGGAGCCCATCCCCCCGAACACCCAGGGACGAGAGAGACCCACTAGGAAAAGAAGGGAAGCTCGCCTTGCTCAGTGCGCATCCATGTATGCCACCCAACGGATAGCCTGGAACCTGGAGGACCATGAGGATTCCATCCGGGGAGAAACCCTGACGGACCCTACCTTAACATTGGCCCGCGAAAGGGCCATCACGAATGGGGACCCAGACCTGGCCAAGGGAGCCGGTTTTATATCTAGACAGGGCCTACTCTATCGGGTTTACCAAGAAGAGGGAGGTGCACGGAGGGAACAACTACTCCTACCCAAAACACACAGGGGCATTGTCCTCCAGTTGACACATAATCACCCTTGTGGCGGCCACATGGCCTCCCTAAAGACACAGCAAAACATTCTAAAACGCTTCTATTGGCCGGGGGTCTATGGGGAGGTGGCGAAATTCTGTAAGGAATGCAAGGTCTGCCAGTTGACAAGTGGGGAAAAGCCAGCCAAAGCGCCTCTGCAGCGGATGCCCTTGATCACCATACCCTTTCAAAGGATAGGTATAGATCTGGTAGGCCCGCTCGAGCCAGTCAGTCGTGGATATCGATACCTGCTGGTCGTGGTGGACTATGCCACCCGATACCCCGAGGCCTTCTCCCTAAAGGGGACGTCGGCTAACCAAATATGTGACCAGCTCATCCCCTACTTCGCATGGGTAGGCCTACCCACCGAAATCCTCACCGATCAGGGTACCTACTTCATGTCAGCTGTCATGCGACAAGTCTGTGAAAGACTACAGATCAGACGTCTACGTACCTCAGTCTACCACCCCCAAACGGATGGGTTGGTGGAAAGGTACAACCAAACAATAAAGAAAATGATGAAGAGGGTAACAGGCCCAGAGGGGAAGGACTGGGATAGAGTCATACCCCTGATCCTTATGGTATTAAGGGACACCCCCCAGTCCTCGACAGGATTCTCCCCATTCGAGCTACTGTTTGGAAGACAGCCCAGAACGATCCTAGACCTGGTTAAGGAGGATTGGGAGAATATTAAGGAAACATCCCTCACCGAGTACGCTGAGGACCTTAAGAACCATCTATCTACTTTAAGGGGACTAGCGGAAACCCATCTAAACATAGCCCAAGACCGACAGGAGAAGACATACAACAAGGGCTGTCGCCTAAGAAAGCTAGAACCAGGGGATAAGGTACTGGTGTTACTACCCACCAGTACGAACAAAATGTTGGCTCGGTGGAGAGGCCCTTATGTGGTGAAGGACGTGGTAGGGCCAGTAAATTACCGGATATACCAACCTGACCGAAGCCCATCATATAAGGTTTACCATATAAACCTACTAAAGAAATGGGCCGAGCCTGCCCCGGTCGATATTCTGGCCACCCAGGATACGGGGTCGTTACACGCGACCGGCCAATTGGATGCGGTGCAGTGGGGTGAAACACTCACTGAACACATGAAGAACGAGATCCTGGAGACGCTCAAACCACACCGCACACCTTCTCCCAATTACCTGGAAGGACCGACCTAATGGAGCATCGTATCGAAACCCTAAACGGACAGATAGTCCGGCTGAGACCCTACAGGATCCCAGAGGCCCGAAGGTTGATCATTAAGAAAGAGATCGAAGAAATGATTAGGTTGGACATCATTGAACCCTCAACCAGTGCGTGGTGTTCTCCAATCGTGCTCGTACCCAAGCCAGACGGGGCTGTACGATTTTGAATGGACTTTAGGCAACTCAACCTGATATCCCAATACGAAGCCTATCCCATGGCCAGGATGGATGAACTGCTGGAAAGGCTGGGTGCTGCCCGTTATCTCAGTACCTTGGACCTCACCAAGGGATACTGGCAGATACCACTACGGGAATCTGACAAAGAAAAAAACGCATTTTCTACACCCCAGGGGCTCTTTCAATATAAAGTGCTACCATTCGGGTTGCATGGGGCTCCAGCCACCTTTCAGAGGCTGATGGACGTCCTCCTACAGCCCCACGACCAATACGCTGCAGCCTACCTGGACGACATCGTGATATACAGCGCATCATGGAATGACCATCTAACCCATCTACGCAAGGTGGTCGGCACCCTGACCCAGGCCGGACTCCACATCAACCCAGTGAAATCGGTACTAGGGACCCAGGAAACCAAGTACCTCGGACATATAGTCGGTGGCGGCGTGATTCGGCCACAGGTGTCCAAAATCGAGGCTATTCAGGGGATCCCAGTACCAACTAACAGAAAACAAATTAGGGCCTTCTTGGGGTTTATAGGGTACTATAGGCGCTTTATTCCCGGTTTTTCTTCCCTGGCTGCACCGCTGACCGAGGCGTTGAAAATCGGGGGTTCCCCAGACCTGTCAACCAATCACGCCGCCATATTGGCCGTTGAGGGGCTGAAGCACAGTATATCATCCCACCCGGTGTTGGTATGCCCAGACTTCCGGAAGCAATTTTTTCTGCAGACGGATGCCTCTGGCTTGGGGTTGGGGGCGGTCCTGACGCAGGAGGTAGACGGGTTCCTGCGACCGATCTGTTTTGTCAGTCGGAAGCTCCTTCCGCATGAGTTGGCGTATTCCACTATCGAAAAGGAATGTCTCGCCATTAAATGGGCGGTGGATTCATTGCGATACTACCTACTGGGGAGGAAGTTTACGTTGTATACCGACCATGCACCCCTGCAGTGGTTGGCGAGACACAAGGACTCCAACCAACGTGTTCTACGGTGGTTCCTGTCCCTCCAACCCTTCGACTTCGTTACCTTGCATAGACCCGCCAGCTTTCAGCTGGTGACGGATTGCTTGTCCAGGAGTTCGATCCGGCCCGACCGGCCTGGATCTGTGGTGGGGGTATGTGAGGATGTGAGGGTGGATGGTGGGGGAAAGCGGGACGCACGACCAAAGGAGCCCGCTGTGCCGCGGGCGTGTGCGGTGCCGAACGCGGGCGCCGGGAAGGCGTCCCTGTTAAAGGGAGAGCCTTGTCGGCGTCCCGCGACGGTGCCGGCGTTGCGGCCGCGGCGCCGCGGGTGCTCACAGCCGCGGCGCCGCGTGTGCCCACGAGGACCGGGTTCACTGGCGCTGCGGCTGGGAGACCCGCGAGCGCAGCATACCTCGGCGACCTCCGGCGGCGAGCGGCGGCGAGGCTCGGGAACTGGAGAGCCCGACTCGTGACGACCGCTCGGCGTCGGAGGTGCGCCAGACAGCTGGGCAAGGACCCATCAGGGGCAACCCACCAGAACCCCCTCCTTACCTCATGTGGGGCAAACCCAGAACGGTGGCTTGGGGCCTCAAGCAGGACGGGCCTCCGGGTGACATGTCTCGAGGGAGACACATTGTTGGGGGGGCGGGGCCAATGGAGGGGGTGTGGCTGACAGCAGGGAGGGGAAGCTAGAACCAGGCAGCCAGTATAAAGGAGGAGGTGGGGAGGAGGCAGCACTATTCATAGAGGATGGGTGCCTAGGGTCCCCACCAATCAGACAGGGGGGAGGGAAGTTGTCCCCGATTGGCCCTTTTTCCCTCCAAACCCCAGGTATAAAAGGGACTGGCCTAATGGCGTTTTTGTTGCTTTTTGCAGGGAGAAGGAGAGGAGAGTGAGAGCAACTGGTGGGCCTATCCGGGTCCGTGAGAGTAGGAGACACTCAAAGAGAAGAGGAACTCCTGGTGCCTTTTACTCACAGTGAAGTAACTGTGGGGTCAAACCTGGAGTTCAACTACCTTGGTTAAGACACTGTGTAATAAAGGTCTACAAAACTCCACTTCGCCTACTGTCCTGATTTCTACACCCTGCTACACCTATATTGAAATCACTGCACTGGCTCCGCCTCCAGCTACATATTCTTTTTAAACTGGGCTGCTTACCCTTAAAGGCATATTGTGTAGGCTACGCTTCTCCTATCTTACAGATACCTTTATGTCATAGAAAGAAATGAGAACTTCAGAAACATAGGCAAGTAATTATCACTAAAGTGACTGACGTCCAAACTCGAAAAGAGATTTTCTCTATAGATGCTCCAATATTTTGGAGCAGTTTACCCATTTCTTTCAGCACATCAGAATCTTTGTTATATTTTGTGAAATTACTGAAAACCTTTCTTTTTCCAATGGGCTGAGTTTGTATGAGACAAGCTGTTATGATTTGATTTCTTTGGCAATTTTTCCCCAATAGTTTTACTGTATTTTATTTGTTCTTATATTTCTTGATTTTTGCATTTATTGATATAGTAAAGTGCTCCACACATCATTTATTTAAGGTTCACACTCTACAAATATCATAAATAAAATACATACAAATAAAACAATGAATAACGGTATGGTCATCTTCAGAACAGGATCCTTTAATGGGGCATGACAGAAGGAGGGGTATATGAGGCGCTTTAAAACCGCAATTTTAATCATTTCATTGAATACCATGTTAAGTACAGCCTTCAAGGTTTAATCAGACCTATTGTCATTTTTCAAATAGGGCACACAGAACCGCCTAGCGACCTTATACCGAATGCATTTGCTTATATGCATCCAGGAGGTTGGAGCTGGCGGTGGTGGTGTGAAAGAGGAGGTAAATAGGTGGTTTGGGGGTGGGGGGGCATGTGTATATGTGAGTATGTATGTTTGTGCGGGGTGCATGTGTGTGTGTATACATGTGTAGCATGTAGGGAACGTGAGGGTGGTCCGGGGGTGGCAAGGGTGCCCCCCGTAGAACACATGACATGGTGGGGGAGGTGAAAGAGGAAGAGGAGAAAGGGCGTTGCAGGGGTGTCCCCCGCAGGGGACACTGAGTTGGTAAACTGTTTCCCAGCAGCGCCATAACGGAATTCGGCAAAACAAGTTTCGGCAAAAACAGTCTGCAGGGAAAGTTCACAGAGCCAACAGAAATTGACTATGTATACAGGTGAGTGAAGCTTCCAAGAAGGGAACGGCGTTACCTGGCACTCTGTAGGACATTGTGAGAAGAATTATAGACACCACAAGCACACCCTCAGTCGAATATGTATTAGGAATAATAGATGTGGAGAAGAAACTAGATGTAACTGAAGATGTACTTTAAGGTGCAGGGGAGAAGGATGCAACCTTGACACCTAGGTTGCGTGATATGGAGACAATACAAATAAGTTCCCTAGTCGGGAACTCACGTCCCCTGCACACTATCTTTTGTCTGGAAAACCAGACCAATAATTAGTAATGTTCAAAACATGCCTTAAATGTAATTATCTATATTTTCAGAAACAGAATATTCTTGAAAGAAAATTTCTCAATCAAACAATTTTAGGTCACAAGAAACCATCTTCTTTTTATTCATGATGTCGAAGTCAGGAGGGGCCCAACGCGTTTCGAGTGCATCACACTCTTCATCAGGGGCAATAAGTGATTTCTAGAGAGAAATTACAATTGTACTTACATTAATAATATGACATAGTTTTTTTAAACAATTTTAACAATATATACTCAATACATTAGTATCATAAATCTGTCTTTACATCATCTTCGTATTCGTAGTGATCATTGTATTCATCTCTAACCATTCGTCATAACCATTTAAATACTCTGGTGATAGAAATATGGATGTTATTAATTATGAAAAGATCTTATTTATCATACTATTGGAAAAAATAATAATAATTGGTGAATAAGTGCTCCTAAATATGACGGTAAAGTGGCTAAAGGAAAGAGATAGTGGTGGAGAAAGCTAGTATTAATGATTGGATATCGGACAAGACTGAAGATTTCTTGATCAATAGGAATCCAATAATTCCAGTTTTTTATGGATTACCAAAAATTCACAAAAATGCTAGAGACCCTCCTTTTAGACCAATTGTGGCTGGAACTAATAGCATTTTTCAACCTCTGGCGATATATCTGGACACTGCACTTCAGCCTCTAGTACAGAAGATCCCCACGTACTTAAAAGATACTACGCATTTCTTGCAGATAATCAGATCATTGGACATAAATTTCTCTAACCCGCTGCTGTTTTCTATGGATGTCAGCAGCTTATATACTTCAATCCCTCACAATGAGGGGATTGCAACGTTGGAGTGGTTCCTTCTAAGTAATGACGAAATTTCTATCCACAAAACTTTCGCAATTGAATTGATAAACCTAATTTTATACAACAACTGCTTCAGGTTTAATGAGCAGTATTACATGCAAGTCTCGGGCACATCAATGGGCTCAGCCGTGGCTCCATCATACGCGAACATTTTTATGTTCAATTTTGAAAAAACACATGTCCTGGAACATCCTCAATGGAAGAATAACATACATTGTTGGTTAAGATACATAGACGACATTTTTGGAGTCTGGAATGGTTCTGAACAGGAATTGATGGAATTCTGGCAATACATCAACCTCTGTAATCCAAGGATCAAATTCACCATTGAAATTGGTAAACCACAAGTAACTTTTTAGATGTCACAGTTGAATGGAAGAATACAGAGTTAATTACATCCATCTTCAGAAAACCTACTGATGTCAATATCTCTTTACATTATAACAGCTTTCACCCAAGACACTTGAAAGAGAATCTCCCATATAGTCAGCTTCTACGAGCCAAACGAATCACTTCGAACACAGAAAGACTACAGAGGGAATTTGAAACGATGAGAGCTAGATTCCAAGAACGAGGTTTCCCAGATGAAATTATAACCCAAGCCATTCAGAGGACTGAAACCAATTCCCACGAGACACTGCTGACCAAACAACTCACCCCAGGGAAATCCAACCTCATCTACACATTGAAGTACTCGGGACAAAGCTTTCAAATCAAGAAAATCATTAACAAAAACTGGGACTTGATTAAATCAGACCCCAACCTCAGTCGTCTTTTTCCATCACCTCCTATGATGGTGTAAAAAAGAGGTAGAAATTTGCGTGATACCTTGTTCAAAGCAGAGAAACCGAAAAAATCCACTCAAAGACTTTTTACCAAACAAAAACAAGGGACCTTTCCCTGTTTAAATTGCCAACACTGCTCTAATATCATAAAAGGAGACCACATTAGGCATCCTAACAATGGGAAAAAGATTCCATTAATACATTACGCAACAAGTGATTCCAAAAATGTCATCTACACGATAAGATGTCCTTGTGGTAAATACTACGTGGGTAAGACCAGTCGTCGTGCGAAAGAAAGATGGACTGAACATAAATCCCAAATCAGGACCAAAAACTTGAAATCACCGGTATTCCGACATTTCAGAGACAATAACCACAACATTTCTCAAATGAGATTTGCCATTTTGGAAGTTGTGCACCCCCCCTCAAGGGGAGGAGATATACCAAAATTACTAGCACAGAGAGAGCTCTTGTGGATACACAAACTTGATGCCATGTCCCCCCTGGGTCTCAATGAAGAATATTATCTAGGACCATTCATTTGAA
Source organism: Ambystoma mexicanum (assembly GCF_040938575.1). NCBI lineage: Eukaryota > Metazoa > Chordata > Amphibia > Caudata > Ambystomatidae > Ambystoma > Ambystoma mexicanum. Next base: position 1,379,803,698 of record NC_090934.1, read on the forward strand.
ACACATACCTACATTCTCCACAACTTTAGCTTTTGATAAATAGATTTGGTATCAGACTGCAAACCAAAGCAAGCTATAAGAATGTGAACCTGGTTTACAGGACAGTATAACCTTTATTACTATGTGGAACACTTCTGCTCATACAAGTGAAAAGAATGGGAACCTTATTTTCAGGACAGGAGAACTTGTATTACCATTTCGCAACTTTTCTGCTCAGACATGTGTAAATCCTTTTAACAACAGATGTTAATAATGTGCACCTAATGAAGGGTAGCGGACATCTAATTGTCAACATGACCTCCTATCCAATAATATGGACATGAATAATTGAATAATACAGGATAAAACGGTTGAAATGTCTTCATATGGATAGAATACCTAGAAGTGTCTTGGTTTCTCCATAATTTTAGCTACTTAAACATGCCCGGGATTTAACCAGGACAGACATTGTTTACATATGATGTAATGCACGTTATGCACGTGATTACGTCACGATGTAAACATCCAGCACGTCCGGAACTATTTAGTCAGGGCTCGAATTTTTTATCTTTATTGCGGGTTGATTGCGCTCATCTCCGTCTATTGAGCAATGAATACAGGCACAGTTCATAATATGCATCCTGAACAGAATGTGCTGTCGAGCATTTACGTCAGACGCGCACGCGCGTGATGACGTCATGGCCTAACAACACATAAATCACGTAACAACACACAAAATGGAGTCTAGCCATCCTGAGGGATCCTGACTTCTAGGGACATTACTTCGGATTAAAGGTAAGATCGTTGCCCTCAGACAGTGGTAGATCCACACTTTGGTGGACTAAATATACGAGTCATTCTCAATAATCTAACCACAGCCCTATTTTTTGTATATTTTTTATATATTCCTTAGACCTGGGCTGCGCTCATAGAGACCGTAAACCGGACTCATTTGCGTTGTAAGCCGGTACCAACCGCTGCCCCCACTTAAGGAGTGAATATCTGTATTTCCATGTAAGCCCCCCCTTTTTTTACGCACTATATAGAGATTATCCATCCCTGACTTTGATCAATAACCTGGTCATATTTTGGCCCCTTTCAACAGATACCAGTTTGAGAAGTGGAAGCCTGGATAGCTTCTTACCGTATCTAGCGTTTTAAGTTGGAAATCCCAATCCTGAACACTGACCCACCCGGAAATCGGCCTGTTGACAGCGCTTGATAAAGATTGAAAACACAAGGTTAGAATCTTTGATGTGCCTTCCTTTTTAGTTTAGTCATCTCTTTCCTTTAGCCACTTTACCGTCACATTTAGGAGCACTTATTCACCAATTATTATTATTTTTTCCAATAGTATGATAAATAGGATCTTTTCATAATTAATAACATCCATATTTCTATCATCAGAGTATTTAAATGGTTATGACGATTGTTTAGAGATGAATACAGTGATCACTACGAATACAAAGATGATGTAAAGACAGATTTATGATACTAATGAATTGAGTATATATTGTCAAAATTGTTTTAAAAAACTATGTCATATTATTAATGTAAGTACAATTGTAATTTCTCTCTAGAAATCACTTATTGCCCCTGATGAAGAGTGTGATGCACTCGAAACGCGTTGGGCCCCTCCTGACTTCGACATCATGAATAAAAAGAAGATGGTTTCTTGTGACCTAAAATTGTTTGATTGAGAAATTTTCTTTCAAGAATATTCTGTTTCTGAAAATATAGATAATTACATTTAAGGCATGTTTTGAACATTACTAATTATTGGTCTGGTTTTCCAGACAAAAGATAGTGTGCAGGGGACGTGAGTTCCCGACTAGGGAACTTATTTGTATTGACTCTGTAGGACATTAACATCTCCATATCAGTGGGGCTCCCTCCCCAACGGCAGCCCAAACCAAAATGCAAATGGGGAGATGAGCAAGAGATACCATAGAAGTGAAAGCAAGCAAAAAACTGTAAAACATGCACACGTCTTCCCACACACCGAGCCTTGGCACACAGCAGTAAGTGACCATCACATTGCACTGCACACACACAACTCATTGCTGCTCTGTTCGTGTCTTTTTCTGTTTCTGTTTGCAGATTAAGATTTGACCTCAAATTGACTTTTGTTATAATAGCAATAAAATTAAATGCAATTTTCAAAAAGTGCAAAAAAGACAAAACCAGCATTGGACGGCAAGAGGTTTTGAATGTGAAGAGGGAACTGTTTGGACTGCATGTGTGCCATGTGGTTTACATGTCATTAATTCAAATTGTCCATTAATGTGAGTGGTATATATTTGCCCTTCATTTTGCTTTTTTTAAATTGACTTTGTTTGGCCTATTTTAAGAGGATTGTTTCCCCTCCATAGACCCTTCCCCACCCCTCCCCATGCCTTCCGCACTCCTGCCCCTTCCCTTTTTCCACCACCTCCCTCTTTTTTCCCACCCTTTTGTCACATATTATGCCCCATCTGGACTTACAGACACATTCACTTTGCCAACATTCGTTTTCTCAATGGTAGGGGAAAAATGATGGCATTCTCAATCACATGTTCTTATTGGCGACTTTAGACGGCCACGACAGGCCGATCCCCTCCACCAATAAGCAAGGTTTGCATGAAGCTATATGCAACATTGGCGCCATTATCATATTAAGAAGTGCGGTGTAGTGCACATTTGAATAAAGAAGTCTGTTTAATTTAATTCTGTACATCTGTAATAAACAAAATAAAAAATACAAGGCCAATTTAAAAAGGCACTGGTGGAATTGCTTTTCAGCCCTTGTGTCTAGAGTGGCTGTCTTTAGGGGGTGCTGTTGTCCAGGCTCCAGAAAGCTTAGGGGAACTGTGTCCAGTTGCATGTGCCCTCAACGTGTGCCCTGTCTGTGGATCCATTCAAAAGAACTTGGCCAGACGTCACCCATTGTTTCTCAGATGGCTCAACTCACTGCCACCAGAGGTCTTTACTACGAGTGCTTTTCTTTCACGGGTGGCCTGAAGGCAAAAAGCTGGTCCATAACACGCCAAACCAGTTCAGCTGCTCAGCCAACTCTGAAGGAATTTACAACTGCCCATCCCTGCCTGTCCTCTTGGCATTTATTCCAAGAAAACATTTGACTCTAGTAAGGTCTTGCATTTATATTCATTTATATTTTATACATGCAGGAAGCAATAATGCTCTTTTGATCACAAGAGAATAAACAATTGATAAGTAATCAGATTTGACCAGAAGCAGTGAGCTTCTTACAATGGGGTGAGTTTGAGTGACTTTCTGACAAGGTTGTGGAGGTCTTTTACTGGATAGTCGGTATGAACCAAATATATACTTACAGTCTCTCACTCACTCACTCACTCACCCACTCACTCACACACTCACTCACTCTTCCAGGCCAATCTGCAGAGTTTGCAGAGTTGCAGAGTTTTACCAAACAATAATGCAGTACCCTCACCTGCCGATAACAGTAATGCTGAGCTATTTATCATCAATCTACTTTAAAGTACAATGTCATAATAACCACTGTATAGAATTCTATATTACCCTGTATCCCAAATCTGGGGTGTTAGGGCGAATTCTCACAAATGGCTTATTTCCCTTACATACTGAGTCCCTCAGCAGATTTCTAGGATTTCTAGAATTTTTTTTCACTCGGTAAGAGTGTGAGCCTTTTATCCCACGCTTAGATGTGTTTTGCTATGTGTGTCTTAACTTTTTGTGTGATCTTGGGCTATGGAGCCTCACCTACTCCATAGGCATCATCTTTTTAATGTGTGTTACACAGCACCTTCCGTGCAGTGACACAGGGTTGTCTTTTAGACTTCCCACTGACTCCATTTTTTTGGGACTGACTACTGTCTCCCAGAAACATGTAAAGTTACCATTAACTTTATGTAGTCTCTTTAAACCACAGACCCAGTAAACCCCATCTTCTATGGATTACTGGAACGTGTTAATTCTTATCCCTTTTTGTCAGTTTCTCTTGGAGCACTGTTTTGCTCCCTTTCCATTAAGACTTGGCTGGTGGCAGTGGTAACTACCCTATTTTGTCTACCGCAGTTATCTTAAATAACCATGGTATTGTTTAAGGCTATCTTGGCAGTCTCAAACTTAAACCCGCTTGACCATATTGATTTTAATATTGTTCCAGCTGGGTTTAGTTACCATTTCTTTTTGGAAAAGTCTTTCTCGTGTTCGTCTCTACGCGCCAAACCAGGTTTGGTTCCTTTGTTCACCGTCTTTGGGCAAAACTGCATAAAAAGCAGGTCTCTGGGTCTGGTAGAGCAGAGTCGCCATTGGAACAAGAGAACCGAAGAGGAGCTTACAGAAGGGAACCCCTACAACGACTGAACCACCCGGTGAAGCCCTGCTGCAGGTCAGAATCTTCAGACTCCAACCACAGAGAGGATCTTCCAATAATCTTCTTCCCTTGAGCTGGTGGGACCAACCAGTTCACCCAAACTCCAAGCCAGGACTCCCTCCTCTGGTCGAATTTGCTGTACAGAGCTACAATGGGCCGGATAGCCAGGAAGGTCAGACCCTGCTTGGGTTTTAAGGAGCGCACCTTTTATTTGTTGCTTTGCTCTGCTGCTGGTTTCTTCCCTGGGTAGTGCAGGACCCTCCAGTCTTCCTACTTCGTGTCAGTCCGACAGTTGCTTCAGGAACCGTGAGCCTGCTGGAACTACCAGGAACTTCCGCTTCAGCTACAGCTTCTTATCCATTTAAGGTACTGTTCAACATCCGGTTGTTTGTTTAATCCAGCCGCGGTGAAAGTGTGTGAAATCTTTCCCCAAACCGAGGGCTTGTCCTTCTCTACTCTCTGAACTAACTTTTCTGCCAACCAACTTCGTCCGGAACTCTTGGCAAAGACTTAACCGCGAACTCCCCTGAACCGTGTGATCTTGAGCAAAACACTTTTGTCCTATTGACTTTGGCCCTAAGCCTATTTGATTTGATCCTATCACTGGAGTTCCTCTTTCTAGATTGTCCTGCTTACTTACCTGTTGGTACTGCTCCATTTTTGCCTAATTTTGTCTTTCCTTCCCTTTTTAATTAACAGGGTGCCATTTTGCTCCCACTTCTTTTTTGTGAGCTCAATTTATCTCTCAATTATTGGGAGTGGTGTGGTGTATTAAGAGTGTGATTTTTGAGCTGCTTCACTTTAGTGAAATGTTATATAACTAAAAAGTAAATACATTTATATTCTTTTACTTGGAAACCTTGAGTCAGTGTTTGCCTGAATCATAGTAACTGCTGTCCTTTGTGTAACTATCTGATACTGCTCACTTGCTCTTGAGATAGGTCTGGCTGCTCAGCCATTGCTAGCACTTTACTGTGTAGTACAGGCTTGTACCAAAGGTGAATTTGTGCTGCCACTTGTAGTCCTAATTGTGTCTAGTGTTCCCAAAGGGTACTGTATATAATTATGCCTAACATAGGGTTCATGGGGCAATAGCAGATCTGTATGAGGTAGTAAGCCCTGCATTAGTTGGGGAGAGTCTGTGAATTATGTGAAGAGCTTTGCGCTGTGCTTTGCGGCTGAGCACTGGAGCAACCTTAAACACCACTATTCTGTGCGCAGAAAGGAGTCCAAGGTGTAGGCTTACATGATCGGTAGGGGGGCTAAGTGGTGAGTGGAGGGGCCTCTTGAGAAAATAGGTGGGGCAACTTGGAGGCTCCGCCCCCACTGTTCTACCTCCCCATGGTCTGGTTTGGGGAGCAACTATCAAATAATATATTTTAAAGCCCAATATGCAGAGAGGCGATGGAAGTCATTCTTGAAAGTAGCAGCTTTAAAGTTTTACTACGCTTGTTCAAGTACATTTTTCGGAACAAACACAGTAAAACTTTAACAGCGCCAGTTTTGTAGAAAGGCTTCCCTCACGCTCTGTCTAGAAAAAAGCAAGTGCGCACATCCAGGGGTGCACCTAGGCCAAAGTTTAGGCAGAAGCTAACCCTTCAAATGTTGGGAGAGCCGCTAACTTCAGAGACGGTGGAGGAGTGGCAAAGTTACTTGAGTAAGGACATCTAACTTCATTACTCATTGTAACGAGACTATTCTCGTGCAGCTTCAATGTTACAATCAGTTAACTCTCTCCTTTAAGTCTGAAAACACCCACTTCTTGCAGATGCTGAAGGTCTCAGAAAGTGTGAAAATGGCAGATGGTGTGCAATGAAAGACTCCATATCATAGCATAACAGCACATTGCAGAGTGTGGGGCAGTACCCTGGACGGCCCAAGCAACTTCAGTGGCTGGGAGAAACAGGGGAGAAAATGTAATGTTGGTTCTACCACAGTTAGTCTGCTGTACTAGAATCTCTGGTGCACTGACCGGCTGGTGAGACTATGGGATGCCAGGAACTCCGGCTGATTCCGTTTTGCATGCACGTGCATTCCAGCATGCCGGAAACGGCGACACCGGCATGCCGGAAATACCAACAAACCCACACCCCCCAAATGCCAACACCAGCGTCCACGGTGGCGGTGCCGCAGTTACCATTACCGGAAATACAGTGTTAGCCGGAACAGGAAATTGTTCGACGGCCATTACTAAAACACACTCCATTGCAATCCTGACATACCACAATCCTGAGCACAGAAACACAACCCTTAGGATGGCATCAAGAGTCTGTGCGACCCGGAGACTCAAGCAACGCTTCAGCAAGGCGCAGCTGAACATGTTGTCAGACAACATAGTCCAGCATGCTGATGAGCTTTTCTCAACTGACCAGCGCAGGCAGGCCTAGCTGCGGAAGAAGACCATTTGGGAGGAGGTTGCTGAGAAAGTCACAGCAGCTGGCACAACCCCCCGCACTGTGCGAGACTGCCACAAGAGGTGGGACAACCTGTGCTTGAGGGTGCGCAACCTCCTCTCAGCTCAGCGCAGACAGGGCATGGCCAGAGGTGGCAGCAGCACATCCCCAATCCACCTGCTGCCCTGGGAGGAGATGTGCAGCAGTGTGCTGCACCTCGAGGCAATAGAAGGGGTCAGTGCTGCGGAGGCCAGAGCCAGGACATCTGAGGAGGGTGATGAGTACACGTAACTCCAATGCTACATCAACCTCCCTGTCCACCCTGCACTCACTACAGCAGAAATTTATGTCAAGTATGTCGTGCATAACACCAATACAGCCCTGCCTGCCCCCTCCTCCCCAAGATCTGTAACCTGGGTGCACACACCGACATACACCCTCCCCCAAAACCTCACTCATACCACTAATACACCTAGAAAATAGCACAGGCACCCTGTATTGCCAACAGAACATGCTTCTGCTGCCACTCAGGAACACATCCACCTGCCACAGCCAAATGTGCATGTGTCCGCCGTGCTAGTCTTGGCACAAAGTAACGTCAGTGCTAAGCCCCTTCACCACCCACAAATGACCAGTATCACACACCAAGGAAACATGTGACTCCCTCGTCCCAGTCAACCCGACCTATGAGCAGAAATTGCCACCTATCCCTGTAAGTGCTATGTGCAGAAGGCACATGGCGACCCCAGCCATGGCACAGCCCTCCCCAACACAACATCACACAGTGTGTAGGCCACATCCCTAACACCCTACCCAGCAATCGTCAGTACACCACGACAATATCTCCATCATACCACCCTACCATGTGCGTACATCACCCATCCACCTGCACAGTAGGCATGACAAGCATGTGTGCACCATGCCATGTCCCCCACCATGCCCCTGAAACAGCACCGTCAATCCACACTCATTAATGACAACCTGCTTTCTGACTCCCTCAGGCACATCATCTTGCAATGAGAAGGCCCATCCAAGCACCTCAAGGGGCACCAGCCGTCGATGCCGACAAGCACAACAGACCACTACCACCACCTTCACCCAGGACTCCACAGCCTCAACAGGCACAACTGCCAGTGTGACCCCAGCTGCAACCGTCAAGCCCCGTCCGGTTCCACCGGTGCAACCAGTCCAGCCACCTCCGGTCCCACCGGTGCAACATATCCAGCCACCTCAGGCCGCACTGGTGCAACCAATCCAGCCACCTAAGGCCCCACAAGCTGAACCCTCCCTGGCAGCCCCAGCTGCAGCAGTGCCTCCACCACCACTGCAGCCACAAGCCTGTGCACATGCATTGTAGAGGACACAGCTGACGACGGTGCAGTGGACACGGGGATACCACCGACCACAGCATTGATGAGCCCCTGCTATTCAGCGCCATGTGCCCAATTAGCCCACGACACCCACCCTTCCCCAGTGTGAGGGAAATCCATGGCAGACTCAGCCGCATGGAACAACGACAGGATGCCTTGACAGCCCTGGTTCAGCAGCACCTCCAGGAGACACCGCTCATGCGTGAGTGCGTCCATGCCAGTGGACGCCTTAGGCCCATGCACTTGACTGATGTACACGTGCTATAGTACAGATGTCCAGGAGGATACGGGAGGGGAACAGTGTTATGTCGTCTATAGCCAAGACAATGGCCATGTTCCTCCAGGCCTTCCTGGGCCGACGGCCCACGTCACTCCCCCATGCACCATCCACAAGTACAACGCCTGCTAGTTCAGTGCAGAGCAACCCAAGGCGGCATTCAATGCAGTGGGCCCGCTCAGCACACAGCCGCACACCTGACCCGAAAAGGGGACAAAAATAGGCCATGAATACATATGTGCCCTGTCTGTGACTTGTGGAAGTCATCATTGCCGAACATGAAAGGAGTTGCGCATAGACAGTTGGGGAGTGGGAGTGGGGAGGGATAGTTGGCAAGGGGCAATGGGGAAGGATAGTTGGGGAGAGGTAGTGGGGAGGGATAGTATTGCCAGTTATTTCATTACACATTTGTAAATATTTTCATAGCACAAATTACAGTTGGTTTTGCATAGAAATCATGACTAGACATTGCTTTTTCAGTGTGAGTGCTTTATTTACTGTGCAGTGCCCAGTGCGCTAGCTGGCCTGTGCCACGTGTGTGTGTCAAGTGATCAGAAGTAGTGGTGAATAGGTTCCTCTTGTGCAACACGAGTCTACCTTAAGATCCCATGCCATCACAGCGATGTGCAATTGGCAGCTCATCATCACTCACATCCTCCTCTGCTTCTGGTGGGTGCATGTCCATGTCGGGGTGCACTGGTATGTTGTGCCTAATACACATGTTATGCAACATAGCACAGGCAAAGACTATCTTTCCCACCTTTACAGGACTATATATAAGTGCGCCCCCCCCGATCTGCTCAGGCAGCGGAACCTCGCCTTTAACAGGCCCAAAGTCTGTTCAATTGTACAACTAGTACGGATATGGGCACCGTTGTATGCCTGCTCGTGCTGGTTGAGTGGTTGCCTCGCGGGGGCATTCAGCCATGGCATCAGGGGATAACCAGCATCACCTGCACGGGAGCAACATAAAGTGTAGAATGTCATACTTCTGGCAACATCATGTTGGTACAGTCTGTATAGTGTTCACTAAACAATGCAAAATTGCACATGCATATGTCCTATTTTGGGTACTAGAAGTGCGCATTGTGAATGAGTGGTGGTTGTGTGGTGTGCAGTGGCTTTGACATGGCCCATTCACATCCACCATGACCTCTGACCCTTTCACTACAACATACACAAATGAAATTGATGTGTGTGTTATTATTGTGGAAAATAATAATACTATTATGGCCAAGAGTCTGAATCATGGACTTGTGTGGCTGATCATTTCAACTTCAGATCACATGCATATGTGTATGTGCTCTTCAAACAGGCAGGGGAACTGGCTAACTGGTGTGCGGGACACTGGTGGTATGTAGGTACAATGTCAGATGCATAAGTATTATCAGTCTGTGCATCAGGTGGTGGGGTTTTGGTGACTGTGTTTGTACACTCACAAGGCATAGTAGGTTTGTCTCCCATTCCCTTTATTATCATTACTTGGTGTACTATTATAGCAATTATTAACCCTTGCTCTAATTCATTGTCTACCTTCCCCTTCCTGTCTGGCCTGTGGACACTTTGAAACTGTTTAGCTAATTTTATAAGTGCCTAATAAGTTACCAATAAATAAATGAATACATTAATTGCACACATCCACTGCTGATAGGTGTTCCACATACCCCCAATTCAACAGTGCTCATGCCCTGGCAGTTACACCCACCCAGCAGCCAGGTATGTTTTCCACTGTGACGTGCCATGTACCCTGCCAGCGTTAAGTTGAGCAGCATCATGGAGTTGTGGGTTGAACCGGGGTGATGAGGTGGTGGGCATCACAGACCATCTGCACATTCAGTGAGTGGTAGAGTTTTCTGTTCCAGTACACTGCCTCAACGGCATGCCTGCCCACCAGCTCCACATGTGTGCAGTTCAATGCACCTATTGGTTGGGCATGCCGCAAAGGGCATGGAAGGCGATTTTAGTAGCATTGATCTGGTCAGTTGTCCTGGGTAGGTTGATGTGATCTCCAACATGGCGCAGGAGTGCATCAATGACCTGAAACAGGACACACGAGAAACAGGGTTGCGATAGCCCATGCAGTTCACCCACAGTGTGTTGGTATGTGCCCATGGCTAGGAAGTGTAGCACAGACACTCCTTTGAGCAAGGTGGGGATGGCTGTACGGATCTGTATCAAGCTGACCAGGTCGTCATGGATCAGGTCCACTATGGAAGTGATAGTGTCCCTGTCTAGCCGGTACAGGATGTGGATCTGGCTTTGGAATAGGTTGAAATGTGTGGCCCTTATGCGTGGTATTGGTGGCTGCCTGCGGCCTGCAACCCGCTGCCCATTGTTTTGCTGGGCCATGATGGCCATCCTTCTCCTCAAGGGCCTCCACTGCGTCCTCTGCCTCCCTGCCTCCTCAATTAGTAGGCCTGCATGCAGGACCTCGAGCTCCAGTACTGCTACTGCTACTGCTATCATGGTATGTTGAAAGCGGTGTGGTGTGTGGGAGTGATCCTTTTGTGCTTTTGCAGTGCTCATCAGGGCCACCTGGGCTGACTTTGGACACCTGTGGCATGATTCTACACACCTGACTCTACTAAACGCCTGGTCTGCGATGCCAGTGTTTCAGGCGCAGTGTTCACAGTGCTACCGGCATATCCATGCCGGTGTTTGCGTGTGCTTGGAGCTCGGAATGTGCACTTACTAATGCCATGCCGGTGTCTCTGGCACAGCTGGCGTGTCTCTCTGCAGATTCCGGGTACGGTGGGTCACTTGCAGTGACGGTGTTAGCGGCAACGCAACTCAGAGTATGCCGGACCGGAAAAGGTGCTGGTATGGAATGACCGGCACCGCTATTTCCGGACTGGCATACTTGTAATGATATTTCATGTCTACCTGTCAAATCAAGTGTTACGAGACTGGGGCAGGGCCAGTGCAGCAATAATGCAATTCTATGTGACAGTATTGGAGCCACTAGTAGAGGAGCACCAGGGCACACCAATTTTTCCCTACACATAATAAAACTGTCCTATTGTGTGGGTGTAAACGTAATCAATTATGAGCACTCCAATTTTTACACTTGAAGTCAGGGTGAGATTACATTATTTGCCCAGGATCACACGCTTATGTTAAACAGTGAAGCAGGGATTTTAAATCACTGCAATTTGGGCCACCTTCTTCCATACTTTACTTGGAACAAATATTTAAGTTCTGGGTGTCAAGACCTACAATAATACTGTCCAATAGAGTTTACTTGCAAAATAAACAAATTGCATACTAAGCATCATGACATGTAAATCCTCACAGCAACATGTTGAGCCAAAATAATATCAGTGTACCTTTATTTTCCACATCCTGAATAGAAAACTATAAGATCCAAAAGGCAAACTATCTATTTACCCACTTTATTTTCAGCGCTTTAAGGCGCACCATAAAAGGTGTGTCATAAACTCACTTAGGTTTGGAGATTCGTCACAAACCTCAAGTGTGTTATGATGTATGGTTTCAACAGCATTCAACTAAGGACATCAAAGCACACTTTACGTTTTAGCATATCAAGCGATTAGACGTCATGGGTTTGAACACATTTTCAAAGGGTCTTTTATTGTGTTTCTCGTTTTAACTGTCACAGATTTGCAAGGTGACTGCTGGTCTTTCAGTTGGAAATTCACCATCATGCATAAGAAAGGCTCTGCTGCTTATGACAAAAGAAACGTGTAGTCGATCGAGTTAATTTCGGCACTGGCACTGCAGAGCCAGGGGCGCAGCCTGTGTGTCTCAGGGGGGCTGCAGAGCCAGGGGCGCAGCCTGTGTGTCTCAGGGGGGGCTGCAGAGCCAGGGGCGTAGCCTGTGTGTCTCATGGGGGCTGTGACTCTGGGAAACGGGCAGTGCTTGAACATCCCAGCCGAGCAGATAGTAGATTTGCCTCTGAAAAACTAAATGCGCCCAGAAGCATGTTCCTGATCCTTTGAACTGTAAAGGGCACAGAAGCCACGCCCCTCAGCTAACATTTTGGGGGGATTTGGAGGGTGGCTTCAGCCCAGTCAGCTCAATGATGTTGCGCGCCTATCAAGGGCACGCTAAGGTACTTGTAGGGGAGGCCCTTCTATCACATAGGAGGCAGGAGAGCAAAATCAGTAATGTTATTAACTGGAATGTAACCTTTGGAATGTCATTTTGAGAGTCACCGAGAGTAGCACAAGGGATGTTATTGTGGGGAAGGGCAGTGTTTATTATAGTGGCTGATCCAAGGATGAAGATGCACACAGGCACGTGCCCCAGTTGCTGCGTGTAGTTATAAATATAGGGCCCGATTCATGGAATATTTGCCCAGTTCAAAGTGAATTTGCATTGTTGAAAAGTGACTTTGCACTGCCGACACAAACCCTGGTTCATGGAGCGGTGCAAAGTGTATTTTTGCTGTGCTGATTTGAAGGCTCGTGGTAGAGGAGATCCCCTACCTATAACCATAAACTAAGAAACTGTCTGTGTCAGGATGTCAGAAATTAAAAGCAGTCCTTGTGTGCAAACATTCTATCCTGACCCTCGCACTACAAACAAAATAATAAAGTGAGAAGGAAAATGTCTTTAACCTGGTATTTGCAAAAAGTGTTTGTAAAGGAAAATAGAACAGCTCCAACATAAAAGTTCTCCAAGGTAGCAGAAACTTGGTTCCAGTGGGTGGTTTCCTTCCCCTGGATTCTTCGATGGTATGGCAATGTCTCTTGGTCTAACAGTTACTTGTGTGTTTCTTGGCCTACAACAATCCCGTTAGGTACAAAGCTGCTGAGCCTTGTAATTCCTACTTTCAAAAGGTTTCTTCTTTGTACACTCAAACAATATCCTTTCTTGGGATTTCTTGTAAGTTTGCAGTTGCCTGGTATACTCACTTGCTAGGACATCTTATCCACTTTCAACTGCCTGGTATACTCTCCTGCTAGGACTTCTTATGTACTTCAAACTGCCTGGTTTACTCCCCTTCCAGGACTTCTTACTTCCATATACGTTTACAGTTTCTCTTTACAGCAAAAATTGCTTCTCTCTTTTTTAATATGATATGATATGATGTCATTTATAACGCGCCTGTACACATGTGTTTCTAGGCGTGACAAGACAAGGTAGGGTAAATAGATGGAGGAAAAAACAAATGATCTTACTAGGCCTTGTGTCATTCTGATCGTGGAAGTGCAAGGGGGAGGGAAGAGGAGAATTGTCAGAGGGCGGTGGGGGGGCAATAGTGCAGTTGCAAAACAGGGTAAGTGCTGCCAGGGTGGTGGCTCATGTAAGTGCAGGGAGACAGGGTACTCCCTAAGGGAGTGGGAGGCCTGGAGGCAGTGCAAGGGGCTACTAGTCGTGCAGGAGCCTGGTGTCCGTGAGGTTCAGTGGGTGGCCAGGTAACCAGTTAGTGCAGCAAACAGCAGCATCAGCAGGGGGGAGAGAGAGAGAAAGTTGAAGCGAAGAGGAAGGTCTTGAGTTGCTTCCGGAACCTTAGATGGTCCTGCTCAATTTTGAGAGAGGCATGGAGGCTGTTCCAGAGGGAGGCCCCAGCAGAGGACAGAGATCTACCCTCCACCCCCTCTGGAGAAGCATCCGACCCTCAGAGAGTTGAAAGTGGATGAGCAGAAGGCTCAAGAAAGAAGATGCTTAGAAAGAGAGTGTTGAATGTAGTGTCCCCAGCCCCAAAAAGCCTTGTGGATGATGCAGAGGGTCTTTGATTTGATCCTTGCAACCACCAGGAGTCAGTGGAGAGATTTCAGGGCTGGAGAGATACGATCCCTGGGCTTGAGGCCAAGGACATGTCTTGCAGTCCTGTTCTGGATTAGTTGCAAGGGTCGAAGAGAAGAGGCAGGCATATTTAGAAAGAGGCTGTTGCAGTAGTCCAGCCTAGGGAGAACCAGGGCTCTGGAGACAGTGAGATTCTGGGGGAAAGTGAGAAAAGGAAGAATACCTCTGAGGAGGTGCAGCTGGTAGTGTGACCTTTTAGAGATGTTAGAGTTGTGGGGAGGGAAGGAGAGGGTGGAGTCAAAGATGACCCCAAGGTTCTTTGCCTCACAGGAAGATGAATGTAGGTGGCCCAGGGTGGGCGGCCAGAGTGAAAGAGGGAAAGCGGGAGCAATGAGAAGGATCTCAGTCTAACTGGCATGAAGGCAGAGATTGTTGGAGGCACACCATTCCTGAATCACGGATAGACAGATAGGTATGAGCGAGAGAGCAGAGGAGGCTGAGGAGAGCCTGAAGGAGAGCTGAGTGTCATCCCATAACACTGAAAGTTAGAACAGAAGGTAGAGATGAGGTGGGCCAGAGGTGCCAAGTAATAGTTGAAGAGCCAGGGTGAGAGGTTAGAGCGCTGCAGGACACCAACTGTAGAGATAGAGGTGGTAGAGAGAAAGGACCCAAGTTGGACTAGGGAGGGTCGATTGGAGATAAAGGAGGTCAACCAGGCTAAGGCCAGACCCGTGATGCCCAGGCTGTCACAGAGATGATTGATCAGGATGGCCTGGTTGACCGTATCGAAAGCAGAGGATAGATGGTTTGGTATTTCTATTTGTTTCAATGTTCACTTTCAGTTTTCCCCATATTGGCATCCCATGCACTCATATATTATTAGGGGTTGAACTTGTACTGTGCCTTGTTGACTCACAATCTTCTTATTATTCCATTTGGGCACTGCTTTGACTTCTCACTGGCTTCTCTCAGGGCTCTGCTCCTGCATACCGGCTTGCCGTCAGGCCACAATGAGCACCACATTGCTTCTTCCAGCTGCCATACACACAGGAACCATCCTGTCGTTCCTGGTGTCTCTGTGGCCTGGGCTGCTCTCGTAACACTACTTTCCCTCTCTGTTGGTTGAACCACTTGGCTCTGCGACACCGGCTCCTGCCTCAAGCTTCTGCATGCCTCAGAGGGAGATGCAACGTCTTCTCCTGAGCTTCCTCTTCTGAGAGGAGAAGTCCTCTCATGCCAGAAAAATTCTTCAGACTTCTGACCATAACCCTTAAGGGGCTTCACCCACTTGGGCAAAGAAACCCACTTTCCGGTGTTTCTCCCTTAGTGAGGGAGACTGCAGTCTCTTCTGGGCTGTGGCACTCTGATGATGGTCAGGGGTTCCCCTTTCTCCTGCAGGGGGCAGACTGGCTTACTTGACATCTCCAGTGCTTTCCAGTTCCCCACGGGTGGTTGGGAGGCAAGGGTTCTCTCTTTCTTCTCTTAACAAATCAGTATTCAGCACTTCATTCTCCAGCACGAGATTCCTGAAGCCAAGTCCTCCAGGGACCTCTCTTACACTTCCAGAGTCGTTTCTCCTTTTTATATTGGCTCTGACCAATAGGATTTGTGAATATACTGGACTGCTGACAGTGGGAAGTGATCATCATTACTCCTCACTTGTTCCTTGTCCCAGTGTTGTGGGGATTGTGGGAACAGTAGTCAGAGTTCAGCGCTTCCACTTTTTCCGGGTCCGGCCTCATGCCCTTTTCCGAGAAGATATGATCAAAAAATCTCAGAGATCCCTTGGAAAATTCATACTTTGCTTTGTTTAGTGTTAGGCCTGCTTCTTCCATCGCCTGACACACTCTGTGGAGTGCCCTGTTATGTTCTTGCTGTGTTTTGCCATATACCAGGACGTCGTCCGAATAGTTCAGGCAGTTTGGGACGTGTCGAATCACTTTGTGAATCTCTTCTTGGAAGATTTCAGCAGCGGATGAAATGCCGAAACTGAGTCTTTTGTATTGAAATAAACCAAGGTGAGTAACGAATGTGGTGATGTATCGGGATTCAGCTGCGATTTCAATCTGGTGATAACCTTTTGTCAAGTCTAGTTTCGGGAAAACTCTTGATCCGTGGAGAAGATGGATCATGTCTGTGATCCTGGGCGCCCTGTGTCTCTCTCTCTCTCAATGGCGGTGTTTGCTCTGCGCATGTCGACGCATAGATGGATGGACCCATCTGGTGACTTCTTGGGGACAGGGACGATGGGTGAAACCCAGGGGGTGGGCCCTGACACGGGTTCGATGACGTCCATTTTGATCAGCTTGTCAAGTTCTTCTTCCACTTGTCTTTGAATGTTAAATGGGATTCCTCGGTAGTGTTGGGCTACTGGTTTGACGAGTGGGTTTATGTGCAGGTGTACTTTTCTGTGCTTTAGCTTTCCTAGACCATTGAATAGTTTCGGGAAGGTCTATTCAATCGCTTCGGGTTTGGCGAAATATTTATGAGCCATCAGCTGATAGAGGATGTGTACCAGGCCCATTTCCACTGCTGTCCTGAAACTTAGAATACAGCTGCTGTTTGCTTCCGCTTTGAGGATATTTGGCGGGATTCTTGCAGAGTGTTCTTCATGGGTGCACCATGCCGTGATCGTGCCTTTGCACGGTAGAGGGGTCGTGGATCCATATGGGTATATGTCCATCTCGGCTTTCTTGATTTTGGGCGGCGGTGTCAGCGATTCATATGCCTGTTCATTGATGATATTAACAGTGGCCCCGGTATCTATAAGGAACTTCACCGCTGTGTCATTGACGTGTAGCGTGTGTACGGGGCTGTGTTGCATAGCTGCTGTGTTGTCGTTGATGGCCCATACATATCCCTTCTTCCTTTGGTCTTCTTCCGAGGACGGGGTGTCGCTGCTGGTGGGGGATCGTGTTTCTATGTATCTTACAAAGCGTCTTCTGTGGGAGCGTCTCGTGTCCTCCGACGAGCGCCTGTCATCTCTAGTGTTGTGGCTTTTCCGACTCCTATCTTCTCTTTTCGTGGGTTTCAGGTCGCTCTCACCTCTGGATCTTGGTGAGCTTTGTCGAATGTATCTGCGCCTCTCTTGCGTTCGGGGTCTGCCCTGTGCATGTACTGGGGCGTTCTCGCACATGGCCCTATAGTGATCCATGCCGCTGCACGCCGCGCATTGTTGTCCCAGGGCTGGGCATTCCCCCACATATGGATATTCGTATCCACACTTGTAGCAGGTGGCTTCTGGACGCTTTCCTCCTTGAGCGGGGTTCACGTGGAGTTTGTTGACCGTTTCCGTGTGCTCTCCTTGTTGTTGTATGGAGACTTTCCCCAGATTGTCCAGTTGCGAGTCTACAGAGGCCTCCATGCGGGCTAGTGCTAGAATTTCTTCAAGTGATCTTTGTTTTTGTAGGAGTTGTTTGCGAAATGGTTGTGATACGCATCCCGCGATCACCTGCGACCTCAGTGCTTCTTCATTCGAGTATTTGTGGAATTCGCAGTGTTTCAACTTAATGCGCAGGCGCATGACGAAATTGTCTATGGACTCGCCCCTTTCTTGTCTGATCGTGTGGAATATATGACGTTCATAGTCGACATTCGTGTGCGGAGCGAAGTAGTCTGACAAAATGGAGTTCGCCATACGTGACTGTGTCAACATTGAGCAATTCTCCTGCAATGTCCCTTACCGCTGGCCCAACAGCCATAAACAACGTGTTCTTCAGTCTTGCGTCATCCGTTAGGCCTATGGCTCCTGCATAGAACTTGAAATCTCTGAGCCATATGGCCCAACGGGGTCCTAGGTTTGAAGTATTTCTTATTTCGAAAGGATTTGGCATATGCATCACTTGTGCTGCTCCGCCTTCCGTGTGTGCGGGCGGGTTGTTACCTTGATTGACGTCTGCCCCTCCTGAAGGGGCTGCTGTAGTGCCTGCCCCTCCCGAAGACGAGGCTGTTGTGCTTGCTGAATCTGACATCTTGCGTGTCATGCTCGACCACTGTCTTCAGGTGGTGAGTTTGTTTTCCGTTCAGGCTCCTGGTGTGTGGGCGTACGTGCTTGGGGAAGTTTGCTGGGGGTGGTGCCTGCCCTTGTGATGTGCTCCCCTGGAGCGTCGCCGTGAGGCCTGTTCAGCTGGTCTGTGCTTCCCTGAACTGAGCCCCCCTGCCGCGGTGAATCGCCGCGTGAGGCGGGTGTTGGCACGTCGTCCAGAGGAGCGGGCGCTTATCCCCCGTGCCCCTCCGTACGCTGCGCCGTGGAGCAGGTGCTGGCCTGCAGACCAGGAGGGCTTGTGTCCTTCTTCCGAGCCCCTCCTTACCAGCTTCAGTCGGCAGATGTCGTTCCGCGTAGCCTCGCTGGTGTCAGGTAACGAGTAGCTCCCAGTCGCTGATGTGTCCGAGGCGCACCGACGCGCTGTACTACTCGGCTGCAGACCTCGACACAGCACTGGTGGGTCGTTCACCTGTTCGTCGCCATTGTATAACCTCCGTGTGAGGTTTCTTGCAGAGCGCAGGCCGCATTGCAATGATACGCGGGAGTCAGGGGTGTAATACAACCTTTCTTTATTAAACATTGGCGGCAACTGCCGCAACGCCTCCCCGTACCTCGCCTTCCCCTGTTTTCACGTCCTGGACGTGCTGCGTTACGGCCGCAACGGCGGCCGGCCCCCACACAACGATGTGGGTAGGCTGACACCGCATCACACCCGACGAATTCAGGTTATCTCCTCAGAGGTTGTCTCCCCCATGTGATCCTCCCTCATACAGCTGCACTCAGGATCAGGATCAGGTGACGGCTGGTGTCCCCAGGCCACATGAGAGGAGGTCACCGTCCGGAAAACAGTGATGAGCTCATTCGATTCATCACACCACATATAACTATACCAGCACTCAGGATCCTTGTACATTCAGCCCACACTCATAAGTGCCACATGTTTCACACCTGCCTCTCTCTTATAACCAGTTCCTCTTTCTTGGCAGCTCCACATGCCACCTGACCATTAACAACTTCAGATGTGTACTATACAAGAGCACATTAAACATAGCCATTACATTGAGTAGTAATAACATGTGCAAAAGCACTTAGATTAGGGCGGTACCTGCCATGAAGGGCTAAATACAAATGTGATATTATTAAGGTGAAACTTGAACTAGTGAAGAAGGGCTAGAAGGAACAATATTATGAGTTATCTCTTTAAAGCAGTGAGTGGTGCACCTTAAGGAAGACCATTGAACTCTCATGTTGGAGTTGTAATACATACGTTTGGCTGGGGTGCCACTGATCGTGTTATGCGTTGGACCTTGAAATCGCTTTGTGAAGGAGAAGAGTGAGTGGTGTTTGCAAACTATTAACTTGGGTACAGCAAGAATTGATAAAATCTGTTCATTTAAATTAAATGAAAATTACATGCATGGGACTACCAACGTTAGCACTTGCACGCTGTTGGGTCATGTAAATACACTTTTCAGCTTTTGCAAGCCTGAGTGCAAAAGTAAAGTAATTCCTTTACTCCTTACTTTTACACTCCTTGTAAAGAAGTAAACACTGCTTGCAAACTGCGCTCTGTGGACAGCGATTATTGCTCTTTATTCTATCTACTTGCTTATTCCTGCTTAGCTGTGCTGGACCAGGGACCTCGTACAATAAATTGCTGAAATTCAAGGCCTATGTAATATTAATACTAACAGTAGAGTAAATTGTGCAGGTATATAGGATCATGATTGATGCATAAAGTGAATGTTTTATTAAGATAGTAGTAACAGTACTGCATTAAATACTGTTTTGCTTTGTTGAGGGACATGTGATATGCAAGAGTGTATCAGTTGTGTAAAAAACTTCCAAAATGTATATTACATGATAGGCTGAGCACCTATCGAGTCCCTCACACAACCATACTGTGCTGTGGCACTTTTTGGATGTGTGTATGTGAAGAATGGAATTACCATAATAAACAGTCTTGGACCCAAATGACGGGACAGACTCAAAGAATATGGCAAAGTACTACTTTATTATCAGTTCAATAAAGTAGGTCAATCTGCCAAACAACTAATTGTAGTCCACACACTCACAGTGCAGATTGGTTACACAAAGGCTTTATACCTCAATATGTGCCAGCTATGGCGTCCTCCTACGTGGCAAATAATAAAACCCATCAGGTTTAGGGATTGGTTAGGGGAACATATCTACTTATAGAGTCTATAAGTTTTAGTAACTTTATTGGCTTCTCCTTCCCTGGTTTGCAATCCTTGAACTTTCCTCTAACTTCTTATAATACAGATTATAATAGTATAACAGTAACAGATTGGCTCATGCGACATTGTATGCTCATTGCATAGGCCCTGATGATAGGTTGGCATCCTCTTCCAACCTTGGACCCTCAACTCACTAGCAGCACACAAGCAAAACGAAACTAAGGTGCAGAGAACAACATCAGACTACCTGACATGTCCCAACACAAGGGTCAGGCAGAGTCAGGCAATTCACAATAATTATGCACACCTGATGGCCCTTCCCCTTCCCCACAAGAATAAAAGGCAGAGCACGAAAGCACGCTTGGAGCAAGGCCAAATGCACGAGGAAACAGCCATTCCGGACCGGCAATTCAAGTGGAAGAGAAAGGCAGAGAGACCTGGAGGGACGATAAAGAGGGAATCGCCCTGGCCCTTTGCAACTCAGATAAATGAAGCCTCCAAAGGGAAAGCATAAGATTGGGAAGTCCAGCTGGCGTGTGGTGTGACAGGTGTCATCGGCACACAGGGCCCTCCCGCGCTGATAGTGAAAGTGGGGAGAAGCGATTGCTGCCGGGGTGCCGTCCTTGACTCGCGAGACAAGAAAACTCCGACAGTTCAGCAAAGCTGGTGAGTCAGAGAAGACAGATAATAAAAACCAAACTGTGCTGGGCCCAAGGTTGCAGGCGGAAACCTTGTTGAACAATGAACTTGTATAATTGAACTTTAAAGAAACTCTAGAAAAAAATCAGAAGCAGAGTGGGCAGGTGTTGTGGGGCGCTCATTCGAAGGACTCTGACTGCAGCCCCTTTGGGGTTGTGTTATTTGGTAGAAACTACAAAGACCAGAAGGCTGTGTGAACCCGATGGAGGGATGCCAAGGGAAGGGCTAAGAGAAGTAAATCCCGTATTGTGATAAAACTGAGTGAACTGTGAAATTGGCAAATGTGAACTTGACGGAGGGGTGCCTGCAATGAATAGTTGTTGCAAAAG
Source organism: Ambystoma mexicanum (assembly GCF_040938575.1). Classification (NCBI taxonomy): domain Eukaryota; kingdom Metazoa; phylum Chordata; class Amphibia; order Caudata; family Ambystomatidae; genus Ambystoma; species Ambystoma mexicanum. Next base: position 1,379,824,997 of record NC_090934.1, read on the forward strand.
ACAGTGAGGCTGTTGTGTGTTACTTTTTGAGTGAAAGGTCGTAGTGAACCCGATTGAGGGAGGCCAACATTGCAAGAAGGATCGGAGCCCGGCTGAGGGGGATCCAAGGGGCGAAGAGGAATCTCCCAGCAGGAAAGATTACCAAAGCAAGTTTTGTTTATTGTTTATGGTTCGGCAAGCCTTCTAAGGCAAGAGACCTTTCCCGGAAAGAGACTTGGCCCCAGAAGGTTCTGGCATTTTTTAAAGGAACTATAACCTCCTGCTGGCGAGGCCCATCAGTGTGCTGTGCTCAAAGGTCCTGCCTTGTCCTGTGCTAAAAACATGGGGAAGGGAGACCCCTGGCTATAACATCCTGACTTATCATTTGTGAACACTTCTTTCTTTTCTTGTGAACATTATCCCACACTCTTTCTGAAATTAGCTGTAAGGATTGGCAACAGGTTTTTTTTAGTGTAGGCCCCTTTTATTTGACAAGCCGCCACTAGGACTGCCTTGTTATTATTTGATGGTCATAGCTTGCTCCCATTTTAGATTGAGGTTTAGATTAGGCATTTTTCCAACCCATTTATACAGTTTAATAAACAGCCTTGAACTGTGATCACCTGTGTCTGCTTTTACTGCTGCCACCATGGGTTCCTTACAGTACACAGCTGTCTTACATCAGAATTCTGATGGCACTAATAATCCCTACTTTATTAAAGTGGAAATGGTCTCGAATATGCCTTGCTCCGCTTCTCTAGACATAGGATACTGTTTTCTATGTGACAGAATTGCTCCTGGTTTAAGCTTGATCTTCACTTCACCTGCTCCACTCAATAGACCCACATCATATGGACTATTAGTCGACAAGATGCTTGGCACCTTCTCTAAGTCTTCCTGAAACAATGACACTTTTTTTTTTACCAATGTCATTCTCTGTGGTATTTCTTTATTCTCAATTTTCATTCAATAAGTAAGACATATGAAAAATACTAACTCATCGTCTGAATATTAATCTCTAAACAAGTCTTCGTCTGTCAAATCTGTCAGTCTGTATCCTTCCTTAAGGTTTATCACCATTCTCTGTGCTCTTTCCTCATCATCTGTCCTATGAACAACTACCCTCTCTCGATTTACCACTGCTGCCTCTAGCTCTATGGAAATGACCAACAATTCATCAGGTAATCTCAATATTTTCCCTGTCAGTGCAGGAAGCCATGTCAACAAAATATTTACTCCTTAAAAAAAGATTTCTGGTTCTAAAGACACCCCTCATAATGCTTTCTGGCCTGCAAAGGCTAACTCAAATTCTTGCACGTTCATGTAATGCATCCCTGGAGTCGAACACACTATCCCTTTGTGAGTAAAGGATATTGTCATGTTGAGTTTTGTCATCAAGTCACGTCCTAATATGTTAAATGGTGTCTGCCGAGAGTATAATAATGGCATTGACACGTCATGTCTACCTATAGAAAGTAGTAATTCGTCAGTAAATGAAACCAAACTTTTAGCCCCAGAGAATCCTTGCGCATTCATGCCGATCCCAGACATTAGTTATTTTCCTTCTTGAACACAGGAGCGAGTTGCTCCAGTGTCCACAAGGACCAAACATGTGTTGCCTCCTATATTTACCCTGAACCTTGGTTCCTCTTGTGGGTCTGATGTCACAGATTGTACTGGACACATCAGGTCGTTCTGTGGGCCTTCCTGTTGTGAGTTCTAAATTTATCCCTGTACCTGTAAAAGGATTCCCTCCCACTATTGTCACAATCCCTATCCTGGGTGTGGAAGCATGTGGAGCTCCTGTGTTTGCTTTCCATTGTGACACTGTTGCTTGATGCACCAGTGTGTACTGTGATTGCTGGGCTTGTGTTTGTTGTGTCTGCATGGGTGTTTGCTGTTTTGCCCTTGTGGGCACTGCATTTTCTGTGGGACCCGCTGTGCTTGCTGTAATTGTGGCGCGTTTGTCTGACACTGTGTGTGATCTTGGGCATACTATTTCTCAGATGCTGTACTGTACTGCAGAGAATAAACCATCCCCTCTCTTGGAGCCTGCCAGTTCTATTATATGTCTCCTCCTCTACTTATACATGTTTGTGCTATATGTCCTGTTCTCCTACAATTCCAGCATTGCTGTGGCTGTTACCCATACAAATTCTCCTCCCCCATGATGGTTTTGAAATCCTTCTTGCCCTCTTGGTGTATTCCCTCTACCTCTTGGCCAAATGTTGTATCCACTCTGATCTGTAGGGTGCACTACATTGCCATGCTGCACTGACTGTACTTTGTGTGTGGTTACGCCTTCACCAGTCATCAATACTGCTCCTTCTATAGTGGATTTGGACAATTTCTTCTGAATTAATTTAGCTTCCTCATGCTTTCTAGTCTCAGCTTTCTTCTTATTTTTCTCTTGTAACAATCAACAATGGTGTACAATAGTCAACTGTATTTCTGGCCATGGCTTCGCTTCCATCCCTACCTGTTTCTTCATCTGCCATTGCACTGGCTCGGGCAGTCCTCGACATAAAATATTATAAAATAATTGTCACTGTTTTATCCCAAGGTTCTCTTGTCTTGAGATGCCAATGTTCTTGAATCTTTTGACTAAAGGCAACATGATATTCGTCCTCACCCATTTCCCTAGTCATAGTGGCACCCATGTCTGATGTTTCAGGATACTGTACTCTAAGCGCCCTCCATATATCTTCCCTGCTATTATTAAATGGCACTAAATCATGTGTCATGTTCTGTGCAGTTACACTTACATATCCTACTCGTCTCCAAATGTCATCAGCTCTCCCCCCTAGAATGGCTGCCAGTCGGCCTTTTATGTCGCCCACTTCTAACGTCATTCCCACTGTCATTCTCTCTAATTCATAATTCCATTTTCGGCAGTGAAACTGGGGAATTTACATGGTAGATTTACCTTGTCCATTTGTGGAATATATTGTGGTCGTCCTCCCCCTTTCTCTAATAACGGAAATTGTATAAATCGTGGTCCAAACAAATATCCCCCTACACTTTGCGTCTTCCAGGTGGGGCTAGTTTAGCCCATCTGTCTTCTTCCTGGCAGAGCCCTTAGCCTGCTCACATAAGGCAGGGACATATCCCTTGCACTGCACGATCATGCTGGTGGTCTTTCAGAATATGGTGTTGGCTCTGGGGTTTTCACTTTAGGGTCTTCTAAATGTGACCATTTCACCCCTCTCACTATGTTTCTGGTCTATCAAAAAACGCATGTGCCTTCTCGCTGCGCTTTCTCATTCTCCTCTCTTTCTTCATCTGACATCATTATACCCCAACTTGTATGACTATCATCTCTTTCCTCATCATCAAGATCTTGTCTACTTAGGGACAGCGTTCTATGCTCGTCCATCAGCGTGTTATCTGCTCTATTTCCTGTTTCGTTCAGCGGAGATCCTGCAATGCTCCCCATAGCCTCCTACCCGCCTTTCTCTCTCATCTGTCTAAATAAATCTGCAATCCTTTTCCCAATACCTTCTGCTTTTTGCTTGTCAGCTCATGGCTGTATTCTCGGTATCCCTTGCAGCTCCCTGCGGGGCTGTTGTGATCCTCTCTCTTCCTCCCATAGCTCTTGTGCTTCAATGGGTAATATACCCCTATTAACAATATGATCTATTTTGTCATCTCTTTGTCCCCTACTCTTTGTCATTTATTCTTCCCTTCTCCTCTTCTCCCTGTTCTCTTCTTTCTCTCAACTTCTTTGCAACCTATGTTCTTTCAATCTTTGGTCTTCTATTTCTTCATGTTTCTTCTCTTCTATTCTCTCTTTTTTCTGTTCTTCATACCTTCTCTGTTCTTCCTTTCTCTTCCTTTCCTTTTCTTTCTCTTCCCTGTATGCCCTCTCTTGTTCCTTTTCCTTCTTTTCTCTTTCTTCCATTTCTTCTCTTTCTTTAACATCATCAATGCCCTTTCCATCTAACTTAAGCAGTCTCTGTCCCCCATCCTCTCGTTTTGTACTATTGTCATTCCACTTACTTTATCTTTCTCTCTTTTTGTCTTCTGGCCTCCTCTTCTATTTCTGTCTGTCCTTTCTCACATTACGCTCTTTATGTTCGTCACATGTGGACATAAGTTCCTTATTCTTACTTTCTGCATACTGTCTTCGCTATTATAAGCGGGAGGTGCGTATGTTGGATTAACATACCCCGCTGCTGCTTTTAATTCCTTTAGAGGATAAATGCCCTGTTTGTCTTTTATCATTCTATCATTCCTAGCAGAGGAAAGGGAAGCTAAGGGCATTACGTCCTTCTCTTTATGCTGATTAAGCATCCACTCCTTTTCTGGTGGGTCTTCTATCTCACTCTGGTACATCTTCCAAAGTTCTAAAACAGTTAACCTTTTCTGCTGCTTCTTCGTCGTGTATGTAGCATGCAAGTATGTCTTCATGTGTTGCAGCACTGTCTTTGATAATGAACCTTCTTGTGGCCACGGCATAAGTGTTTTATTGGTCGTGCCCTTCACCCAATCAGTGTGGTACTTCCTGATTTTAGGTGTGTATCTTAGTAATGTTCTGCATAGATGTAAAAGGTGAGTGTCCCGCATACTGACAAGTCGCTTTTAACTGTCAATACTTATCAGGTTTTTTTCATTTATTTATTTATTTATTTAATCACACTTCAACAATTACTTTGGTCTGGACCATCAATCGCCACCCTTCTCCAACAAACCAATTTCTCCAAAACAATTTCCAAACCTATACAACAATATCCCATTTTATCTCTTCATTCATAGTTTTTGTCAATTCGTATTATCCTGTTATTATTTTGATAATTTGAAGAATTATTTTATCTTATTTTTTCCAAATATTATCCGTTTTTCAGGTTTGATTGGCGCCAATTGCTTTTTTTAATAATTTTTAAGCTTTCAACTTATTTCATCCCCCACAATAAAAAATACGTCATTATATTTTTTACACTGATATTTTTCTAAATTCCCCAAAACACGTGGGCACACTTTTTCCATGATCGTCTTGTCTTATCTTCCTGATGGACGTATCTCATCTCTATTTTACTCCATTTAGGAGTGTGTCACGCACCCTTCCTTGGCTGTAGCCACAGGAATTCCTTAAATAATACTCTTTTCCGGCATGTGGTGCGGTCCCTTCTTCATCCTTGGAATCGATGTATCTCCTTTTCCCTAACAAATCCTGTTACATTCTCCTACTATATACATGCATGGCCCCTCCCCTTTTACTTGACACTTTCAGTGTTTCACATGATAGGCTGAGCACCTATCGAGTTCCTCACATAACCATACTGTGCTGTGGCACTTTCTGGGTGTGTGTATGTGAAGAATGGAATTACCATAATAAACAGTCTTAGCCCCAAATGACCGGACAGACTGAAAGAATATGGCAAAGTACTACTTTATTATCAGTTCAATAAAGTAGGGTAATCTGCCGAACAACTAATTGTAGTCCACACACTCACAATTCAGATTGGTTACACAAAGGCTTAATACCTCAATATGTGTCAGCTATGACGTCCTCCTACGTGGCAAATAATAAAACCCATCAGGTTCATGGATTGGTTAGGGGAACATATCTACTTATAGAGTCTATAAGTGTTAGTAACTTTATTGGCTGCTCCTTCCCTGGTAGACAATCCTTGAACTTCCCTCTAACTATTTATAATACAGATTATAACAGTATAACAGTAGGGAATTGGCTCATGCAACATTGTATGCTCATTGCATAGGCCATGATGATAGGATGGCATCCTCTCCCAACCTTGGAGACTCGGCTCACTAGCAGCACGCAAGCAAAACGAACCTCAGGTGAAGAGAACAACATCAGACTACTGCCCACTTGCCCAATTAGTCTACTATCTCTCATCAGCCAAGCCTTCAGCAAAGGCCTCTCCTTTCTACTTGACCTTGTTGAATGTTCTCTTCTCTGCAACTTGAAAGGGAGTTAAGGTACATCGTTATCTTCGGCCAGGGCTTTGAATAGACCTTCTTTTCTGGTCTTGCATTAAGTGTGAAGAGACCACAATGTTGTCCATTTACCCACTTATTTAGTGCTATTTGATTCAAGTATCTCGGGTGTCATTACCCTCTTCGTCCTCTAGAGACTTGGTTGTTCCGTCTCACATAGGCTTTTCTGCAATTTTTATTGTCCATACTTGGCACTCGTAAATGTTAGTTCATTAACTTAATCTTAATCTAAGAGAAATACGTCCTGCGTATGTTGCTTATCCTTGTTACCACCCCTTATACACTTCAGTAGCTTCCCGCTGTGGCATCCTTGATCTCTGGCCAGCAGCTATTCTTTGTTCATGCATGAATTTGTATTTCCAGCCTCTGTCAGCTCTGCAGCTCTGGTCTCTCTCCTTTGAGCTCTTCGCTTACTATCATTGAGAGCGGGCGTCCATCTTTTCAACATGACCGCTTCACCCGTGTTATGTTTTCTACTACAACAAGCTTCCATATGACTCATCTATCTTGCGTTTCTGCGTATATACATTCACTACGCATCTGGTTTCTTATCTTCTTTGTATGTATGGTTTCTTCTTACTTGTAAGTGTGTTTACTCTTTTTTGTTCAGTAACATCTTCATTCTTTAAGTATTCTTGTATCATTTCAGTGCGTCATTGTATCTTCTCCTTAATGAGATCACTTTGCACCTGTCAGATCTTCTTCACAACTCCTCGATATTCATTGATGCCTGCAAACCTTCTGCTACCGCCTCAGTACGAGGGTACATTTGATACGGTTGTCTGAGCTCGTAACGTCTCTCACACACTCAATGGGATATTGGGATGATACCTGGTGTCATGCACTGTGTCTTCCTGTTATTCATCCAGTAGGACGGAGCTGAGGGGCGGAGTCTATCAGTGACGTACACGTCTTCTCCTCTACAATATTTTACATATATATTTTATATGTAGCAATCGCCACCTATCGATTACCTGCTGACATGCCTTCTCATGTTGCACACCAGCTTTTACTTGTACACACCTCTCTCTTTCTGTATTACATAATTTTCTGGTCAATGCATCCTAAGCAGAATAAGGTCCTGCTGTCCCTGAGTGGGACTTAATACACATTAATTCAAAAAAGGTTTACGCAGTTTGAAACTACTCTGGTGGTGAACATGTACAGTATAAAAACAACAATAATGGATTAAGTGTGCTGGGTTACAACACTGTGTTTAAGATATAACGCACAATGCTGAAAATGGTTTTATGAAAAAAATGACTAAATAAATTGTATTTGCTTATGAAGGACACTGATTTGCAAACATTTACAGCAAGTAAAAACTGAGGAGATACTAAATGTGAGGGAAACAAATATGTTAGGTACCTGTACATGTAGTACATTCTGGCTGGCATAGTGTGAGTGGGGATGGGTAAACTGCCTGCTGCTGGGTTGAGGGTGGTCTGATTGTAGTTGTACTGTGTTTGTCGCGCTGGAAGGGGTGCACAACCTTGCCACAGACTATGGATCCATGCTGTTTGCAAGGAGCCTCTTCCTCCCTTAGGGGTGTTCGAGGAGTGTGTGGGAGGGCGCCATGACAGGATGTCTCGAGAATACGGGGCCACTGGAACCAGAGCCAGTTGACACTCTGGCAGGAAGGAATTGTAGTTGTGCAGTGGTCTGAAGCTGAGCTTGAGGGCCATGAGTAGTGTAGAATGGAGGCTTAAGGCATTGGACAAACCCCACTTGCAGGTGCTCTGTGATGCTTCGCACAGGATAGCTACGTGACTGGGCCACCATTTTACTGGCATAGTCACTGAATGCCCGGCACTCGAAGGGCAAAGGCTTGCGTGTGGTCGTTGGCTGACAGTCTGTATGGAAGCTGATAGCAGCTTTTTGGGCCAACCACAGACCTTGGAACGATATGCTGCCGTGTGCTGGCAACCTTCAGCCTGCTGTGCAGTGAGCTGCTGCACTTCTGTGTGAGTGGACCATCAGGAAACCACACTGATATATATGCAGCTCCAATGCATATCATGTGTACAGTACATGTATGTACCTCCACCCTTACAATAATGAGGCAGAGCCCCTCAATGCTGTTCCCCAGTGCGGTAGCATAGATTATCGACTTAAGCACTCACTCCAGAGATCTATGTGCGCTACCATACCTCTGAAATTACAAGCTTTTGTCGGCTGTCAACCGCCATGTAATTAGCTCTCTCACCCACCAAGCCCATTACACGCCGTTATATATGGAAATGGGTTCTCATACGCCAAAAACTAAATCGTCTGTTTTCACCCGACCGGGGGCAAGAAAGGTTGAGACCTATGGCAATATGCAGTCACAAGTTTCATCCCTGAGGCGCCATCACAAAAAGCTAAGAGAAGCCTTGCTTTCCCAAGATGGCGCAGACATGCAATGTGCACTATGCAGAAAAAAGTTTCAGAGCTTCATACAACAAACCACAAGTATTAACTGCTTCATAGTTAAAAGAATGGCAAAGGAAAACACGCTTCTGCTGAAGCTTCATGAAAAAGGTGTTTTGAAAAGTCATAAAATTTCAAGAAAGCATCCTTCTTCAAGATGGCCGCCATATTTCAGTTCAACCCGGATACTTCTAACAAGGCATAGAGACCTTCTGTAAACACGACAGTGCAAAGTGAGTCGACAGCGGATGCCATGCTGAGGCGTAGGGTGTGTGGAATTCCCCACATGCTTCGGAGCAAACTGCAGGAAATGTGCCAAATATAGCTTTTATAAATTACAAATGTGTATTAAGAAAACAAATTAATCTATCTGTTTGAAGAATGAGAACAAATGTGTCATTATTTTTCCAGTCATTGATATAGATAATTGTAAGTGGTAAAATAATGAATGAAAGTGTGGTGATGTCCCCTTTAAGATTGTGAGTCATGACTCTGTCATGACATGCACCTAATAAAAGGAGTCGCAGCCGCACGTGCGGCAGTATGGTGGAGGACTCCATGAATGGCAACTCTGTCTCTGTGTCTCATTGGGTTGCAGGTTGACGCTGTGTGATCAAGATAATGCACCCCCAGCTGATCCATGTCATCACGCATCTGTATGCGTTGCCGTGGTGCCCCCAAGCAACCGTCCAGCTGTGTGACCACAGCCATGTTCCTAAGTCCGGGTGTCCTCCCATGACGTCTTCCCGCTGTTTGAACACTGCTACCTCCCTGCACTGATCCAGCTGGCCTGCATGACCGCAGGCCCAGGCCCACAACAATGGCGACGAGGGGAGACTCTAGTGCCTGCAGCTGCGAGTGTCATGTCCTCGCCTTCCTTGCCCTGCCTTGCTCACGTGGGTGAGCGCTCCTTCCTGATTGTTCCCAGGCCGCGAGGGCAGTGAAAGGTGGGTGCTCCGTGATCAGAGCTTAAGAGGAAAAAAAGAATTTTTGCGCTCCGTGACCGGAGCTTGGGAAAAGTTAAAGGCTGGGCCTTGTGCACTCCGCGACGAGCGGCGGAATCTATGCTCCGTGATCAGAGCTGAACAATAAGCATAGAAGGGTTGCCTTCAATGTACTCCGTGCTCGGATAGTGAACAGAAGATAGGAGTGATCTCCCACCGGCAGGGTCGTATTGGCCCCTCGGCCTTTCGACCCGTGGCAGGGCCGAAATTGTCCCTGGGGAGTGGGGGCCGGTTTCTGGCCATGCCTGGGCCGGTTTGGAAAAAATAAATGTGAAAATAAAACCTTTTTCAAAACACCTGCAACAGCATAATTATTCAAAGCAAGGTAACACGTTACCTTGCTTTGATGACTGATTTGCATGTATGATGCGTGCATCATTCACGTGCTGCTGCAGCATTCAAAGTTGAGGGGCAGGGGGCTGCCGCGGGCCCGACGGCTTTCACCGTGCCACCACTCCAGGGGGCACGGTACCCCTGGAGTGGCTGTCTGACCCCTGGAGTGGCTGTGCTGTTGTATTAGTGATAAATATATTAGTGATATTAGTGATAAACGGTCAATTTTAGAGTAGAATAAGCATCCATTTCGGACTATGTATTTTGCCTTTCACAAGTTGCAGTAATAGCATGTTTTTTTCCTGCCGTTTTCTCTGTTACGATCATCACAAGACATTCCATCTCGGTGTGGTGTCCTCGGTCACTTGACAAAATCCTTGCGTCTAAAAGCTTCTGTACAGTGTAGAAATATTTGACCATAACACATCAAGTGGCCATTGACTTCATTGTGCCACAATGAATGCTTTGTTGTAATGTGTCTCTCTTTCTCATCTCCCTGGCATGCTGTTCAGGATGTTTGTTTACATGTATAAGGAGAGTACTCCGAGTACGGGATGTTCTCTGAGTGTGCTGCTTTCCCTATTTTGCCAACATTTGAAGCCTGAAAGTAGATGCATGCAGGCTTGACATGTGGCCAACTTTGCACCAGACCTGCAGATGAACTTAACTGGTCTGCTGTTAAATCTCAGTTCCCAGTTTAATGGTATCCACTAAAGAATAATTGCTCATTTTACTATAGCCGATATGATAGCTCAGTGGGTTGAGTGCTCACTGCTGCGATGTGTGTGTGTGATCTGCAGGTTTGAATCCCAGCAAGGCCATCTCAACCTTTCATCCTTCTTAGGTCGATAAATGAGTACCAACACAGGTTGGGTGATATTGTATGCATATTTGTTCTGTAAAAAAGAGCTTAAGTAAGTGCTGTACAATAACATATTATCATTTGGCCTTGGACGTCTGCTTGGATTCACAGTAATTTGTCAATATGGATCAATACACACTGATATTAATGATACATATGGTGATCCATTCTTGTATGAAATGTATATCACATTAGTGAAATCATAACCATATTTTTCGTAGTGTACTTAGGAACAATGCTATTTGATGCCACTTCCTGTTTTGTCAAGGGGTGAAAGGTCGTGTTTCATCGCTTTCCGGGATGTTACTTTGGGGTGGGGTCAAATGACATCACTTCCGGTGATGTCATCAGAGGTCAAGGGCCGTGAGACGAGGGGTGGGCCACTTTTTTGAGGCAAGGGGTGGACCACTTTTTTTTGGGGTGACCGGGCCTATTTCTTGTCCCAATCCCACCCTGCCCACCGGAACCCAGCACTGATCTGGCAGGCCTGTGTGACCACAGGTGCGGCCCCACAGCAGAAAGACTCTGCCATGAGTATCTAGCACCCGCTTTCTACAGCTTAACACCTTTGTCTACTCCTTTCTTCCTCTCTGTTACCTCATGCTTCACACGTATTTAAATATACAAATAAGAACATTTTGATGCTTAAAGAAGGGCATTTACAGCCTGCTATTAAAATGCGATATAGTCTGTGATTTTAATGTGAATAATTGTCATAGTGTGTGCATGTCCTATCAATTGCTGGCATATGATGGTATTCTGTGCCTGTAATGCCAGTCATTGGCAAAGGTTGTGAGTAAATGGCCATGTGATGGCCCTACCTGAAATGTAAACCCCACAATCTGCCTTGCCAGAGATTATTATAAAGATGTGTCCTGTTCCCGCCAGGTGTCGTTGTCAATTCAGCTTTATTCTGGGTTGGACATCTCAGAGGAACAAAACCTTATTTCCACGAGATGGCACCATTATCTTTCTTCAACAATTACAAACAGCTGCACTGCCAGCAGAACGGTTTCATTGGTATTCTGCATCTACACTACTCAGCACTTTGGCCAGGAAGACAAATAAAGCAAGGGGGCAAACAGGTCCGTTGATCTGAACGACAGCACAGGCTATGTGAGAGGCAGAGAACACAAAGGGAGAACGCCCATTCAACTAGTCATTGAAAAATGGGAGTGTTTTATATTTACTACAAAATAAACAGCAGTGTCTTTCTTCGGTCCAGGGTATGCTCTTTGAGGGGAGATACCTTCAGGGTCACATACATGTCGGCCCTGGCAGGCTCACATGCATGTAAGAAGGTGTCACAAGCTGGGTTGGTTGTCAAATATAAATAAAAGGCACACATTGCGATTGGCTCTGCCCCAGCCCTTCCAGTTTTTTGGCAAGGACCACCATGTCTAGGGATTCCCACAATTAACGTATACCAATCGGCCATTGGATAGACGGATATTGTGAGTTTGTGTGGGGCCAGGAGGAAGGGGACAGGGTTAAGTGAATTGGTGTCCCACCGCATGAGGGAAATGGGGGCTGAAATCAAATACAAATATGTCAAATCGGGGTCCAATCTCTTAGTTCGTTGGAGAGAAATCCATGAATCGTAGTTATCATTTCATGTATTTCAGTTCTTCTAATGGCAATACAATATCAAATCAAACAATGTATTCCCTATATTTCCCTTCCAGAGTATCACAACAGCAAAAACAATCCTTCTCATGTCATAGGCCCAGCCTCTGGCACTCGATCCCGGACCGGTATCCACTTGGAACGCTCTTGTCATTCTCCATTTCCTCAAAGCTCTTAAAACAAGGCTTTTTTTTTTTTAGCTCAGCAGCAACGTGCTCGCCTTGGAAGCAAGAGACAAGGAGCTACACAGGTTCGATCCCCGGGTCCGCGCTTAGAAACCTCTGGGTATTAAGCGCCTTATAAATAACCTATCATATCATATCATACCTGAGAAAAACAAATCGAGATGGACGCACACACTGCATCGCACAGTCACTGATGTCATTTGGGGATGGCATCTGCGACCCCTGATGTCTCTCTTGCTACCCCTGTGATCTCCCTTGCTACCCCTAAAACAAATTTGTAAAAAGCTTTTTTAAAAAAAAAAGAAATGACGTTTCTGGGATGTGGCCAGGGTCATGTGGCTCTTTGTTTCTGGAGTAGCTGGCTTTCTAGTTCAGGCCTCTTACCAAACAGGGGTTTCCAGAAGTGTAACACTTTGAGCCATGACCCTAAATAAGAAAGAATAGGATTAACAAATAATTTGTCTTTCTGGATTTGTATACAATTATTTCCAGAATCATTAAAGGTTTTTTCAGGCACACTTCAGGGAGTGGGTCACTGATTTAGTCTGTTCTTAAACACCTCAAATTCACGGTGCAGTCAAAAACTTCCAAAAAGCATTTAGAGTAGAATAAGCATCCATTTTGGACAATGTATTTTGCTTTTTGAAAGTTGAACTTGTAGCATGTTTTTTTTATGCCGTTGTCTCTGTTACGATCATCACAAGACATTCCATCTCGGTGTCCTTGGTCACTTCACAAAATCCTTGTGCCTAAAACCTTGTGTACCGTGTAGAAATGCTAGACCATAGCACATAAAGTGGCCCTTGATTTCATTGTGCCACAATGAATGCTTTGTTGTAATTTGTCTATCTGTCCTATCTCCGTGGCATGCTGTTCAGGATGTTTGTTTCCATGAACGAGGCAACGAGTGCCCAGAGTGCAGGATGCCGTGTGAGTGGCCCGCTTTCCCTGCGCTACTCTAAATTCTTTAATACACCGTTATGAACCCTCGAAATGGTATGTATTTTGCTTACCGCTGAAGCCTGAAAAGTAGATCCATGTAGGCTTGACATGTGGCCAACCTTGCACCAGGCCTGCAGATGAACTGGCCTGCTGTTAAATCTCAGATACCAGTTTAATGGTATCCATTACAGAGTGTAATTTGCTTTCTGACTTTGAGAACATTCAGACATGTAATTGCTCATTCTAATTTAGCCAGAAAGGTAGCTATGACAGCTAAAATAGCTTAGTGGGTTGAGTGCTGTGATGTGTGTATGATCTGCAGGTTGCAGATTCGAATCCCTGCAAGGCCAACTCAGCCTTTATCCCTTCTGAGGTTGATAAATGAGTACCAACACTGGTTGGGTGATATTGCATGCATATTTGTTCAATTGTTCAATACAAAGCACTTAAGCGTAAGTGCTATATAACAACTTATCATGTGGCCGTGGACGTCTGCTTACATTCACAGCAATTTGGTAATATGGGCCTTTATGCACTGATATTCCAAACAAACTTTTATTTGGTTTTTGACCTTTAAGTTCCAATAAACAGTTAATACATTAGTACAAAAAGAAACTCACATACATACATAAAAAAGGAAGACATCAAATGTAGATCAACCATAAAAACCTTATGAAATAACACACTTTTGACAATAATTTAAAAGATACACAAAATTACAAATCAATAGTGAAAATCAGCAGCATATTTCATACTTAGTTCCTAAGATTTAACAAGCTCCATGCACTAGTATTTAGTTACAGCACAGAGGATACACAGCCAGGACATGAGCACAATAGTGGGCAAGGAGAGCACATGCTTGCAGCCTCAGGCACTTAATTGTTACCGACCATGATATCAAGGTCATTCTTCAGACTCCGGTTTCTCAACAGCCATGCCCTGTAGATAAAGCGTGCTGTTCCAAAGACCACGTAGGGAAGCACACATTCTCTCAGGTATCTGGCAGTGGGAATTACATGACAAATACCTGCGTTGTTCAGAATAGGTTGCAGGTACATACATCTTATGTGGTGTGTCGGGTTGCAAATTAGTAAAAAGTGCATAATATTTTCTGGATAGGCACCACACATTGGGCAGGGGTCAGATTGCATCCGTTGCCAACCGTTGGTTACACAGGCTACTGGCAGGAAACCAAGCCTAAATCGAACATAGAGCGACTTCTCCATTGGTGAAAGAATTATCTTCAGATAAACCTTGAACCCTGGTTCAAATGTGGATTCAAGGTATACCACTTCAAATTTCAACTTAATGACATTGGCTATCAAATCTTCGAACATGACCTTTTTTCCTTAGCTCTCACGTTATTCAGGTCCCATACATGGGGCACTTGGCGTTAATTCCATATATCAGCCATATCCAAATGAAAGAGACAGGCCTTCACATGGACAAACCACTTTAGCCCCCCCCCAAGGTTCATGACATGAGACAAAGCTTTCTTATATGTCTCTAGCCCCACACCATTATAGACCCTTGCCCAAAACACTATCGGTTTAAATGAGGTCTGAGCCGCTATCCTGGCATTGTCAAGTTCTAGGTGAACCAAGGCCGAAGGGGCTGACATGGGTAACAGTAATAATTGCCTTGAGAATTTATGTTCACAGGTGGACAACTCATCAGTATTAACATGACCCCACATTTCAGAGCCATACGTGGATGCCGGTATGGCTTGTTTGTGGAACTATTCCAATAAGGGGGAAATTGCACCTCTACCATGTTTAATAAAGAAGGATAGAATTGCACCACAATATTTAGTCAAAGAAACTGCTGATTTAGTCACCTGTGGCTTCCAGCTACCGGTATGCACAAAACGCACTCTGAGGTAGTCGAAGTGAGTAACTTGCTCAATAACAGCGTCACATACACTCAATCTTAATGTTCTCCTTTTGGCGCGTGGTGAACTAAAGACCATCACTTTACATTTTTTAATGTTTAAAAACAACTTAAACTCAGAGCATTTGGTATAAAAAATAGACAGAGCATGCTTCAAACCCTGGGGTGTGGTGGACAGAAGGACTGCATCGTCCGCATGAAATAGCGCCGGATATTTATCTACTCCCATCCTGGGACAATCCTAGCACTCACTTAACAAGGCATCAATAAATATTAATGATTCATATGGTGATCCATTCTAGTATGAAATGTGTATCAGATTACAGTGATATTGTAACCATATTTTTCATAGTGTACTTAGGAACAATGCTATCTAATGACACTTCCTGTTTTGTCAAGGGGTGAAAGAATGTGTTCTTTCGCTTCCCATGATGTCCCTTTGGGATGGGGCAAATGACATCACTTCCTGTGATGTCATCAGAGGTCAAGAGTCATGTGATGTCATTTCCGCTACCCCTGGCATTTTGGTAAATGATGTCCTTGCGCACAGTACTACGCAATTGTTAAAAGATGACAGGCCAAATGTTGGCTTCACATGACCTGTACAGCGCTCTGCTGCTCTCGAACTAGGTACGTGCTTTAAACAATAATATAAAATGTATGAAAGTGATCCTAAACGTGGGTGATAGTGACATATACAGGGCAAGAGCAGGCATATTGGGAGTTAGATAAAACCCTCCCAACCAATTGGGTTTAGTCACATTCTGAGCTAGGTCTGCACAGTAAACAATAAAATGAAATAAAATGTATGTGTAAGTGAAAGTGACGCTGTGATTCTTAACATGTGTGATAGTGACCTCTACAGAGCAAGAGTAGTATTGCTACACATTTTTCATTGACTTTTACCATGAAGGAAATCAGGTTGATGAGCCACAGCAGGACTCAGTTTGACGGCAATTTCTGGACCCTACCCAGACTGAGCCCAATAAAACCCGGCCTACAGTCATATTGGCAATTATGTCAAATGTTCACAACCAGTGCCATTTGGGTTTAGTCACAAATGCAGACATTTCCACAATTATCATGCATACATTCTCAGGTGCAGGAGCAGATGCTGCTTATTAGAAGTAGCCACCTGCTTCCAAAGATACTGCACACCCAACCAAAAGCTGGGGGAATCATGTGCATTACCCAGGTGAAGATGGAAAATTCAAATGTCCCTTCCCTCCTGACGGGGCCTCCAACCGGAAGAACCCGAGATTGCATCCGGTGCCACCGCTCCCAGCGTAAGCTTACATCACAAAAGACATCCAGCCATCCGCCCATACAATCCCGCAATGGCACAAGCCCTAGCCAACACAAACAACGACAACCAAGACGGGAGCTGGAGACGATTATATGGACCAAATTGATTGAAGTCCCCGAAAGCCATGCTGCAGGTCATTAGAGACTTCATGACAACATAGCTGCTGCGGACAGGAAGCACAAGTGCAGTCGGCACAATCAGGACACTCACACACCAATCCACACGAAGAGCATACGCGTGCAGTTCTATGAGCTAGAGGACAGTGACACACATCCTGTCTGCACATTTTTTATTTTCCATATAGGCTCGCTACCGCACGGCAGAAACGCAAGGCAAGATGCCAGAAGAGCTTGTGTATATGCTTGCAGATGCTGCTCGCTATTAACCCTATGGATGGACAGGAGTACTCAAGGGACCACTTATTACATGCTTTTAACATATGGACAACCATATTGAAAGTATAACCAGAACTGAAGTAGGCCTCAGACCAATCCAGCACACTTAACTCATTTCACAGAGATCCCCGAAGCTGCAAGCTGCTGAGTGAGCAGAATAGCCCTGGCAGGCACTGCCACCGACAAGGCCACGATGTTGCAAGTGATATTCCTCATTCACTGTGCCACGATGAGCCCAGCTACAGAAGAGAAAACCCCAAGCTAAAATACAAATCACATCGAAGTAATTTGGCTTCACCAGCGGTCTCCTCACACGTGATGTGGCGGACCTGACACAATGCCAAGGCATGGAAGCTGGGAAGATTCAGCCGTCTCACGTCTGGGACTAAACCTTGCAACATAATTGTAACAATTCATCTACAACATGAGCTGGGACTGGGCTGCTCTCATGGCATTAGTAAAGACATCATTGTTACACACTGGCACATAGTCACACCTTGTCGATACACATTGTACGAAAGCAGGTGTCTTGCTGGCTGGGAACAACGGTGGTCCCAGGCTTGGGGGTTTGCGGCCTGACCAATCAGGATACCGAGGGACAGGGGCTGGCAGCTGGAATCCCCAACCAATCATCAGGGTCCCTAATGTAACATTTCTCAGGTAGCAATTTTTAGGGATGAACTAAGTGCACCACCCGACATCGTGGCCACCAATAGCCGTGCATCATATATGTCCCTATACTGGACATACCACTCTGGGAGCCAACCCAGAGTGACGCTAGGTTCTGGGAAGGATTTTGGTAAGTGACGCTGATTGTGACATCACAAGTCTACAAAAAGGGCCTGCGAGCCCAAAATCGATGAGATGTGCTTGTACTGGATTTGGCCCTTGTATGTTATCCCTGCTCGTTTGTCATAATAAAACAGCAGTTACCCTTTGCTCTTTGTGTGTCCCTCGACTTCTTTGGGACATTGGAGGGAGTCAGGGCGCTCCGTGAGCTGGAGGTCCGCGCACCTTTGGTACGGCTCTGCCGACCCCAGAATTTACCCTAACAAGTTGGAGACACTGCTGAGATGCGCTCCTGAGACCACAGCAAGATCATTTGTGACGTCAGCTCAGCAAGGTGTGGCCCCCTCCGCTGTCGAACCTCAGAGGACTGCAGGATCCTCGCTAAAGTGCGACACCACCGGACAGCGCAACCGGAGATTGGCCGTCGGGAGCCGACATCAAAAATGTATCCCGCCCGCGGTTGGTGAGTGTCCACACGCGGTCCAGCAGAGGCAGCCAAGCAAAGCCGACTTACGTGTGCCTAAAAGTAAGTTTGATCCACACAACCAGCAACAACTTATTGTGCGGGTGGGTGGAGGATGTGTACGTAGGGTGAGGGTGGTGTAACATTCACATAACGTTCGGTACAGAGGCAGTGGTTGGCATGTGTTTGAGTGTAGGGAATGCAGCAGAGGTAGTCCCTTCTTGTGCTGGTGAGCGTTTTGGGGGCTGGACAATGGGTCCGTAGGTCACGGAACGATTGTTGTGCATATAGATCTCGACAGTGAACACATATGTGGGGGTATGGTTTTCCTATGAAACGATGTTGTAGTTCGGTGAATAGATGTGGCTTCCTATTAATTGAACGTTCTATTTCAGTAAATAGATCTCGGATTCCCGTACAAGTTAGCTGTGGCTATCTTAAGGTTGCGGAAGGTAGTTGACTGATTAAGTTTCCGGGGTAGCAAGCATTTCATACCGCAGGCGATGCGACAGGTGTAGTTCAATTTACAAAAAAAGTACCAGAGTACGCCGCACTGGTGTACGGTTGCAGGGGGCAGTACACATTGAAGGAGTTGCTGGGAGGCAGCAATGCCTGTGGAAGCGGGATACACTGCGTAAGGTATAAGGCCGCAGGGGGCCATAGACTTTGGGGGAGTGTGCCAGATCGTGGCAGCTCCTTAAAGGCGGGGAGGTACAAGTGTATGCCTCGCAAGTGGTGTGGCTATTAAGGGCTGCACGTAGTGTTAATTGAACATTGAACCGCATAATAAACAATTTTCTACCCATGTCCTAACAGCGGAAAGTCAAAACCCTCAATTTGAGGTTAGATAAAACCTATGAGTACAAAGCAATGATGTATCACGGGGGAGGAGCATCATACGGGGTACACAGGACGGCACTGACCCCAATCCAACACATCTTTAAAACACTGCCTACTAATCGAGACAAAATAGTAAAATACAGTGTAGAATGGACTAAGGGTATAGATGGGAAAAGAGCGGTACCGTGGCCGCCTAACGGCAGTTTCTTGAAGGATATATTACAGTCCCTACTCACTTACTTACACAAAACATACAAGGGGAAGAAATTAGCAAACCGCATGGAAATATTTGAGCTGTGGCGAATGTTCCAGCGGTATAACCCTGGGATGTTGAGTCTACAGGAGGTAAAGGAAGAGGGAGGGGACCCATGCGCTCCACCCCCTGCACCTCCCAGCATTGCCTTGGACAATGCGGATGAGGAGGAGGAACAGGGATTATACCTGATTAGAGAACTAAAAGAAACTGCAGAGCCCCGGAAATTAACTGCAGCCGAGAGCTACTCAAACCCCACGTACAAACCATTCTCGTACACCTGAATGCACATGCCTGGGTGAGCCTGTAGACCCAGAATATTTCAGTACGGGACAGACATGACATGGCATTGGCATGGCTACCAGGAATAGCAGGGATAGTATGGAGAAGACCAGGTGAGTACCTTTTCAGGCCAGAGATGCCCACAGATGACAAGGAAGGGACGTTCATGTCAATAGACGTTGAAGGGATAATGGCACAGGAAGATTGGATGAAGGAAAGGCATGGAGGGAAGTAATAGCACTATCAGAAGGTTGTAGACTGACAAAGGTATCTGATGAGGAACTCTTCTCACAAGGAAAGGGAACAAGTGAGATGATGTTGGGAATGAGTGTGTACCTTTGGCTACGTTTAACGTATAGAGAGGCGGCCCAGAAAATGGCAATGACATTAGACGCACCCCTCCCAGCACTGCCCGCCTTCTGCGAGGAGGACTTAGCAAAGGTACCAACTTCATTATGGACAACAAGTCCCTATGATGTAGGGTGCATAAAAAACATAGGGTGAGTGAAAATAAAACTAAAGAAAGGAGCAATTCTGCCCAGGGTTAGACAATACCCACTGTCGAAGGAAGCAGATGAGGGCATTTATGAGACGATAAGCACCCTCATCAAAAGAAGCACCCAGTCCCATCAGAATCACCTTGCAATACTGCAGTGTACCCCATCTGCAAGGCAAATGGGGACTCTTGGCGTTTCATACAAGATTTGAGACCACTCAACCACATTGTAGAAGCAGAGTATCTGGTGGCAGCAAAACCTGCCACGATGCTCTGCGGAATTCCAGCTGAGGCTACACGGTTTACCATGATTGACCTCAAAAATGCCTTTTTCTCTAT
This sequence comes from Ambystoma mexicanum, assembly GCF_040938575.1. Classification (NCBI taxonomy): domain Eukaryota; kingdom Metazoa; phylum Chordata; class Amphibia; order Caudata; family Ambystomatidae; genus Ambystoma; species Ambystoma mexicanum. Next base: position 1,379,845,348 of record NC_090934.1, read on the forward strand.
ACCACTGCACCCAGATTCACAGGATTTAACGAGCTTCATGTACCACAACACAAAATGGAAACACACAAGTTTGCCCCAAGGATATTGTGAGCCACTGTCCATTTTCAACAGGGTGATCCAGATAGATCTAGGGAACATTGAGACAGAGAGTACGATCTTACAATATGTGGATGACATCCTCATCTGAAGCACAACAGAAGCTGAGTGCAGAAAGGACTAAGTTAAAATGCTCACTGTATTAGCAGAAAAAGGATGCAAGGTAGACAAGACAAAAGTGCAATATTGTCGGGAAGAGGTTCTATACATATAGGGCAGATGATATCTCAAAAAGGCAGACACATAGCTCCACAGAGGGCACAGACAATACTAAACACAGCACAACCACAGACAGTGAGAGAGTTACAACAGTTCCTCAGTCTATGTAACTGTTGCATGGTATGGATGTTTGATTACAGTACATACACAGGTCCCTTACTTACAGCCCTCAGGGAAGCACTAAGGGGATATAAGACGCTGAGGTGGACACGGGAAATGACAGATGCGTTTAATGAATTAAAGGAGGCGATATCAACAGCACCGGACCTGGGTACCTCTGATTATAAGGAGTTTTTTTATATTCTCACACTCTGATGCAGCACTAACACAAAAGACAAACATGGGCCACAAACCAATTGCATATTACAGCGGGCAATTAGACCCAGCGATGACAGGGCATCTTCCATGCGAACAACACTTGGCTGCTGCAGCTTTCGCTGTAGAAAAGGCATCATCAATAACAATGGGATGTTCCACAACACTTTATGTGGAGCATGCCCTCTTTGCGATCCTGCACAAGCCAAAGAGCACTCTAACAACACAGTGAGCAACAGGGTATGAAATCAACCTCTCACGTCCAGAACTAAAAATAGTAAGATGCAAGAATGTTAACCCAGCACATTTTTTTACATAAGAAGTAGAAGAAGGAGAATATGTCCATGATTGTACAAAAGCTATCGAAAACTACTCAGAAATGCATAAAGTAGAAGAAGATGCACTTGAGGCAGGAGACGTACCATACATTGACGGGTCATCCACAATTGACCAAAGTGATGGGGTAAGAAGAACATGGGCAGCAGTGGTAAGATTAAGAGAGGAATGGACAAGCGAGGCAGTAAAATGTGTTAAACTGGCTCCCCAATATTCAGCCCAAGCAGCAGAACTAGCGGCCCTGATACTAGCCCTTAGAGAGAGTGCAGGAAAACGGGTCACTATCTATTCAGATAGCGCCTACGTGACATCAACAATACATTCTGGTTTAGCAAGATGGTTGAGAAGAGGGTTTAGACGGGCAGATGGCACACCCGTCCAGCATGCTCTCCTCCTAGGGGAACTAATAGAGGTTGTAACAGACCGAATAGAACTCGCATTAGTGAAGTGCCAAGCACATACTAATGGGGAAGACCCGATGTCAAAAGGAAATGAAGCAGCACATTCCTTTGCAAAGCATGCCTCATATTTTGAGGTATTATGGGACCTCCAAGAAAAACAAAAAGAGAGGGGGGGCAAGACGGATGCTAATGAAAGAAGGTTACATCCACCTACCACAGACACAGGTAATAGAACTGCAAGCAGCAGCCCCAATGACCGAAAAGGAACTGTGGGTAAACAGAGGGTGCTCAATCTCCCCCTACAGATGCACTGTGGAGACAAAACAATACAGAGAAGGTTGTTATGCCCCTTGCACTATTAGAAATAGCACTAACACAACTACACTATCCTGCACACACAGGGAAAGAGGTAATTGTGGCATGTATTAAGGAATCATGGTTTTGCCCTGAATTAAATGACCACATTTCAAATTTTATCAGTAATTGACTCACATGCCAGCAGTTTAATGCAGGTCACATGCTTAAAGTAATCAAAGACCCTAAAACCCTTTCTTACACCTCCATATCGACTATGTTGATATGATAAACCTATTCCAAGGCTACTGCTACATGATTGTGGTGGTGTGCCCCTTTTCAAGGTGGATAGAGGTGGGCCCATGCTCCCATGCTGATGCATTAAGGGCAGCCAAGTTCCTGGTTAGAGAGGTGTTTCCAAGGTGGGGTATCTGTGAGGTCCTACAGTCAGACAATGGACCCCACTTTGCCAATTAATTGTTTCAACATATCACTACATTACTAGGAATAAAGCACAAATTTGCTTGTGCATACCACCCACAGGCCAACAGCGTTTGTGAATGCCTCAATGGCCTCCTGAAAGAAACAATCACAAAAAACGCCACAGACAACCAAAAAGAACTGGCTCTATTGCCTGTCCCTGGCTCTATTTGAGCTACGGAACAAACCAGGGTCAGACCACCACCTCACTTCCCATGAAGTGGTGACTGGTCGCCAAATGCACCTACCATTATCCCCACCTACAAGGGGCATCAATGATTGCAAAGGGGCTGCTGAAATATTTGGAAGTGAAATGCAGGAATACGTTACTTCACTGGTTACTAGTGCTTTGTTTATCTCTCAACAGATCCAAAGGACACAGGGGAGGTCAGAGAACGATCTGCCAGAAACCAGCGATAACCAGGAACCAACAAAGGCATTACCCATGAAAGAGGGAGGCAGTGTCCTCCTGCGCAACTATTGCAGAAAGTGGAACCCCGCCAGATTTACAGGGCCGCATACTGTTGAAGCGGTAGCAGAAAGAGCTGTGAAATGAAAGGGTACAAGAGTTTGGCATCACACCCACGAAATCAAGCCCTACAAAGCATCAACCTCTCCGCAACTCAGCATTGACAGGGCCAACACTACAGCAACACCAAATATACAAGATAGTAACAGCACCTCACTAGCAATAACATCAAACTCAGACAATCCCATGAGCACAGATGAACAAGAGCATGTCCATCACCCAATGACTAGGAGGTCACAAGCACTTGATCCCATTCATTGAATTAATAAACTGAGTATAATAGAATTGCACAAGAACTACCCACTTGGAAAATGTGTGATGCCTTGATGTAGATCTGCAAATACAGCACGCATACACCCACCAGGAATACACTGGGCCTCATTACGACCTTGGCGGAGGACCATGGCGCTATTAGCACCATGGTCCATGCCGCTAAGTTCCCAACTCCGCCATGGTGGATGGCGGACTTACCGCCCCATTCCGACCTTGGCGGGGCGGTAAGTCCCCAATCCCCATTTACCCTTCCCCATTCCCATTTTTGCCCCATAGGGCATAATGGGAGTGGGGAAGGCGTTAATTACGCCACCGTAAATTACGGTGGCGTAATTAACTCCATGGTCCCTTAGCGCCATGGATTTTAACACCTGCTAAAAGCAGGTGTTAAATCCGCCATGGCGCTAAGGGACCTCGTACTCAGGCGGTAAGGGTCGGCGCTGTTTACGCTGCCGTAAACCCCTTACCGCCTGGGTCGTAATGAGGCCCACTGTGTTAACACTGTTTTAGCATAGTCTCTTTTTTACTGCACATGTAGGGTTCTGCGTCTATGTAAAATGTGTATATATAAATGTTAGAAGTAGGTTGAAAATTGATTTAGATATTACCCCCATTGAACACGCTGAAGCACTGTCCCACCAACACATTCATGAGATACGAAGGCCTACACACTTCCAGCCAAGACCACCATGCGTTTACTATATTGCTTTCATAGAATACATAGAGCAAACGTACCCACAGCTTCACAACGCCCTACCCATACTTAGAAATAGATCAATACAGAAAATATGGGAACAGTTGTTTGCATGGGCACCAAATGATTATTTAGTAAATCATCTAGAAATATTTACAAATACTAATATAAGTAACACTTTTTATCGCGATTTCCAGGCGGGCAACTTTATCGTCTCATCAAACGACCAGAGAAAGGTGTTAAGAAGTGTACAGGTATATTTACTGATGGTGAGAATAATAAAGCTTGTTCTGACAACCGTGTGGCTCTTGTTATCCACCGGATTGCTAGCCGTTGTAATCTGGCAGCTGTACTCAGCACTGCTTGTCTCTGCAACTCCCCATACTAACATTCCTCCTACCCAAGCTGCAAGGCGCACAGTGTCAGGTGGTATGACCAGCACAAATGGGAAGGTAAGGAGAGGTAGGTGTAGCATTGGTACTGATGTTAATGGGGTTGACACATATCTCACTGGTACAGCACATGTCACAAACAGCATGTGGTACAAGCACATGTCAAAAATCGGTAAGGACACAACACAGGACAGCTGCTATGTCTACTCATTGACCCCGTATGCCATGAGTGCTTCCAGAACCTTTGGAGCCACAGAAGTACCAGCAACAACGCCACAAATCCTCCTATACCTCGCATTGTTCCAAACACGGGGAGATTCCAAGGGAAAACAGCAACCCACCGGTGGAGATCAAAAGCAACATACCCTTACGAGGATAGCTTCATCAAGACATTACCTATGTTCGACAACTACTGGCAACACACACAAGGACTCCTGTATATAACTGATGGACCAGAGAAAGGAGAAACAAAGGAGGTGACATTAGACTATCTACCATGCAAATGGTACGCCAGAGAAACAGGCGGAGAACCCAGTTGCTGGGAATGCCCCCAGATGTTGGTGTTTGTGAAAGTATATACTAAAGAAGGATGGGTGGATGGAGTGGTGGGAAGCAAGTCATTAACATTAACAAAGGCTGCAGTGAACAAGGTCCAGGAAGAAAACGACAAGTGTCTCAAGGAATGGGCTAAGCGTGCAAGTTTGCTGACATGGCTGGATAAGGAAGATGGACCACTGAAAATCATTCCTCTTAGAACACCAATCCTATGTTACCAGCACGACAGGGATATCGAAGTGGGGACAAATGAGGGATGCAGGAGGATAGAGAAGATAGGAGACATGGGATCAGGCACAGCGGTACTGATGGACCATTATTGGCCATATGGGACAATAGCATACGATAAACTACCACCTAACTGGGGAGGGATCTGCTCCCTGGCACATGTCAATGTACACTCGCTAGTAGTGCCTCAAAAACATGTCAGAATTGATGACTTCCCAAAAATGGATGAAGGCAATAAGCAGAGGAACCGATCGCTATAACCTACCACACTACCATCTGGCCATGACATCACCAAAGATGCGCCATTATGGAGAGTAAAGGGACAGGGAAATTACTTATGGGGCAAATCAGAAAGTGCACTCGACGAAGTACCACCATCACATTGGCTGTTCTGCAGGACTGCCATGTTCTTCTCAGCAATAATACACCCAGGGTTCCAGACATACGCAAATGCAAAATGGCTCCAGATAACACAGTGGGAGCTAATGATGACAATAAACTCAACAGCCAACGGATTCAACACAATCAAAGAAGTGCTCCGAACTATATGATTAGTAGCCCTACAGAACAGGTACGTTCTGGACCTGCTCACAGCTATGGAAGAAGGACTAAGCTCCTGCTGCACGTTCATACCAGCAAAGGATGAAGATAATGGAACATTATCAGAAGCAGTGTCGCAATTGACAAAAATGCATGCTAAAATGGAAGAAGAATCAAAAGTCACGAAGAAGGACGGAAGCTGGTTCTCATATCTCTGGTCATGGATGCCGTCCTGGCTAGCAGATACTCTAAAAATACTAGCAGGAGGCCTGATCCTGGGGTTGGCCTCTCGACTTGGGATAAAAGTGTGCATGGCAAAATCCAAGACGACTGCAGAAGAAATGATCGGGATGAAGCTACTTCTACCTGCAGAGGACGACCAACACAGAGACATAATACGTATGTAACGAGAGAGACTACGACAACAGCTAATGGAATCAGACATGTACCCACCATCAATGAAACTAGAAAATCCAAGGAATCCCAAGATTTATGTCAGAAAATGGGTCTACTGCAAGCCCGGATGGGGATGCATGTATTTGTACTGGTCGTTCGAAGATCATGTGAACCATTACGGACATCTAGCGGGAATTACGAAGGTATGGCACCTGAGAGATGAAAAGAGAAGCAATAATTTTGAGGTCAACAAGTCGACCCGAGGGGGGACTGAAGAGGGAAAATCTGAATGTCCCTTCCCTCCTGACGGGGCCCCCAACCAGAAGAAGCACTCCAGACAGAATAACTATCAACTATCCGAGATTGCACCCAGTCCCACCGCTTCCAGCATGAGCTCACATCATGAAAGACATCCAGCCATCCACCCATACAATCCCTCGATGGCACGAGCCCTAGCCAACACAAACAACGACAACCAAGACCGAGCTGGAGATGACTATATGGACCAAATCAATTGACGTCCCCACAAGCCATGCTGCAGGTCGCTTGAGACTTCATGATGACATAGCCGCTTTAGACAGGAAGCACACATGCAGTCGGCACAATCAGGACACTCACACACTAATCTACACGAAGAACATACACATACAGTTCTATGAGCTAGAGGACAGTGACACACATCCTGTCTGCACGTTTGTTATTTTCCATATAGGCTCGCTACCGCACCGCAGAAACGCAAGATGCCGAAGAGCATGTGTATATGCTTGCAGATGCTACTCGCTATTAACGGTTCATAGTGACTGTTTCGATTCTCAGGTAGCAATTTTTAGGGATGAACCAAGTGCACCACCTGACATCGTGGCCACCAATAGCTGTGCATCATATATGTCCCTATACTGAACCTACCACTCTGGGAGCCAACCCAGAGTGACGCTAGGTTCGGGAAGGATTTTGGTAAGTGACGCTGATTGTGACGTCACGAGTCTACAAAAAGGACCTGCGAGCCTGAAATCGATGAGATGTGCTTGGACTGGATTTGGTCCTTGTATGTTATCCCTGCTCATTTGTCATAATAAAACAGCAGTTATCCTTTGCTCCTTGTGTGGACCTCGACTTCTTTGAGACATTGGAAGGAGTTAGGGCCTTTCCGTGAGCTGGAGGTCCGTGGACCCTAGGTACGGCTCTGCCAACCCCAGAATTTACCCTAACACAGGCACTTCAAACATGACAGCACCTGATTCAAAGGAGGTAATGTTTGGAGTGGGTGTAGAGAGCAACAGCTCAATAAAAGGGTGAAGCTACAACAGCAAAAAAATAAATGAAAACTGCTGGATCGTCTGTTAGGGAGATTTATCATTTTGGTGCTTCATCCCCTCTCCTAGTGAGACTTCTGGACCTTTTTCTTCCAATCCTAAATGAGTGGAGCCTTTTTCCACTCATTCATTCTTGTGGGCTCTGTCTTTTTGGAACTCCATTCTTTGTATTCTACCTGTATTATGGAGTCTGTCTGCTCCATAGCTCTTAAGGGCATCTGTGTTTTACTATTGCAGGACACAGCTCCTTATGGGTAGTGTTGCTGGGGACCCTTAGGGTTGTCCTTTAAGATGATTTTTCTATATCCTCAAGTAACCACAGTTCTTAAGGAGATAGTATCTCTCCCAAAACTCTATAGCCTGAGAGATTGGCACACACCACCTTCAGTGGAGTGCCAAAGGGATACTTAGTATCCTCCTTCTCTCTGCTCCTGTGACTTTTTAGTCACATAGACAATCACCTAGTTGCGGTTGGTGTCAGTGGACATGTTCTACTAACTTTTGTGTATTGTGTATACCACAGGCTATATCCATATCCTCGGTAGTGCACAATAGGGGCACCCAAATACCAACTTGGGGCCTCCCTTCTTTTTTTGCCAATACTAACATGGTTGTTCTTTGTTAGTCCTTCTTTTAACATTCTGGGAGGGGGAGGTCTGTGTGTGTGTTTTGCCTTTGGTGGAAACTAGTAGGTATCCCCGCCTAAGCTCCAGATTGTCTAATCAAGCAGGAACTGGGGAGGAGTCTACCAGCCCCCCGTCCTTTGTCTGCCAGAGTGCCTGGATGGGTCCAGTTCCCACAGGGGGGCTGCCTGTCCGGATTGTACACCCTACGCCCCTTTTCTGTAAAATGCTGCGAGAGATTGCAAAGGAGTATGTGCTGGAACTGTATAAAAGGTGAGGTGTCTGGAATGTAAAGCAAGTTGACTACAGGAAGCAGAAGTAATCAAAGAAGAAGACGACCCGACCAGAGATGCCTAAAGACCCTTTGGAAGAACGTGAAGCGACCACTGCTGTCCTGACCCTGTTTTCTATGCGACACAGGTGCCCCTAAGAGGACGACTCCTTCCCTTTCGCTGATGGGAACAACCAGACCCGAGATGAACTTTGAAACGAGCCATCTCCAGAGGCACAAGGAGCTTCCAGAGCTGTGGAACCCCAATAGCAGGAGACCTGCTGCCCATTTCGAGTGCATCATCGTGGAAAGGCCGAATCTTTCCAAATCTTTCCAAATCTTTGCTGAATCCGTAAGGACATTCCAGCGATCTGATCCAACTCAACCAGACCCCAGCAGCGAAGAAGATTAACCGGGCAATCTGTGTCCTTTGTTGGTGCTGCTGAAAAGGCGCCAATACCGCAGACTGAACCAAGAAGTTGGTTCTCCCTCGAGACTGCTGCTAAGAGACACTTTCCATTGTCCTGCCTTTTGTCATCAGACCAAGGAATCCGGAGGTCGGGTCCAGAGCTACCACATCGCGGAGAAGCCAACATGAACACTTTTTTTAAACCAAAGGTACTGTCAGTAAAAAGGTATTGCTTACCTGATTCCAAGAAGCCAGAGCAACCCTCTGTTACCTCTGACCCAAGCCGCTGCTTGTGTCCCCTTCTCGAGTCCGTTTTTAGGTCTCCTTATTTGTTAGTTGCTAACTTGTCTGCTTCAATAACTTTAGACACTGGAAGAAATCTGCAGGAACTCTTCATAATTCGCTGTTTGTGAAGACTTCAAGTCTATAGAACCTTGAACTAAGCTGTTGCACTAACCACTTATTTTCCTCCCTTTAAGTGACTTTTCTATATATGTTTGCAGAGTAAATACATTATCGTATGACCTGTTGAAGACCGCAATAACCGATAATACAACATTGTCTTTTCCCTTTCTAACGTTGCTTCAAATGCAACCGCGAACAAACACAAAAACGAACGTCCCCCTTATTACCTAGTATTCATAAGTGTTCTATAGTAAACGTCTAAAGTATTTAAAGTGATTCTGGTGTACATATAAATATATATATTTGTTGCGCCTATCTAGCTAAGATTCAGTGTACTTACGTGCAGCTCACATCTTCTTCTTAAGATAGGCCTGACTGCTCTGCCACACTACAAAGGTCCTGAGTTAGTACAGACTGATACTAAGAGTTGGGGATCTACAAACCATTGGGATAGCTTACTAAAGTCTTACTGCCAGTAGGACTTTAGGAAAACTCCTCTAACATCATCATCATCATCATCATCATCAATACATACCTTTATGCAGTAACAAAAAGCACACCTTTTGAAGGGTTATTTAATAAGCGCATGCATTGATTTAATTCATTTGGGGTATGGCAAAGGTCTCAAGTTACATTTGAGGCATGCAGGTGACAAGGTCGGACATGATGAACATAAAAGACTCTTTAGAAGAATCATGTTTTTATTTGTTGCATGGTGTACATTTTAGATCTAAAAAAAGAGACTGTTGCACCCAATCTGAACAACCGCCCCTAGGTGCACTTTCACTGCAGTATGTATTTGAGAAAAAGTTGTATGGTATGTTACTTAAGCAATGGTCACCTGCCCTATGGCATTCATCTGCTGATAATGGCACGGCACCTAAGTTACAAACCTGTGTGAAGTGAAGGCCTTAATGCCAGACCCAGAGGCGTGTTCAGCTGATTAAACCGACGGGACAGGCGACTGTTGCTTTTAGCAACCTGGTTTACATCCTGCGGTGCTGACACAATGTATTTGTTTGAAAGAATGGGTCACATGCTCGCTGCACCCCTTTGTTTTAAATATATGCTCACCCAATATGGCTGCCATGGAAATAGAATCTAGGGCTCTGCGTGGAACCTCTCTTCCGTGTCCATGGCGGTTCAGGGCTTTGTGAGGAGTGGAGCGAAGGGTCTACAAGACCTAGAGGTAAGTGGGGGCAGGGAGAGAGACGTCGAAGCGGTGGGGATGCCAGTGAGAGAGGGAAATTAGTAGGTAGGTGCGAGCAACATTGAGCTTGCTCTGAATACGGGGTAACATCATGAGATTCAGCACACATTCTGAACAACCAAATGTGTTGTTGCACCTGCCCCGGGTGCTAATTGGTGTTGCTCTAACTAAGGTCTGACCATTTGCATTGCCTCCTGGAACTTTGGGTCCTGAAAGTAAAAAGGTAAGGTTATGGTTGGGTTAGTCAGAGCAGAGCAAAGGTTGCTATTAGGTCAGGTGCACCAGGCAAGTCAAAAGTTATCATTGACACAGTGTGGTTGTGCATGTGCTTTGTGTGTGGTTAGGGTTCTTTTGGTTGTTGGTGAACAGCAAGCCAGAGCCCCTTTTCTTCATTCTTTGCTGCGTAGGTGCCTAGTGGGTGAGTGGGGCGGCAAGTGTGTGTGGTAGATTCAGCAGATGTAGTGAGTTTATAAGAGGATGCATGTGTCAATGCTGAGATGTTATGTTTACAATTCAATGAGAGGGTTGGCAAAGACATCAATTCAAGAAGTGTGGACAAACAAAGCCAGCCCTTGGATTTGTGGGGCCATGTGCAGCAACTTAAGTGTGGGGCCCCTTGATTTACATTAATGACATCACAGGAAGTGACATCACATGATAATGACCACTACGTAGGTAGGCAGCAGCAAAAAACGGGTTAAATATATATATATATATTACACAGCCACATTCATGGCTGTGTAGTTATCGTTAAGTTGCTGTTTCCACAGGAAGAGCACTTTTGGGTAGCTTATAACTCCGCTCCCCCTGGACGAATCCACACCAAACTTTGCAAGAGAAGTATATGGCCCACTGTGAATATTTTTGTAAAGTTTGGTGACGTTTGGGCCAGGGGGGGGAAAGTTATATGGGGGGTCCCAAAACATCTTTTTTCCCATAGACTGAATGGGGGAAAAACTTTGCACACGCCTACAGCCCAAACCGCTGGACGGATTTTCATCACATTTGTGGCAAGAGCAGGAGCTTGGTCCCGAAAGCGTGCTTTTGTAAATTTGGTGCCAATCCATCCAGTAGTTTTCTTTAAAACGACCAGAAAGTGTTTATCAAAAAATGAGTGATATCTATGTCCGCTCCACGGACACACTTCCCTGTTCGCTCCACGGACAAGATACCAATTGGCTAATCCGTAGCATCATGTCCGCTGACATGTGGCGCCTTCACTGATTGGATGTTGAACGGCGTGAATTGCGTCAGATTCTTTCGCTGCGCCCACCATCTTTCATTCGTGTTTTGGTGTACGCGGACATCGCCGCTAACACATATAAAACAACACACCATTCCACTTGTTAACCTTATGAAATACTGTTTCGGAAGGTGAGGGCTAATGAGGCTGGGATGGGATGTGGCAGCAGGAAGTCAAAAAGTGTTGGTTTATTGTCACCAAAGTCATACAGTAAATTGGAAGTTGCTGCTCAATATAGTGTCCACTAAGTACAGGCGAAGATTTACTGCGTCTGTGTTACAATGTATTTAAATTAATATTGCAGTCAGACTGCCATCCTAGAGTTTGAAATCTGAGGCAGCCACCTGCACTGTTTGATGGAAATAGCGGGTCTGCAAGTGTATGGGAGTACCAGTTGTCATGCATGCATTCAGATATGTTATTGCAAAATCAGAATGTATTTTCATTCTGAGTGAAGGTCACTTGGTTTGCTTTTTTGGTTGCGAGCTCAGTAGGCCCACGCATCCGACTGAACCCATAAGGGTCAATTGTTTTTTTTACCTTGAGCCAGAGGGAAAATTCAGTAAGAATGCAGGGAGTGAAAGTTTGGAAAAAATACCATTTGATAAGGTTATGTATTGAAAACGTTTGTAAGAATCATGTAATATCAGTTCAAGAAGATTCTTTGGTGCAAGTACATTGCTGTCTGGGTTTAACGAAGACAATGGAGATAGTAAATATCGGTTAAGTTTATTTTTGACCGGAGCGAGTTTCAATTTTTTATTACCACAATAATAATTTGGCATTGTAATTGAGGTACTATCTTTCTGTGTAGATTTTTGTTCTTCCTTATGGAGAGTGCAGATTCTCGCCGTTTGTAGACTATCACTAGGTTCACCCATGTTCACCGCTATTATTTCTTTAAAATGTCATGTAGCTGGGGGGCGTGGCTAACTGCCATGTAAGCAGGTTGCCTTTCAGGGAGCTCCGTCTGATGCGGCTATAATCCTGCTGAATACTAACTGTTACTGGGCGAAAGAGCAGTTACTAACTTCCACCACTGTAGCTGATCGAGGTCTGGAGAGTCTGCAAGAAACTCTGGCCGCTGAGACCCTCCTCTTCAGGGAGACATAAGGAGAGACTGAGAGGCCCGTGGCCCGAAGCGTGAAAATGGCGCCGACCGAGAGTTGGGTTATCGAGGCACGGCAGGCGTGCACTGAACATGCGATCCGAACTACGTGAGCCCGCAGACTCGGCAGGCAAGTGGGCGGCCTGCGCGGGCACGGGAGCGCAGGAAGAGTGGATTGCGCCTTTGGTCGGCCGCCACCGGAGCGGAGCCTGGAAGCCCCGGAGAGCCTTGCACGCTCCTCCCTGAGGCCACTGTGAGGAGTCTGTGCCTGGGGGACTGGCCTGGGAGCACAGGCGGGCCCGGTATGGAGTACTGCACCGCCCGCAGAAACGCTCGGCCACGGCGGGTGGCGTCCCACCTCCCGCGCAGCAGAGGCGGCCCGAGAAGGCGGCGGGCCCACGCCGGAGCACCGAGTCATTGAGTGGGCCGGAAGACCCAGAACAGTGCCAGGTGAGGAGGGGCGGGCGGGGGGACTGGGAGGCGAAACATCACCGCCGCGTGCGCCCCCCCCTGGCTATAACAAGCAAGGCCAGCCCTGGCTGTGGCCCGCCTCACACCGCGGACCCCGTGGAGCCCCAACACTGCTGGCCCAGAGGCTAGACCCCAACAACACTCTGGTGGACCTCGCCGGATCGGCTGAAGGGAAGGATACCCTCCAGCAACAGCGCGCATTCTGCACTACCTAGACCTGTTTGTGCACTGCCCTGGACCCCTCCATTGCATCTAGGGGCAGGCCCCATATCTGCTTCATAGCCCGCCCTGGGCTTTGCCATAGTACTATCCAGGGGCAGTCCAGAGGTGCCCCCCCCAAATCGATGCCACCGGCACAGTAGCGCGGGGCACTGACTGAGAGTGCAGCACCACAGGGGCCCAGGCCAGCCATCTCGCCTCCCCCCGGACCCCCTGCCCGTAAAGTTATGCCCACCAAAAACGCCAAAAGCAGACAGAAGCAGACCACAATGGACACTTTTGCAGTGAGCGAAGCGACCAAGGCAGTAGCCTGCCCCACTGGCTCGAAGCCGACTCAGGAGGAACCCCCTAGGAAGCCAGCAGAACCAGCAAACTCACAGCTGATGGAAGCCATCTTAACCCTGCAAAAAACTATCGAAAGTAAAATCGATGCTGTGGCCATTGATCTGAACTTGCTCAGACAAGATGTCCACTCTATAGCAGGCAGAACAGAGGCCCTTGAGACCCAGGTCCGGGAGAACACTGAGACCAAAACCCAGCTCCTGAGGGACGTGGATGCACTAACCCAAAAGGTGAAAAACCTGGAGGACAGAGCTGACGAAGCCAAAGGGAGGGCTCGTCGCAACAGCATAAGAATTATCGGCCTGCCAGAGGGCACTGAGGGAAATGACCCTACGAACTATATCGAGAACCTCTTATTGCATGAAATTGGGCCCGGGAAGCTAACGCAGGGTTTCACCATCGAAAGAGCACACCGCTCGCTCACCAAAAGACCGCCTGCATGGGCGCCTCCTAGGCCTGTGATCGCAAGGGTGCTTAACTACAAGGACAGAGAGACTATCTTGGCCTTTTCGAGATCAGGAGGCTGCGTAGAGAGAGATGCGGCAAAGATTGCTATATACCCAGACTACACCTTCCAAATCCAAATGAGAAGAGCCCAATTCATACAAACGAAAGCAAGACTGAAGAAAGCGGGCCTGCGCTTCATGCTCCTGTACCCCGCTAGATTGAAAGTACTGCAGGACAACAAAGCGCACCTGTTCGATACCCCTGCAGAGGTCACTGAGTGGATGGATAGACAGCAACTCCTGGACCTCGACATAAGGGACTGCAAACCACGGCGAACAGCGAACGGAACACCTACTCGGAACTAAAGTACCTGCACACACAGGACAAGCAAAGAATACAAGTTAACTCACAATAGGGAACAGCAATAGATCCTACCAGAGCCACACTGAACCATGACTGCAACTACACCTCGATGGTCAACGTGACGCCTTCTGCCCCCAGGAGGAATTAGGGTATATTAAACCCGCCCGTAGGGCACCAAGAGACCACTTCGAAGTCAAATGGAGCAGAAACGGGGTAGTCAGAACGGGGGAAACCCCGCTGGACTTGTTATGTTACAGGGAAGTTTTATGTTAAGGGGCGGGAACCTGGGAATATACACCCATGGTTGGGGTTGTTGTTCAAGTATACCAAGACCACTCAGAACATTGGAGTCTGCCAGAACCATGAGAGAACGCACCAAGAGCACCACTCACTCAAATTGATCTAAACCAGACTCATGGCAGACACAATTAGAATCTTGACTTGGAATGTCCGAGGAATGAATAGCTATGTCAAGCAGCGCCGAATCTACGCATTCTTAAAGCGCAATAAGGTTGGAATCGTCCTTCTGCAGGAAACGCACCTAAATGCACAAAAGTTAGCCGCATTATCCAAAATCTGGAGAGGGACACTGATAGGATCCACATACCCAACGTATGCAAGAGTTGTCCTGATCTGGATAGCCCCTACCATCCCCGTGAGGCTGTTGAACACAAAAACAGACAACAAAGGCAGAATGGCCCTAGTGCATGGCAACATCGAGGGCAAGGAACTCTGCTTAGTTAGCACCTATGCACCCAACCACGACGCCACTGTCTTCTTCTGCTCCCTATTTAAGCGCCTTAGCCCATTCAGAGATTGTACCTTCATATGGGGTGGAGACCACAACTGTACCCTGAATCCCCTTGTAGACAGATCAGATAAAAAACACACCCACCCGACCCCACCCGCCAAAATTTTGAACACACTGACACAACAATTTGCGCTCAGAGACCTGTGGAGAGAACGCCACCCAGAGAAACAAGAGTACTCCTATTACTCAGCCCCACATGCTGTCCACACCAGAATTAATTACATCCACGTAAGTGAAGAACGCTTCTCCATGTTTGGGGACACACAATACCTGGCTAGAGTGCTGTCAGACCACTCCCCATTGATTACCACGTGGTCAGTGTTTGCACCAAGACCCCCTGTGCCCACCTGGAGGCTCGGGTCTGAAGCCTTGCTGGACTAAGCTTTTACCAAGCAGTTTAGAGTGCGCACTCTAGACTACTGCCAATTAAATAGGAACAGAGTGCGGCATATCTGCACGGCCTGGGAGGCGTACAAAGTGGTCGTAAGAGGAGAGATGATCGTTGCAATAGGGGGCGCCCAGAAGTCCTTACTTATCTCACTAACACACAACGAAAGCGAACTCAAGGCACTGGAAGCCAAAGCCTCAGCTAATCCCGCGCATGACCAGAGAGTAATAGAGCTTAAGCAGGTCTGCCTGGAGCTCTGGGGAAAACTAGGGAAACTTAGTTACCCTAAGCATATTGAACGTAGTCACACCCTAGGTGATAAGCCAGGTAGACTATTAGCATGGCTCTACAAAAGGGAGGCCCCCAGGACGCCCATTTGCCAAGTCCATAACCCAGACGGCGCACTGGTTCAAACGCAGGCTGAAATAAATTCAGCTTTCGCCGAGTTTTACCAAGCCCTGTACACCGAACCCCAGTCAGCTACAGATATTGAAATAGAGGATGTCTTAGACATCATAAGGCTGCCCAAACTTGACAATCAATTAGCCGAGGCCCTAGACGAACCCATCACCCCTGAGGAGGTATTGGCTACCATTAGATCCCTTCCCTCCGGTAAGGCCCCTGGACCAGACGGGCTCTCTGGGGAGTTTTACAAAACGTTCCACGAGACGATGGCCCCGCTCCTGGCCCAGGTGTTCAACGAGGCATACGAAACAGGCACCCTCCCAGACTCCATGAGGGAAGCTGTGATTATTCCCCTGCTGGAACCGGGCAAAGACAGTGGGGAGTGCGGCTCGTATAGACCCCTATCCATGCTCAACGTAGATAACAAGATCTTGACGGCCCTATTAGCAAGGAGACTGCGCAGAGCGATCTCCCTGTTGATACACCAGGACCAGACGGGCTATGTACCCGGCCGAACCATCACAGAAAACATATGCAAATTACATCATGTTATATACAACACCAATGGCAAGCCCAGGAAATGTGCGGTGGCATCCCTGGACGCCACCAAAGCATTTGACTCAGTCAGATGGAAATGGCTACATGCCACCATGGCAAAGATGGGGATAGGACCAGCATTCCTAAAATGGACTAAACTCATTTACACCGACCCCAAGGCTAGGATGCGCACAAACAACACATACTCGGAGAAATGGAGACTCTACAGGGGCACCCGTCAGGGATGCCCTCTCTCCCCCATGCTGTACATTATTGCAATAGAACCAGTGGCGGCATACTTGAGGCAGGAATATGGAGATGGGGGCATTACAATAGACGGTGTGACCCACATGGTCTCCATGTATGCGGATGACACACTCCTCTACTTAAACAATCCTGAACACCTATTACCCTACATATTGGAGACACTCGACGGGTTTAGCAGATACACAGGAATACTAATTAACCACGATAAATATTGTCTCTTCCCCCTTGCATCGCTAGGCGAAACCAGCGCAGAGAAGCTCCCAGCCATGGCCTTTAGATGGGAGACTACCTCCTTTAAGTACCTAGGGATAAACATACATCAAGACCCCAAAACAGAGCACACCCTCAACACAGCGAGAGCCAGAGATAACCTTGAAAAGTCTATGAACTTTTGGGGCAAACTCCCGCTTTCCGTCGCAGGCAGGGCGGGGCTCCTAAAGATGGTGGCGTTGCCCTGCCTCCTTCATCATTACACCAACGTCCCCTACAACATCCCCCAGCGCTTCTTTAAGGACCTGAATAAACTGTGCAGGAGATTCTTGTGGCAAGATGGGCGACACAGAGTGGCACTGGTGGTGATGCAAAGACCCTACAACAAAGGTGGTCTAAATATCCCCAACTTTGAACTGAAGTATGTGATTTAATGGATGGCGGACGAGGCCACCACCGACACCTGCCTTCTACAACTGGCCATTCCCCAGATGCAACTCAGGGACCTATTTTGGGCCCCAGAAGGAGTGAACCAACATGCACCTCACTTAATGAAGCTGGAAATCCAGATCTGGAAAAGAGCCTGCAAGATCATGGGGTTTAGTGACCCATACTCACCCCAAATACCGATTGCAGCAATTATGACAAGTAGACCGGGAGGCCTGAAGGAGATAAGAAGCACTTGGGAACCATGGGGGGTCGCTTCCCTCCGAGACCTCTTGAACGACCAGATCGTTTTGACGTTCTCGGAGCTGCACGAAAACACTGGATTGCCGGTAGGGCAGTTCCTACTCCACGGAGCAGTGACAAAGTGGAGGACCCTGAAACTGGACTCAATACCATCGAAAACATGTTAAGCACAGCCGAGGGCGGACACAAAATCTCGAGACTCTATGAAACGCTTCTAGATAGCGTAACCAGGCACGATCTCAAATGCATGTCGAAATGAGAAAGGGATCTCGGCCAGCAATTTGAAGATAAAGAATGGGAATCAATAGCTCACTACCATAAGAAAGTGTCCAGAAACGCCCGGCTGCAACTAATACAGTTCTATATCACCAACAGAGGGTACCTCACACCTGAAGTTATTGCCAAATTCAAAAGGCGCTAGGCCTGCGGAGTGCCCTAAATGCGATGAGCCCCATGCGGGAATGACCCATATGTTCTGGGAGTGCCAAGTCATACGAGCCTTTTGGACTCAGATAGCAGCGAAGGTCGCTAACTCTGACATTATTTTGGATGTAGTGTCACCAGGATCGTGCATCCTAGGCAGATACAAAAGAAACAAGAAGAAGAATAGACCCCTGTGTAGGCTCAAAGATTTGATATATATCTTAGCAAAACGACGCATCGCCATGGGGTGGAAGTCTCCCAAAATCCCCAGCGTAGCCCTATGGTGGGACGATCTCCGCAAGTGGACAGCAGCCGAAATGGGAGCATGGGAAAATGCTCAGAAAGAACAGAGACTCGACATCAGCGAGGACTTCCAACAACGGGTGGCGCTCACAGTGTCATTGTTTCACCCACCAGCACCTGCTGTTGCCTCCGATGATAGCGGCAACCCTTAAGGCAACCCTTAAGGCAACCCTTAACGCAACCTGATCTTGAAGTATCGCTAAGGAACATTTGTGGTCTTGGGAAGTTGAGATGGGAGGTGGGAGGGAAGAGGGGTTATACGAGATGTTCAATCGATGCTACAGTGATGTTAACTGTTAATTTGTTAATAAATCAATAAAAATATGTTAAAATAAAATATAATGTCATGTATGACCACATCGATTTGTGTATTAGTTTCCACGTTATTTTTGTCTTTTTTGTAATTGTATGATGAAGGTTGGGTATTAATCCGTATTTTCTGTTACGTTTTCCGAACAGCTACATTCTGCCGTACTGTGATTGCCATGGATTCCAAATGCCAAGGGATGGTTTCTTTGCACGCCACATGCACGTACTCATGACCGGCTGCCTAACCGTTACGGTTTTGTGGGACGACGGGGCCATGCACCCAAGACCAAATTTATATGTAGTGACGTTATAAGCTACAATGGGTGTGGTATGCTGTGGTGGGTGTGGCCATAAGCACTGGAGTTATAAACCACCATGTGTTTTACATAGTGCACGCCCATAGATTCGCTTATCTATGGCCACACACCTATGACTCCAGGCCCTGGCCACAACCACTGCAGCATATCACAGCAATAGATACACCCGTAGTATCGAACATCGATCAGGTGGTTGTGGGGTGGGCTAGAGTCTTGGGTGCATGGCCAAAGGCCATGCACTCAAGAACAAAGTTATAGGCACTGAAGTTATAGGCCAATATGGGTTTTATATAGTGCACGCCCATAGATTGTAATATATATGGCCATACACCCAAGACTCTAGGCCCTGGCCACAACTACTTCAGCAGATCACAGCTGTAGATACACCTGTAGTATTGAACATCGATCAGGTGGTTGTGGGGAGGGCTAAGAGTCCTGGGTGCAAATTGAGTATATGCTGCAGTTGAAATGTTTCATTCTATGGGTGTGGTCATTACTTTTTAGCCTCCATAGGTGTGATATGCTGCAGTGGTTGTGGCCAGGGCCTAGAGTCCTGGGTGCATGGCCGCAGGCCGTAAGCCGTAGGCCATACACCCAAGACTCTAGGCCCTGGCCACAACTGCCGCAGCATATCACACTCATACATCACACCCATAGAATCGAATATCTATGAGGTGGTTGTGGCCAAGGCGTAGAGTCTTGGGGGCTTATTGAGTATATGCTGCAGTTAAAATGTTTGAATGTATGGGTGTGACAATGAGTTATAAGCCACAATGGTTGTGATATGCTGCAGTGGTTGTGGCCAGGGCCTAGAGTCTTGGGTGCATGGCAGTAGGCCGTAGGCCATATGCCCAAGACTTTAGGCTCTGGCCACAACCACTGCCGCATATCACACCCATACATACATGCATAGAATTGAATATCTATCAGGTGGTTGTGGCCAGGGCCTAAAGTCTTGGTTGCATGGCCGAAGGGCATGCACCCAAGACTGAAGTTATAAGCACTGACGTTATAAGCTACCATGGGTTTCATATACTGCGGTGGTTGTGTGAAGGACCTACAGTCTTGGGTGCATGGTCGAAGGCCATGCACACAAGACCAACATTCTAGGCACTAAAGTTATAAGGCACAATGGTTGTGATATGTTGCGGTGGTTTTGGCCAGCAGCACCTACAGTCTTCGATGCATAGCCGAAGGCCATGGACAGAAGACCAAAGTTATAAGCAGTGCAGTTATAAGCAGTGAAGTTATAAGCTAACATGGATTTCATATACTGCACTGGTTGTGTCCAGGACCCAGGACCAAAGTTATAAGCCCTGAAGTTATAAGCTAACATGGATTTCATATACTGCACTGGTTGTGTCCAGGACCCAGACTCTTCGGTGCATGGCCGAAGGCCATGCACCCAAGAACAAAGTTGTGAGTACTGAAGTTATAAGGCACAATGGGTATGATATGCTGTAGTGGTTGTGGCCAGGACCTATAAGCCACAATGGGTGTAATATGCTGCAGTGGTTGTGGCTAGGACCTAGAGTGTTGGGTGCATGGCCGAAGGCCATGCTCCCAAGACTGAAGTTATAAGCACTGAAGTTATAAGTCAGCATGGGTGTGCTGTGGTGCGGTGGTTATGTGCACGACCTAGAGTCTTAGGTGCATGGCCAGAGGCCATGCACCTAAAACCAAAGTTGTAAGCAGTGAAGTTATAAGCAACCATGGTTTTGATATGCTGCGGTGGTTGTGGGTAGGACCTAGAGTCTTAGTTGCATGGCCGTAGGGTGTAGGCTGTAGGTTATACATCCAAGACTCTAGGCCCTGCCCACAGCCACTGCACCATATTACAACCATAGATCACATATATAGATTTGAATATGTAAGAAATGTGTGAAACTATACTTACTGTTTAATTTGTTGAGATTGCATATATTTCTTACATGACTTTAGTACTTGGAGAAAATATTCTTTTTCAATTTCTGTGATAAAGGAAAAGAGCATCTTAGTGTTTGTATTTTATAAAGATTTATTCCATTGTATAATAGACATTTTAGCTTTTTTTTACCCTCATATTTACTTCACA
This sequence comes from Ambystoma mexicanum, assembly GCF_040938575.1. NCBI lineage: Eukaryota > Metazoa > Chordata > Amphibia > Caudata > Ambystomatidae > Ambystoma > Ambystoma mexicanum. The sequence continues at coordinate 1,379,866,254 of NC_090934.1, forward strand.
AACCAGTGTACTGTGCAATTTGCTCAGTTTCTGTGTTTGATTTTCAAATCATTGGGTCTGGGAGAAAAAAAATCCTTTACGGATTAATAAAAACCCTTTCTTTGCTATGCTACAAACGATTTCTTTGTTTCATTTGAGTGTTCACTTGTTATTTCTGATTAATGTTCTATATGTTGGCTTTTTGCAGATATCTTAAACAGTTAGATACTGTTGGCATATTCTAACTGGTGTATTTTCTGTTGCAAATCAGTGGTATTGATTTATGTGTGTGGTTGTTGTACAATGTTGGGCAGTTAGATACCTGTTGGCGTATTCTAATTGTTTACAGTTTTTTAATAGAATTTTTGTTAATGTTGACGTACACATTAGTTATTAAATATTGGCTTTAAGAGATGAAATCAGCGTTTGTAAGATTTGCTGGTAATCTCTGCTTTAGAGTAATGCTACTATCATTACATTCGAACCATCCACTTTTCTTTTTAATATATGCAGTGTAGTGACCTGCATTGGTTGTGGTTCCTGCGTATACCTATTGTTGTGAAGGTTTTCTTACCAAGTGACACTTGACCGTGTGTGAATCCAGTCAGCTTGCAGTTGTTTTTGGTACCAGCTGCATTGTAGCGTAGAAGCATTAGTATTATGTAGTTACTATGTGTTTGTATCTGAAAGGTGGAGCGATTATCTGAATTGCAGATAGTACATAATCTGCCATGGTTTGCATTTTGTAGAAGTTGCTGAAATGGAATGGATTCACAATTAGGTATGGATACATACACAAATCGCTCATTAGGGATTTGTTCCTGTGTCACATTGTTACAGAGAGTGCATGTATGTTTCCACATGTATGAAATTTGGAAGATTTCATTTATAGGTATGTTTTTGTTTTCCAGTACTTGTAGTAAGTACATTAGAAATTCTTGTGGGTCTTCTTGTGAGCTTATAGTGAACTTCACCATTCCATCACAGTAGTCCAATTCTTGTCTTATTCCATGAACATTATACACGTTGTTAGGATTGTTTGTTGCGTTTCTATGAAGGACTAACATTTGCAAACACAATTGGTCTGTACTGTGTAAGTAAATGTTGTTAACAATTGGTGGCAATTGAAATAGAATATTCATTGCTACATTTGCGTAGCAACTTACACCAGTTACATTTGAACATTTGAATGGACCTGATAGTTCTGTGTCCGAGTGATTTTTTCAGAGTTTTTGTTCCTTCTTTGATGAAGTGCCTGATTTACTTTCACTAATAGGCTCTTCTTTGCTTGTGGTAATTGATAACGTTTTAGCTTCTTTTGATTTCTTTGAAGGATTTGCAGTCAGATCCTGTTGCAGTTCTGTTTGAATTAGTTTTCTTTTACAACATTTTCCTTTTTCTGGAACAGGATATGATTTCAGATGGGGGGTGTACAGTGAACGCAGTCTATTGTATTCTAAAATACAAGGAATATCAGCGTTCACTTTACATGCATCAAAGTTGATTAGAAATAGACCGTCAAGTGTACGTAAGCGTGATAGTGCTACATAGCTCATGCCTTCTTTAAAGACTGTGTTTCCAATATCTATCAATGCTTTGTCTAGGGTAAGACCTTCGGATTTATGAATGGTGACTGCATATGCAAGAGTTAGAGAAAATTGTTCTCTACGTACATACATGTCTTTGAAGAGAAGGAATCGAGCTGTTGAGCGCCCTATCCTTTTCACTTCTGAAAGTTTGTCAAAGAGAATATTGACAAACTGAATGTTGTTGTCATGTGGGTATGTTTGAAAGCCAACAACTGTACGCAGTGCCCCATTAACTAGTCCTTGCTCCACGTCAAGGTTGCATTTAAGCATTACTCTACAATTTAAGGGCAATTTTAATATTTTTTCCAACCCAGCTGTGTTGGAGATTGAATTTTCTAAGGTATTTAATCTTGTTGTGGCTTGCTGACACATGGGTAGTGTCATACCATGTACGTCCAGTTTGTCTGTGGAGCAAATTTCAGTTATTGGTTGCATTTCTTTTTTTAACATTGTTGCATTGAATTTGGAACAGCTTGCAAGAGTTGGCATTATGGCCACACAATTGACATTTTTGTGCGCTAATTGTTCCATAACATCAGTAGCACTTGCGCTATCACCATAAAGTGCATGGATGTGCCGGTTTTTCAATATTGCTTGTGCTTCTTGAGATAGTACACCAATTCAATACTTTTTAAAATGGTGGCGTAAGTGAGGTCTGCAGATTGACACATGTTTTCTGTTAATTCTCTGGGCCTCATTAAACGGTAGGCGGTAAGTGTTTACCGGTACCGGTAAGGGCACCGGTACCAGTAAACCCTTACTGCCTTACTACGAGGTCCCTTTGCGGGACCCGACCTTAACGGCTGGTGTAGACCAGCCGTTAAAGTTGGGACCCGCAAAGGGACCTTGGTGCTAATTACGGTACCGCAATTTGCGGTACCGTAATTAGCCACATCCCCATTCCCATTGAGCCCTATGGGGCAAAAATGGGAATGGGGAAGGGCCATGGAGAAAGGGGGAATTACCGCCCCGCCAACCTTGGAATGGGGTGGTAATTCCCCTTTTCTCCATGGTGGTACCGGTATGGTACCGGCAGCAACCATGGTGCTAATAGCACCATGGTTTACAGCCTACCGTGTAATGAGGCCCTCTGTATTGGAAATGTTGCCAAAGGTTGACATTTCCTATGCTGCCAACAGTTTTACGGCAGAGTTTGTGTCCTAAGGTTTTAAAAATAGGTTCACCTTTCACTGGTGTCAATTGTAGAAGATCTTCAAAAACGATAATGTCTTTCCCTGCAAAGAGTTCTTCATACTTTGTTTTTAAGTACTTCTTGCAATCTGAGGTGAATCAAAGCCAATATTAGGTTGGAGACCATGCTAACTTCATCTATTAGTAGCATTTTCATTTGTTTTAATGCTCTGCGTATTTCCATTGCAGCTTCTGTAGAACGTTTACAATAGTCTAATTTGTTTTGGTGTTCTACTGGAAGGAGTAGTAATCAGTGTAAAGTCACACCACCTATGTTGTAGGCAGCTAAACCTGTGGGGGCAGTTACAACAGCTGACAGTTTGTTGTTTGTCAATGGTTGAAGGATCTTGCTGATGATTTTGATTAAGAATGTTTTGCCTGAACCAGCTTCCCCACTGACGTACAGCAGTATAGGTTTGTAATTTTGGCAGATACATTCTTTATTCTCGTGCTGTACACCATGTGCAATTTCTTTTGTTACTTCTTCAAAAATGGTGCGCTGGTCTTTGTTAAGTTTTGATTGTAGTACAGTTAAGTCTTCTGTATGTTCTTCATAGTGACAGATGGGGCCTCATTACACGGTGTGCGGTAAAAATCGACATTTACCGGCATGGCGCTATTAACGTGTCCGCCTTGGCAAGAGGGCGCTAATAGCGTAACATTACGAGTACGCGGACACGAGCATAGCGCCATGCCGGTAATGACCCTACCGCCATGCCGCAAGAGACCCCAAAAAGTCCCTTACCGGCATCGACGAAAGTGATAGCACTTCCGCCCTCACTCTACACGCAAATAGCAGTCACCGCAATTAGCGGTCACCGCAATTAGCGGTCACCGGTAAATAGCGGAACCGGAAATAGCGTCATCGCACAGGAACGGGAAAGAGCATGGTGGCCATCTTTAAAAACACAATCCATTGCCATCCTCTGCCCCCTGGACCTGTTTTGAGTACTTTGTCATTGGAAAGCCACAAGGACACCCTCGCCATGCCGAAGGGTATCAAAAAAACAACCGACCGCCAGCGCAAGGAGAAGTTTCCCACTGAGGAGCTAACAATGCTCACAGAGACGCTAGCAGCGAATGCTGACGTGGTATTTGCATGCGACATGCGTCGGGAGACCCTTATCCGCAAGAAGGCAATCTGGGCAGAGGTTGTCCTGAAAGTGAGTGCAGTGGGCACCACCACCCGCAATATCCGGGAGTGCCGAAAGCGGTGGGATGATCTCCGCCTCCGGGTCAGAAGCATCCTGTCTGCAAACCACAACATAGCTACTGCAGGTGGATCTGAATCGCCGATGAAATTAAAAGAGTGGGAGGAGACCTGCGCCAACATGATTGGAGTAGAATCGATTGAGGGAGTCGGGACCATGGAGCATGGTGTGGCAACAACATCTGATAGAGGTAAGTGTACACATGAAAGTATGCACTGTGAATGCTGAGTTCCCCCCCAAATATGAGATTCATCTCATGTATGCGCAAACATCCATACATGCATACAACCCTGGCCATGTCAATGGCAAATCCAAAAACACACACATGCACGCATCACCAGAGACAACTGCCACACAAAACCATGCATGGATGACCCACTCAACAATCACATCACCTGCACCCCTACCAATGAAGTCCCAATGCTCACAACTGCTAGAAAAATGTATTGTGCATGAAGTACATTGAACCGTCACCAATGCCATCCCCCTCTTAGTCCCCGACATGCTCAGATACAGACAGTGATGAACCTGGCACTGCAACTCTGGCACCCCCTGCCACTAAAAAAGCAAGGCCACAGGACACAAGGGACACCCCCACATCATCAAGGGGCAAAGGGAGAAGATTTCCCATGCCGAGTGCCAAAAATCAGCGGAGCACCACTGCTGTCATACCGCTGTGCACACCAGCAACAACTGGCCCACCTTCTGAAGTGAACCCCCACCACAGAATCCAGCCACGGAGGGCCCACCCTCTGCTGCAACAAGTTCCACAGGAGAGGCGGCAGCCACAGCGCCGCTCTCGGATGTGGATGAGCCAATAGATTTGCCCATGGGCATGCACACCCCAACCCCCCCCGGAACCCCTGAGGGAAATCCACCGCAGACACCTGGGTCCAGTGTCAATGGCCAGTTCGGCGAGGACAACATGGGAGGGTTCAGTAGCCCACTGGTGGCTTCACCAGATGTCCAGCTTGCTGAGGAAGGCGCAGCAGCCAAACCACGGGAACGCCACAGTGACCATGACCTGGCCAGCATCAGGCAGCGCCAACAGGAGATAACTGTGCTGGTTGGGCAACATGTTGAAGAGGCTGTCCGTCTCAGGGGGGAGATGGCAGAGACTGCCAGGCAATCAAGGGAGGCAATTGAAGCCTGCACAAACAGGCTGTGTGGGGAGATGTGCCAACTCAGGCAGGTCCTCACGCGGATTGCGGACACAATGGACCACCAGTTCCCACCACCACCACCGGGACTGCCAGCCACATCATCTTCATCCGCCAGTTCGAGGCAGACAAGCCCCCTCCGCCACTCCACGCGCACCACCAGGCGCACGTCAAGCCAGCCTCCTCATGCTGGTGGTGGCAATGGGGAATAGGGACTGCAGGGTCAACCCACCACGTCTGCAGCTGCACAACAACATTGTGCAAGACACATAAGGGACTGTTGTGGGGGGAGGGGGGAAGGGTGTTATGGGACTGTTGTGGGGGGAGGGGAGAAGGGTATTATGTGACTGTTGTGGGGGTAGGGGGAAGGGTGTTATGGCACTGTTGTGGGGGGAGGGGGAAATGGTGGTGGGATGTTTGGGGATGTGCACATATACTTCTTTAAAATCCTTAATACTCTGGTGAATAATCAAAAGACAGGCTTGGACTTCTTCATTGTGTATGTGTACTTTATTGGTGTCAGGGACCATTGTGCGCTTCAACACAGACACCAGTGCATTACTACCCATATCCATTGTACAGGGTGAAACCATGTAACTCAGAATATCTGGTTGATCAGATGCTGTCCCACATCACGTCCCTCCTGGCCATCGCCTCTTGCACGACCTGCATCCCCGTCACCTCCGTCCTCATCACCATCATCATCCTCATCAGGTGGTTGCATTTGAACGTCAGGGGGCAGTGGCACATTCCGTCTGATACACATATTGTGCAGCATGACACATGCCATGGTGATCTTGGCCACCTTCTCATGGCCGTACAGGAGAACGCCACCCGACCTGCTTATGCTCCTAAACCTGTGTCTTCAAAGGCCAAATGTCTGCTCAATAACGACACGGGTACGGGTATGTGCACGATTGTAGTCCTCTTTGTGCCGGTTCTGTGGGTTCCGTACAGGGGTAAGGAGCCACCTCTACAGGGGATAGCCGGCATCGCCTGTATGGGGGAAGAATGGAGACCTGTCACTGTTAGCCTCTGGACCGGCATGTACATGTCACACAATTATACTTTGCATTCAGATTGAAATCCACGACTACCAGCATGCATGCAGACGATCTGTGTGACTGCAATGTGCAAAGGTGTGCTAGACCCTGCAATTGGACATGCACCATTCATGCCTTCGACAGCAGTTGACATGTCCTGGGTGAGGCCATGTCTTGGGTCTCCCTGAGCCCAGGCAAATTTGGTACCACACTGCTAGTGTCCTGCCATTCCAACATTGATGTTGCCATGCTGTGTAGCTTCAATTCCATGGTGCAATAGGTGTGTGGTTCAATGCTATGGCTAGAGGGGATCCCTTTGCATGCATTCAAGGGAACATTTCTGTATTAATGTTGTGCTGCGCTAATACTGTATTACCAACTTGACGCCATGTTGCTGATTTGTGTATTTTGTGGTGTGGCATGATGTGCAATGTGGATGTGGATGGATGTGTGATATTCATAGACCTGGATTGTTCTCAATGTTGTGGAGCTTATACCTGCATGTCGGTTCTTCTCAAGTACATTGCGGCCTTCCCTGATGGACATTGGCGTACATCTGTATGTCCATTTCTCCTATGGACGACAGCCTACACCCAGTTGGAGTATGTATCTCTCCCCCCCAATCACACCCAGTTGGAGTATTTATCTGTCCCCCCCATTCACACTGCCATGTGCTTGCCCTGCTACTCACCAGGTAGCCACGAGCATTGTCCGGCTTGTCGCTCCATGTAGCGTGGGATGGTTGAGTTCCGCAGGACCATGGAATCATGGGTTGATCCGGGAAATCGGGCACAGCAATGTGTGATTATCTTGTTGGCGTCACATACCATTTGGACATTGATGGAGTGGAATTGCTTCCTGTTTCGGTAGACTACTTCATTGTGATGTGGGCCAACCAATTCAACATGGGTACAGTAGATGACCCAATGCAACTTGGGATGCCTGCCAGTGAATAGAAGCCAACTTTTGTGTTTGCAATCTTCTGGCCAATCCGTGGCATGGATATGTGTGCAGGTGCATGCTTCAGGAGGGCATCGAGTACCTGGTTCAGCGTGTGTGAGAATACTGGTTGTGATTTGCCATGCATCTGCCCCACTGTATGCTGGTAGGTGCCTGTGGCCAGGAAGTGGGGCACAGTCACCACCTTCAGTAGGGGGGGGTGGCAGTACGGATGTCTATGTGGCTCACTATGTCATTGTGATTCATGTCAACAATGGTGGGGATGGTATCCCGGTCCAGGCGGTACAGGGTGTGTATCTGCTCAGGGGTTACATTGAATGGACTGGCTTGAATCCTGGGGATTGGTGGCAGACTCTGTGGTGTGCATAGGTGCCCTGGTGGTGCTTGCTGCGCCTGTCTTGCCCTCCTCCTCCTGCATCTCCTCTGTGCTGCCTGTTGTTGTTGGTGCTGCACTGCATTCATGTCCTCCAGCCCATGTAATGCTGCTAGTATTGGAACCATCTAGGTGTGGGAAGGGGTGTGGGAATGGGTGTGGTGTGCTCCTTTTGTGCTGCCACAGTCTCCATTTCCTCCACCTGTGCTGATTGTGTCCACCTGTGGCCGGTGGGAACACTTCTCAGTTCTTTTAACGGGTGGTTCACGATGCCGGTATTAGCGCCATGCCGGTAAGGGGTTTTGGGGGCTTTTCCATGCCGCTATTAGCACGTCCGCATGGCTTGTGATGGTGTGCTATTAGCGGCATGGCGCTATTTACGGGATGGGGGGGTCGCGCGCCTGCGGACTAGCCGCTATTAGTGGCACCGTACTTAGCGGTGCCGCTAATAGCGGTAAGCAGGGTCGTAATTAGCATTGGGATTTACCGTTACCGGTATTCCCTTACCGGTAACGTTATTTCCCTACCGCACAACGTGTAATGAGGATGGTGTTTTCCACTTCTGTCATAGCTAATTCTGCCTCATTTGCTATTAGTGGCTGTCCTAGTGGTTGTTGACTTCCTGTTATAGAAGGTTGACTACTGTCGGAAGTGTCCTTATCTAGTTGGGCCTGGGGTTCTTCTTCGTGTTGCTGTTCACTGTGCAACATTGTTTTGTACTGCGTAAAGTTCACATCGGTGATAGCGCTTTCATTTGCTTTGAAAGCCTCTTCATAGCAGTCATAGTTATCTAGTATCTCTTCCTCTTTTCTCCATGGTTTGAAAAGTTGTAGAAGCGACATGTAATATAGTTCTTTCTGTTGAGGAGTTTTTAGTTTCAATTTGACATGATTAATTAAGCTTTGTTTGGTAAATTTCACTAAGCTGCCTTCACAATCTGTCACTCTATATCTACCTTTGCTTTCATCGGGTTTTATATTATTTTTGTATGCAAGGTTTTGGGCTATGTGGTAAAGACACATGGGGCCTCATTCCGAGTACGGCGCTAACCAATGGCGCTATTAACGCCTTGGTTGACGCCGTACCCGGACCGGCAGCGCCTTGGTGGATGGCGGAATTACCGCCCCATTCCAAGGTTGGCGGGGCGGTAATTCCCCATTCACCAAGGCTCTTCCCCATTCCCAAATGAGCCCCCATAGGGCTCAATGGGAATGGGGAAGATGCAAATAACGGTGACCGTTCATTACGGTCACCGTTATTGGCTTGGAGGCCCCTTTGCACCCTCGACTTTAACACCTGCTCAAAGCAGGCGTTAAGGGCGAGGGCGCAAAGGGAACCTCGGAGTATGGCGGTAAGGGATTACCGCCACCGGTCTCGTTACCGGTGGCCGCTATCCCTTACCGCCATACCCGGAATGAGGCCCATGGTTTCCAAAGTGGTTCTCCTGTTCGGGTAGTATGTGTCTAGTAAATTGTTCTTTAAAATGTCTTGGCTGTTGGGATTATTTTTGGCTATTGTTTCTATGTCCTCATATGATTTGAGAACTCTTTTTCTAGATTTAGCAGGACCAAGACTTAGCCACACTATATTTTCAGATTTTCCATAGAAAGCAGCACTGGTTAAAGATCTGCAGCTTCACAGGTGCCATATTCTCTATGAGAGAGCTTTTTTATGCCTAGGTTCTACAATTTCTGAGATAGGGCCTCATTACACGTTGTGCGGTAAAAATTGCAAATTACCGGCATGGAGCTATTAACGTGTCCCCCCTTGCAAGAGGGCGCTAATAGCGTACCATTACGAGTACGCGGACACGAGCATAGAGCCACGCCAGTAATGACCCTACCGTCATGCCGCTAAACTCCCCAAAAAGTCCCTTAACGGCTTCGACGAAAGTGCAGATAGCACCTCTGCCCTCACGCTACATGCAAATAGCGGTCACCGCTATTACCGGTGACCGTTAAATTACGGAACTGGAAATAGCGTCATCGCACAGGAACGGGAAGGAGCACGGTGGCCATCTTTAAAAACACAATCCATTGCCAACCTCTGCCCCCTGGACCTGTTTTGAGTAGTTTGCAATTGGAAATCCACAGGGACACCCTCGACATGCCTAAGGCTGTTAAAAAAACCACGCACTGGCAGCGCAAGGAAAAGTTTACCACAGAGGAGCTAATAATGCTCACACAGACCCTTGCTGCTAATGCCGCTGTGGTCTTTGCGAGCAACATGCGTCGGGAGACCCTTATCCGAAAGAAGGCAATCTGGGCAGAGGTTGCCTTGAAAGTGAGTGCTGTGGGCACCACCACCCGCAATGTGCGTGAGTGCAGAAAGCGGTGGGATGATCTCCGCCTCCGGGTCAGAAGCATCCTGTCTGCAAACCACAACATTGCCACAGCAGGTGGATCTGATTCGCCCATTAAATTAAAGGAGTGGGAAGAGACCTGCGCCAACCTCATTGGACTGGAATCAATAGAGGGAGTCACAATGGAGCATGGCGTGGCAACCACTTCAGATGGAGGTGAGTGTACACATGAAAGTATGCACTGTGAATCTTCAGGTCCCCCCAAATGTGAGCCCAGAATCACCTCATGGATGCCCAAACATCCACAGATGCATACAACCCTGGCCATGTCAGTGTCAAACCCAAACACACACACATGCACACATCACCAGAGACAAGTGCCACACACAACCATGCATGGATGAGCCACTGAACTGACATATCACTGCATCCTTACCAATGAAGTCCAAATGCCCACAACTGCATTATTGACATATATTGCATTAAGTACATAGAACCGTAACCAATGCCATCCCCCTCTTTGTCCCCGACAGGCTCACATACAGACAGTGAGGATACTGGCACTGCATCTCAGACACCTCCTGCGAGTAAAAAATCAAGGGCACAGGACACAGAGGACACCCCCACGACATCAAGGGGCAAAGGTAGAAGAGTCCACATGCAGAGTGGCAAACATCAGTGGAGCACCACTGCCAAGATGCAACTGTCCACACCACCAACAACTGCCCCACCTCCTGAGGTGAACCCACCACCACAGATCCCAGCCACGGAGGGCCCACCCTCAGCTGCAACTAGTTCCACAGGAGAGGCGGCAGCCACTGCACCACTCTCAGATGTGGAGGATACGACAGATTTCCACATGGAGATGCACACCCCAACCCCCCCTGGAACCCCCGAGGCATCACCACAGCAGACACCTGGGTCCAGTGTCCCTGGCGAGGACAACATGGGAGGTTTCAGTAGCCCACTGGTGGCTTCACCTGTTGTCCTGGTTGCATCAGAAGGCGCAGCAGCCACACCACCAGAACGCAACAGTGCCCTCGACCTGGCCAGCATCAGCCAGCGCCAAGAGGACATAACTGTGCTGGTTGGGCAGCATGTGGAGGAGGCTGCCCGTCTCAGGGCGGAGATTACCGAGACAGCCAGGCACTCCAGGGAGGCGATGGAGGCCTGTACAAACAGGCTGTGTGGGGAGATTGTGCAATTTAGGGAGGTCCGACGGATAGCGGACGCAATGTACCTCCAGTTCCCACCACCACCAGGACAGTCAGCCGCTTCCTCATCCGCCAGTTCGAGGCAGACAAGCCCCCTCCGCCGCTCCTCACGCACCACCAGGCGCACGTCTAGCCAGCCTCCTAATGCTGGTGGTGGCAATGGCAAATAGGGAATGCATGGTCAAGCTTCCACGTGTATAGCTGGACGACAAGATTGTGCCAGACACATAAGGAACTGTTGTGGGAGGAAGGGTGTTTTTGGGCTGTTGATTTGTTTTTGGGCTGTTGTGGGGGGTGGGGGGAAGGGTGTTTTTGGGCTGTTGTGGGGGGTGGAGGGAAGGGTGTTTTTGGGCTGTTGTGGGGGGAGGGGGAAGGGTGGTGGGATGTTTGGGGACATGCACTTTTACATCTTTACATTTCTTAATACACTGGTGTTTGATCCATACACAGGCTTGGACTTCTTCATTGTGTATGTGTACTTTATTGGCGAGAGGGTCCATTGTGCGCTTCCAAACAGACCCCAGTGCATTACTACCCATATCCATTCCTACAAAAAGAAAAAATGTAACTCAGAATATTTGGTTGATCAGATGCTGTCTCACAGCACGTCCCTCCTGGCCATCCCATCTTGCATGACCTGCATCCCCGTCAACTCCGTCCTCATCACCATCATCATCCTCATCAGGTGCTTCTATTACTACGTCAGGGGGCAGTGGCACATTCCGTCTGATACACATATTGTGCAGCATGACACATGCCATGGTGATCTTGGACACCTTCTCATGGCCATACAGGAGAGCGCCACCAGACCTGCTAATGCACCTAAACCGTGTTTTCATAAGGCCAAAAGTCTGCTCGATCACGACGCGGGTACGGGTATGTGCACGATTGTAGTCCTCTTCGTGCCTTTTCTGTGGGTTCCGTACAGGGGTAAGCAGCCACCTCTTCAGGGGATATGATATGATATGATAGGTTACTTATAACGCGCTTAATACCCAGAGGTTTCTAAGCGCGGACCCGGGGATCGAACCCATGTTGCTCCGTGTCATCTTGTTTCCAAGGCAAGCACGTTGCCGTTGAGCTATCCTCCTGTGACGGATAGCTGGCATCACCTATATGGAGGGACGAATGGGGTCTGGTTACTGTTCACCTCAAGAGCGGCCTGTTCATATCACACAAATTGACTTTGCATTCTGATTGAAGTCCACAATTTACAACATGCATGCAGACGATCTGTGTGACTGCAATGTGCAAAGTTGAGCTCGACCCTGCAAGTGAACATGCCCCATTAATGCCTCCTAAAGTAATTGACATGTCCTGGGTGAGGCCCGGTCTTACGTGCCCCTGGGCCCAGGCAGAATTGGTACCACACTGCTAGTGTACTGCCATTCAAACATTTATGTTGCCATGCTGAGAGGCATCACTTCAGTGGTGCTATAGGTGCGTGGTACAATGCTATGGGTAGGGGTGATCCCTTTGCATGCAGTCAAGGGCACATTGCATTATTGTGGTTGTGCAGCGCTGATTCTGTATGACTGTCTTGACGGCATGTTGGAGACTTGTGTATTTTGTGGTGTTGAATGTTGTGCAATGTGGATGTGGATGGATGTTTAATGTTTCTAGACCTAGATTTTTCGCTATGTTGTGTAGCTTATACTTGCATGTCGGTTCATCTCAGGTAGATTGCGGCCTTCCCAGATGGACATTGGCGTACATGTGTATGTGCATTTGTCCTACGGACAACAAGCTACACCCAGTTGGAGTATGTATCTCCCCCCCCAATCACACCCAGTTGAAGTATGTATCTCCCCCCTCCCCCAATCACACACAGTTGGAGTATGTATCTCCCCCCCAATCACACCCAGCGGGAGTATGTATCTCCCCCCCCAATCACACCCAGTTGGAGTATGTATCTCCCCCCCCATCACACCCAGTTGGAGTATGTATCTCCCCCCTCCCCCAATCACACCCAGTTGGAGTATGTATCTCCCCCCAATCACACCCAGTTGGAGTATGTATCTCCCCCCCCCCAATCACACCCAGTTGGAGTATGTATCTCCCCCCCAATCACACCCAGTTGGAGTATGTATCTCCCCCCAATCACACCCAGTTGGAGTATGTATCTCCCCACCCCAATCACACCCAGTTAGAGTATGTATCTCTCCCCCCCAATCACACCCAGTCGGAGTATGTATCTTACCCCCCCAATCACACCCAGTTGGAGTATGTATCTCCCCCCCCAATCACACCCAGTTGGAGTATGTATCTCCCCCCCAATCACACCCAGTTGGAGTATGTATCTCCCCCCCCCAATCACACCCAGTTGGAGTATGTATCTCCCCCCCCCCCAATCACACTGCCATGTGCTTGCCCTGCTACTCACCAAGTAGCCACGAACGTTGTCCGGCTTGTCGCTCCATGTAGCGTGGGATGGTTGAGTTCCGAAGGACCATGGAATCATGGGTTGATCCGGGAAATCGGGCACAACAATGTGTGATTATCTTGTTGGCGTCACATACCATTTGGACATTGATGAAGTGGAATTGCTTCCTGTTTCGGTAGACTACTTCATTGTGATGTGGGACCACCAATTCCACATGGGTACAGTCGATGGCCCCAATGCAACTTGGGATGTCTGCCAGTGAATAGAAGCCAACTTTGGGGTTTGCATTCTCCTGGGGAGTCTGTGGCATGAATACTAGTTGTGAGATGCCATGCATGTGCCCCACTGTATGCTGGTAGGTTACAGTGGCCAGGAAGTGGAGCACGGTCACCACCTTTAGTAGAGGGGGGATGACAGTTCTGATGTCTATGAGGCTCACAATGTCATCATGTATCATGTCCACGATGCTGGTGATGGTATACCGGTCCAGACGGTAGAGGGTGTGTATCTGCTCAGGGGTTAGGTTAAATGGACTGGCTCTGATCCTGGGGATTGGTGGCTGTCTCTGTGGTATGACTAGGTGCCGTGGTGGTGCTTGCTGTGCCTGTCTTGCCCTCCTCCTCCTCCTCCTCCTGCTTCTCCTCTGTGCTGCCTGTTGTTGTTGCTGCTGCACTGCAATCATGTCCTCCCGCCCATGTAATGCTGCTAGTATTGGGACTATCTTGGTGTGGGAAGGGGTGTGTGAGGGGTGTGGTGTGCTCCTTTTGTGCTGCCACAGTCTCCATTGCCTCCACCTGTGCTGACTGTGTCCACCCGTGGCAGGTGAGAACACTGCTCCGTTCTCTTAACGGGTGGTTCGCGATGCCGGTATTAGCGCCATGGCGGTAAGGGATTTTGGGGGCTTTACCATGCCACTATTAGCATGTCCGCTTGGCTTGTGATGGTGTGCTATTAGCGTCATGGCGTTATTTACGGGATGGAGGGTTGCGCGCACGCGGACTGGCCGCTATTAGTGGCACCGTACTTAGCGGTGCCGCTAATAGCAGTGAGCCAGGTCGTAATTGGCATGGGGATTTAACGTTACCGGTATTCCATTACCGCTAACGTTAAATCCCTACCGTCTACCGTGCAATGAGGCCCATAGTGTTTTGTCTGATGATAGGTCATTCCAGAGGTCTTGCAACTCTGTTTTTTCTGCTTTTGTTAAGTAGTCTGTAACATATCATGCAACTGCAGTGGAATTGTCTGCAATGTACTGCACATCTATGCTTGCATTCCATAAGAGGGCAATGATTGTATTGTAATCATTGATATATTTTGATTCTTCTGTTATTTTTATGTAATACGTGTTCTTAGGTGATTTACCTTTAACACTATGTCGAACTGAAGAAGTGAAGTTGTTCACTTCACCTGTTTCTGTAACTGGTCTAGGGAAACCAAAGTGGCTTTTGGTGTAGTATTTCCCTTTGCTTTTGTATTTGCTGCGACAATATTTGCCACATTTGTGTCTTTGAAATTGTACAATTTGTCCATGAAGGTCACTATGTGTCCTTTGTGAAGGGATTTCACAAGTGACATATTTTTGGATGAACTGCAAAACAGTGGCATCACTGTCCTGACCAAATTTAGGTGCATCTTTAATCCATAAAAGCATGTGGATATGTGGTGCTCTTCTGGCTTGGTATTCTTTTCTCCAAAAGAAGTGTTGCACTTCTCCGAGGGGAGGAAATGTTTTATTACAAATAAAGTGTAGCATAGCAATGAAACGATGGTGGAAATGTCTTGAAACATTAACAGTATCTAGAGAGCAAAGTTCTCTGGATGTTAGTAATCTATGTTGGTTTGTTGTTGTTTGATATGCATAGGAAATCATGTAAATCTTCCCATGCATATTCTGCACAACTTAATGTAACAAACCAAGTGGGTGGTCCAAGGTTTCTGATCATACAACGTACATCTCCGTGACGTCTGAACCAGTATTCTTTTGTACCACGCATGTTTGCAAACAAGTTTGTTATGCTTGATTGTAAAACCTCACCTTTTTCTTGCACTTTTTGTATTAATTGCGTAGCTGACATATTTTGAAAGTGGGTTCCAGATTTCAATATGTGTGCAACTCCGTAACATAGGGTTGCTAGTTCACTTTCAAAGAGTAGGTGGAATATGTATTCCACATTTTGTCTAAATCTGGGATCTTCAGAATACATTAGTAATGAGCGGTATTCTGATGCTGTTATCTGAGAGGGTCTATCATTGTATCTTCCTCCTTTGCCAGTAGGAAATAGTAGTGGAAAAGCATGTGCTTCGATACCTTTACCCATATGCCGATTGGTGACCCTTTGGTTTGTCGCATTTGGTAAGTTTCTAGTGCATCATCTATGCTCTCATCAGAGTGCAACGGATTAATTGTAAAATGGTCTAAAAGAGTGGATACTGCAGCAGGATCAAGAAGTTCAAATTGACCAGTTTCTGATGAATCTTGAATTATTTCAGTTGTTTCCCTTAAGCTTTCTTCAATATTTATATCTTTGTAGTATTCATTATTGTATTTCAGATATTGCAAGGCTTGTCTAACTTTATTTAAGTCCACGAGTTGTTGCCAAATTATTTTGTCTTTTGTTGGTACACCATTTACTAAGACAATTAAAGAATGCTCTATTGGACGTTGCACTCCTAGAGTGTGCACATTTTCTGTCAGATCTAATGGTAAATAAACTACTTTGCCACAAATGCCTTTCACCAATTCAGAGGCAGGTAATTTTGCTGTTTTTGGTTGAAGGTGTATTATTGCTTGAAATGGGTGTACTGTTTGAATTAGGATGCTCTCATACAAATTGAGCTCTTGCAGGGGTTTTGGTCGTGGGAATAATTCCAAATGATTTATGATAGCACGTGAAGGAGTTTGGTTGTTGTCAAGTTTTGTAGTGCAGTAACTGCAACATATTAGGGGTTCACTTATTTGGTATTTGTTTTCTGCTAAAAGGTACAGAGCTAATTCAAACCAGTTGGAATCTTCATTGTCTTCTATTTTGTATGTTACGTCTATAGTTTTTGTGTTACTTTTGTAAAAAGTTCTGCGGCAACACACCCACACATGGTTTGGTACTTCAGCGGATGTACGTTTACATTTTAGTATTTCTTTTTTGTATGTTTGTAATAGAAGGTTGCCATGTGCAGAATTGTTGCTCGTCTGTTCTAAAACTATTGCATTTTGTACGTGGCTTTCACTTCCAAAATATTTTCTCTGGATACAGTCGATTTCTTCTTGTCGGTATTTGGGTGTACCATGCAGAAGAGTGTTATTTAAATTGGCTAGTTCTAAAGCTGGACTTTTAGCATAGTACAGTTTATGCACTAGATTTCTTACATTTGAATGATGTGTTGATATCATTTTGATATCATGGAAGGTGCTTTTGCAAATAGGTCCTGAAATGCAGGCTAATGAATGTCCTTGTAGAGGGGAGTGGCCAGCGTGCATGCTGTAAAGACGGAAACTTGAGGAGCTCCTGCCGGCGATTCTATAAGGGTTGCATTGCACCGCCAAAACTGCAAAGTCTGCAACGAAAATCATATCCAATAAAAGGGGAACCTTTCTCCCCAAGCTTGACCCCATTCCTGGGAGAAATCGGAGCCGGCAATCGAAAAAACAAAACAGAAGAAAGAGCGCCCCTGCGGCTCTCAAGATGGCGGCGCCTGCTGTGGATTCAAGCCCCGCGGTGGCCTGGCACTCGTGAGCAGCAGGCTCGCGGAAAGACCTGTGGGAACTGCCCCACGCAACTAAAAAGCGGCACACCGATCCAACCCTGACACCACAAAGGCTGGCAGCGGCCCTCCAGGCCACGCGACGTCGAGACCTGCAGGATAGGAGCTACCTGAAGCTGACGAAGAGACTTGATCTCCGGTGTCTGGGGAAGTCAAGGAGAAAAGGTGGGCCCCCGTCCACTGCCTGGAGCCAGACGCACAGGGGACCCTGCACAACACAAGGAGGAAGCAGAGCTGGGAAGAACTGCCTACAGATGCCTATGGAGGACTGGAGACGCAACAGAGCAGCCCTGTTCACACAACGGGACCTGAGACGGCGAGAGCGGGGAGGTGGCTGCCCAGACACAAGGAGAAGGAGACGGGACCTGGGGCTTGGAAGGAGCAAAAAACAGTGAGTTGGCGAACCAGACCCCCCCACCCCTACTAACACCCAGAACACGAACAGGCGGCAGGCCCAGGAACACGCACGGCTGCCCATCCAAAGCGAGGAAGAGGGGGGAAGACCGACCTAGCATCCCAGGCCTAGGGGTAAGCAGCTGGATGGCCCCGTAGGTACAACTAGAAGAGGAAAAGAACGCCGGACCCACAAGGCGACGGGCGGGAGTACAGCGCAAAGCTCCACCCGAAGTCCACCCACCGTCCGGATACACCAAATAGTGCACCGTACACCCCCATATTACGCAAGGCGGGGGGGAATACGACCCAGCAGAACCACCACTGCGAGCAACCACAACTCACCCCACAACCCACATGAGTATGAGCACCGGCGAAACATATGACAGAGATTGCTGAAGACAACCGTGCCAAGCTAGCCAACAATCCGAAGCAACAAGCACCACTGAAATAACCTGGGAACTAGCCCAAGTTCACTCCAATGAACTAGAAGCTTTGACAGAAAACTTAACCATCACCAACAAGCCTAAACGGTGATCCGCCCAGGAAACAAATTGAGAAAGCGCGCAAAGGCACAAAGACCCTGGACAAACGCCCCAGGATAGAGGCACATAACAACTGAGGCGAACAACGCAGCAATCACACGACCCATGCAGGGTAGCCTATACAACTTTATGTGAAAACTACCAGCTCACGCATCCTTAACCTGGAAACCTGCAGACCCTAAATACCGAAGCGACCACCATCACATAACAGGCACAACAGAGGCAGACTACAACTCAGAAAAGTGAATATAATAACCAGGACTACGCTCACGCTAGCACCAGCAGAGACACAAAAAGTTGAAACTAAGAGATGCCAACCTGAACAGGCGCAGCCACATACCTAATAACGAGAGACTCAACCAAGGCATTGCACTAAGAGAAAGAAACCCCACCAAGAGCCACACAATCACTGACTCCGCAGGAGTAGCACGCCGGACCTAAGAGAAGAGATGTCCCCACCCAAAACTAAACCGAAATCGACAACAATGGACTCCTTCACGACAATTAAACCCAAACAGCTGCCACAACAAGAAGCCACGGCAAACGAAGAACCATCAAACCCGGAAGCAGAACCCAAGGATATGCAAGTTCTTCAAGCCATTGCAGCGCTCTGCACCTTCATCGACAACAAGATAGAAGAGGTAAAGGCGGACATGCAGCTTGTGCGTCAAGATGCCCGCAATCTGACAGAAAGAGTGAACGCAAACAAAGCCACCCGCCAAGACAATGTTGAAAACAACTTCGACTTGAAAGCAAGGGTTCAAGACCTTGAGATGGAAGTGGCGAGACTAGAAGCACGATCCGAAGATGCCGAAGGACGTACACGCTGGAATAACATCAGAATTTTACGAGTCCCTGAAGATATGGAGGGCCCGACCCGACAGAATTCATAGAAACAATGCTACAACAGGAAATAGGGGCAGAAAAACTCTCCCAGGGGTTGTCAGTAGAACGGGCCCACAAGTCCCTGCAAAAGCGCCCCCACCGAGCTCACACCCATGCCCAATAATAGCCAAAATTTTAAATTTTCGCTATAGAGAGACAATACTGTGATACTCAAGAGAAGGCGGAGAGATCAGACGACAGGACTCTACAATAGTCATGTACCCCTCTTTTGCAGAGCTGAGCGGGTGTGAGCAGTCGCCGCTAGCCCAGACTTTTGTTTCCAGCCCAGCACGGGCCCCGGGCCTCCAGTGAGTTGTGTGTTTTCACTATTATTTATTTATATTTTGTCTCTAGGCCCGTGCTCTGAGCGCGTTGTTTTTCTACACCCCACTTCCCCCCTGCAGCCACTTCCTGGTCCTCCCTCCCTCCCGCCTACCTGCCCGCCCCCCCCACTGTGATTGGTGGCTTGCTGTGTCCCTTCTGGAATAGTCGGCGGCTGCTCTCCCCGCTCGCTTCTTTGCAGAGTTGAGCGGGTGTGAGTGGTCACTGCTAGCCCAGACTTCTGTTTCCAGCCCAGCATGGGCCCCGGGCCTCTAGTGAGTTGTGTGTTTTGACTATTATTTATTTATATATTGTATCTAGGCCCGCGCTCTGAGCGCGTTGTTTTCTCCACGCCCCTGCAGCCACTTCCTGGTCCTCCCTCCCTCCCGCCTTGCTGCACACCCACCCCCATCCCCTCCTATTGGTGCTTTCTCTGGTTTAAACTGTCCCTCCTGGGCAGCCCCCCTGCCCGGTAGCCCCCTCGGCTAAGGGCCCCTTAGGCAAAGGGCAGCTCCATGACAGGCGGCTCCTAGTGGTGTCTGCAGGAACGCCTGTTGCCTGTTGCCACCCTGCTCATTGGTCTGGGCCCCCTGTCCACTGTGTCCACCTGGTTGGACCAACTAAATCAGCTGTGATCTCACTGTTTCAACTGTGCACTGTCACCGTATTTAAATTTGCTTTGTGAAACCTAGGCCTTTTTCTCCCTCTTTAGGATTCTCAAATTTAGGTGGGGTTTTCTACCTGTTATAACTTGCACTGTCACTGTATTTAAAGGTGCTCCATGAAACCTAGGCCTTTTTCTCACTCTTTAGGATTCTCAAATTTAGGTGGGTTTTTCTACCTGTTATAACTTGCACTGTCACCGTATTTAAAGTTGCTCTGTGAAACCTAGGCATTTTTCTCCCTCTTTAGGATTCTCAAATTTAGGTGGGTTATTCTACCTGTTATAACTTGCACTGTCACCGTATTTAAAGTTGCTCTGTGAAACCTAGGCCTTTTTCTCCCTCTTTAGGATTCTCAAATTTAGGTTTGTCTTCTTTCCTGTCTTAGAATGTCCTGTGCCTCTCTTGCGCTCGCCGCGTAAGTACCGTCCTGTGCCACTCTCCTGCTCACTTGCCTCTCGCTGTCTTGTCTGCCTACCCCTGGACCCCCTCCTCTCCCACCTACTCTATGATGCTCTCTGTCTCCCCCATCTTTTCAAACTGTTTCACTATTGACTATCCTGCTCTCCTCACTAAGTCTGGTAGGAAAACGTTTAAAAAGGACATCCTGGTCTGCAACCCAGGCCTCCCTATCGCTGACACCTACATCAGTGCCTCCTCCAAGGAAACTCTCACTGACATCCTCTTCGTCGTTCCTTCTCCAGATCGATGGACCCCACATATGGTCTCTGTTCTCTCGCCTTTCTCCTCTTCTCCCATAAATGGTGGTACACTTTGGGATGCCCTCCTGGCCTCCTTCCTTTCCTCTAAGGTCATCATTAATGTCTACTCTAATGGAACCATCTTGGTCCAAGGCCCTCAGGCCAACCTTCATCTCTTCAATAGACGCTTTCCACGCCTCATCAACTTCCTTTCTTCTCCTGCTGTCCCCTCCCCCCTTCCTTGGCTACCTTGCCTACCCCCTCCCTCTCTGCCCCCTCTCGGGCGCTTTCTACACCTCCGCAGAGCGTACTTCTGATCTGTACCCCTCCCCGGAAGTCCTTCAAAGAGGGCAACGTTCTCCACATTGCCACTCTTAACTCCCGCTCCGCTGTCAAACACTCCTCTGACATCTGCCGCCTTCATGAAGAACTTGACCTCGATGTCCTCTGTCTCACTGAGACATGGTTTACGGCCAGCTCTGTCACCAGCTTTGACACGCTCCTACCTGATGGCTACAAGATCTTCTCCGCACCCAGGCCCAACCGATCTGTTGGGGCTTAGCCCTTATATTACCTGAGTGGATTCCTGCCTCTATCATTCCTATGCAGGCCTACTCCTCTTTTGAATGCCTCGTCTGCAGACTCTCTCTCTCGCCTAGCCATTCCCTTACTGTGGCTACTATCTATCGGCCACCTGGTCAGGTTTCTTCCTTCCTCTCTGAGTGGGTGGACCTCTCCTCCTCACTCCTGGCCTCAACCACTCAACTCCTCCTCCTTGGAGACTTCAACATCCACCTGGATGCCTCCTGTCCCCCCTCTGAACTCTTTCGCGACCTCTGTGACTCCCTCTCTCTCACTATTCTCCCCTCTGGCCGACTCACTCTGCAGGGCACACTCTCGATGTTCTGATCTCTTCAGACCTTCCCCTCTCTATCCATCTCTCGACTCCTCTCTCCTGGAGTGACCACTTTCTCCTTTCCTCCCACCTCACCCTCCCTACCCCGCAGGCCAAGTCACCCGACCTATGAAGCGCGTGTCAGTTGAGGCTTTCGTTGCCACCTTCTCACCTCCTCCTCCTCCCCTGGCTGACTCTCACCCTGACACAGCCCTCTCCACTCTCCACTCTGCTATATCTGATACTCTTGACATCCTTGCCCCTGTCATGAGAATCCGCCTGAAGCCCAAAGCCAAGTGCAACTCCTGTTATGCCTAAAATGCAAGTGCAGGGTTGCCGAGAGGAAATTACATGCTTCAAGTTCATCCTCTGACCTGCTGCCTGCTGCCTGCTGCAAAGGCAATACCGGCTCTCCGTCCTCACCAAGAAGAGAGTTCATATCCAAGCCCGCGTCTCTGCGGCATCTAACAACTCGGCTGAACTCTTTAAAATCTGCAAGGAACTGGCCAATCCTGCCGCAGTCTCTACCTCTCCTGTCCCTTCCCAGGCCCTCTGCACAGCATTGGCCTCTCACTTCATTTCTAAAACTCAGGACATCCTGTCCTCACTCTTCTCCTCTCACCCCCCTCCCGCTATTCCCTGCTCTTCCTCTGGCCCTTCTGCTGCCACCCCTCCTCCCTCCTTCTCTATCTTTCCCCTTTTCTCTCCAGGCGAGGTTTCTAGACAAGTCCAATCTATGAAAGTCTCGTCGAAACAGGTTCACCCATGTTCCTCCAAAACTATCAAGGATCACATCGACTCCCTAGCTCCTGCCCTGGAGGATTTCTGAAATCACTCCTTTGCCACTGGAGTCTTCCCTTCCCCCCTGAAGCACTCCCTTGTGCACCCTCTTCTTAAGAAACCCTCTGCCGACCCCTCCTGCCTGCCTAACTATTGCCCAATCTCCATAACTCCCTTCCTGGGCAAGCTCCTGGAGAAACTGGCCATCTCCCAACTCAATCTCCACACTGAATCTTTTGGTTGTCTTCATGACCATCAGTCTGGCTTCAGAGCTGCCAGAAGCACGGAAACTGCTCTCCTGAACATCCGTGAAGACCTGCTCTCCAACCTTGACTGTAACACCCCTTGCGTTCTTATCCTGCTTGATCTCTCTTCTGTCTTTGACACTGTCAACCATGCCATGATATGATATGATATGATATGATATGATAGGTTATTTATAACGCGCTTAATACACAGAGGTTTCTAAGCGCGGACCCAGGTATCGAACCTGTGTTGCTCCGTGTCATCTTGTTCCCAAGTCGAGCACGCTGCCGCTGAGCTATCCTCCTGGGATGCCATCCTGCTCAACCGTCTCCGTGACAACCTGGGTATCACTGGTCAGGCTCTGGCGTGGCTGACTTCTTTCCTCTCCGACCGACCCTCCCAGATCCAACTTGGGTCCTTCCTCTCTGACATCTTTTTCTCTACCTGTGGTGTCCCCTAGGGATCTAACCTCTCTCCCTGGCTGTTCAACCAATACCTGGCACTCCTTGCCCACTGCATCGCCGCTCTCTGTCCCAACTTTCAGTACAATGCGGATGAAACCCAGTTCATTTTCAGGCTACCCTCGGCCTCCACCTCCTCCTCTCCTTCCCTCATCTCTGACTGTCTGTCTGCCATCCAGGATTGGTGTGCCTCCAACGACCTCTGCCTTAATGCCAATAAGACTCAGATTCTACTCATCGGCACACCCACTCCCTCCTTCCCTGTAGCTCTCTGGCTGGCCTCTCTTGGCCCTCCTCTGTCTCCCACCTGCAAGGCAAAAAACCTTGGGGTCATCTTCGACTCTGCACTCTCCTTCTCCCCTCATATCTCTGATGTCTCTAAGAGGTCACACTACCAGCTGCACTCCCTTAGAGGTATTCTTCCTTTCCTATCCTTCCCCCAGAAGCTCACTGTCTCCAGAGCCCTGGTCCTCTCCAAGCTGGACTGCTGTAACAGCCTCTATCTAAATCTTCCTGCTCCACTCTCCGCCCTCTGCAACTTATCCAGAACAGGACTCCGAGACTGGGCCTTGGCCTCAAGCCCAGGGATCGTATCTCTCCAGGACTAAAATCTCTGCACTGGCTCCCAGTGGCTGCAGGATTAAATTCAAAACCCTCTGCATTGTAAACAAGGCCTTCTGGGGTCTGGGGCCGAAATACCTTCAACTCTCTCTTCCTAAATGCCTTCCTTCTCGAGCTGTTCGCTCATCTGCCTCCAACTCCCTCAGGGTCAGTCGCTTCTCCAAGCAACAAGTTGGTGGCAGATCGCTCTCTTCGGAAGCGGCCTCTCTCTGGAACAGCCTTCCTGCCTCCCTGCAACTCGAGGAGAACCACCTCCGGTTCCGGAAACACCTCAAAACCTTCCTCTTTGCTCCTGCTTTCTCTCCTCCCCTCCCTTGCTGAACTCCTGATTGAAATTGCACTGGTTACCTGGCCACCCTTTCTCACCTCTGGCCCAGGCCCTGTCAACTGCCCACCTGCACTGCCTCCCTGGCAACCTCTGCACTTGGGGATTGTTTTATGTATCCCTTCGGTCCCCTTTCCAGCACTTTGTCCGCACTTCCTTGCACTTGCCTGTTTTTATGTGTTTTTATTTATCTTATTTATTCCACTTCACATGTACTGCACTTTCCCCTCTCCCTTTCCCCCCTCGCACTCTTCCTTTCCCCTCTTCCCATGCACTTGCACGATCTGCATGACACCTGGCCTAGTGAGATCGTTGTCTGTCCTCCCTTTCCCCCCCTTGCCTCGTCGCGCCTTGAAACACTTGTGTATAGGCGCGTTATAAATGCCATATCATATCATATCATATCATATCATATACCCCTGCAGTACAACGCGCTAGGAACTCATTCATACCAGTGAAAGCAGGGTTACGGAAACTCAATCTCAAGTATATGCTACTTTACCCATCTCGCCTCAAAGTACTTTATAAGGGAAAAGCAATCTTCCTAGAGACACCAGCCGCAGCAAACATGTGGCTCAAACATAACAATCTAGAAGACGATGGGGAGAAACCACGAAAAGCGGACATGAGATAAACGAATAACTAGCACCACAGAAAATGGCGGAAGGCCCCACACTGAAGCATAATATAGACGATTGGATTGCAATTGCGGCCACAGCACAAAGATAGCAATATCGGACAGGAGCACAAGGAACCACAAGCGGACATGACAGCAGCCCACCCCTCCAAGAAATGTGCAGGCCGAAAGCCTACACACTATCCGCACCGTAAGGTAGAAGGCTCGGGAACCCCTGAGCGCTGCAAGTTAGAAGCAACTGCTGGGGGCAGTTCACAGTTGATCGGTTTGGTTTACTCATTCACTAGAATGAAAGTTACAAAAGTTGGTAAGTCTCCAGATTACAATATAGTGGAAGCAGGGGAAGGGTTGGGGGACGAGAACCCACTAGCACAATATGCGCAGATAGGAAAAGTCACTAGCCATCAGAACGCAACTGCGGGTAACCCCCCTAAGAGACTGCGACACCTGAAACGCCCTCCCTAAATCAGCATGGCAATGAAAATAAAGATAATGACATGGAATGTAAGGGGCCTAGGCACTTACCTCCGAAGGAACAGAATCAAATCCTACCTACACAGGAAAGGGGTGGGAATAGCATTATTACAAGAAACACACTGCACCGAAGAATCCATGGCCAAACTCTGGGAACACTGGGGCGGACAGGCATTTGGAACCACTTACTCCAAATATGTAAGAGGGGTATATACCTGGATTCATCCCCAACTCCCATTTCAGCTAATTAAGTCTGAAAGAGACCCTGAAGGCAGGTTTGTGATAATATGGGGACACATTGAACAACAGGAACTATGCATAGTGAACTCCTACCTCCCCAATAATAACATTCCGGCCCACCTAACCTCAATGTATACCAGAATTAGGCAATACAGAAATGGCTTTTTCATTTGGGGGGGGGGGAGACTTTAATTGTGTACCTAACCCAGAACTAGACAGGTCCTTACCCCAACCAAAAGGTCCATCGGCGACCACGACGGCACTAAATACAATGACAGATAGGCTAGACCTAGCCGACATATGGCGAGAACTGCAGCCACAAGCACGAAGCTACTCATACTTCTCGTCTCCACATGGCCTGTACACAAGACTAGATTACGTTTTCATAAGCAGGGAACACCTACCCCAAATAGAAGGGGCACAATACCTGGGAAGAACAGTCTCAGATCACTCCCCTCTCGTGGTAGAATGGAACCACACTGGCCCTATACCCCCTATCCCCATGTGGTGAATGCCAGTAGAAGCCCTGAGAGACCAGGCATTCAGAGATGAACTACAAGATTCAATTGACAACTATATAGAAGTAAATAGGGGAAGTGTAGACCACATGGGCACAATGTAGGAAGGCCTAAAAGTAGTAACGCTGGGAGAAATCATAACGAAGGCGGGAGGCATTATGAAACTGCTGCGGGAAGAACCAGCCCAAAGGGAGCAAGAGATTGAGAGGCTTGAATCCAATCCCACAGACACTCAGCAACAGGAAGATAAACTCAGAACAGAAAAGTGCATTGGTTTTGCTACGGTTGCACCCTAAAATTTTGTCTGTCCTAGGACTGTCCGCTGACTTTTAAAAAAAATGCGCGGAGGCCTACACCGTTTACTTGATAGTTACTTTTTTACACTGAGAAAGGCGGCTCTGAAAAGACCCTTTCTTTTACATTTTTGTTGTTTTATATTTTTAGAATTTTTTACACACAACACACTATGAGAGGAGGGGAAAGGAGGGTAAGGATGTTACGCTCACCTGGTATCCACCGGGACGCCACCCAGCCAGCTGGTCCTTGGTGCCCTTCCCAATGATTCCCTGGTGTGGTCTCGGTGTTGATGGGATTCCGCCTGGAAATGTCTTCATTTTGTATTAGGACTGGGCGACCAAGGTAAGTTTTCCCCCACCTCCCTTGTGTTTCCAGCCCCTCCAGGTTCTCTTCTCACCTGGTTGTCGGAATCAGTGGGCTCCACGTCCTGCTCTCTGGGCAGGGGTGCGTTGTCTTTTGTGGGCGCGGGCGGTCCAGTTACTTCACTGACTGCTGCCCTTGTAGTGTCTTTCAGGTAGGTCTTATTGCGATTGATGGCGTCGTCATTCTTGCATGCCTTTTCTCTGTTCTAAATGTCTCTTTTTTATCTCCCTAGGAGCGCGGAGTGTCCTCTTGGAGAACTGGATATGCTGGTTCTCACCGGGAGATGATGGCGCGCTATAGCGCTATGAGGCGGTAAGGAGGCGCTTTGCGTAGCGTAGCAATGTCTTGTCCTCACTGACCTGTGCTTTTCTCTTTTCGTAGGGCGTGGTGACTTCCCAGCGCAGATGGAGTTCCGGATCTATGCCGGCCGAAAAGCAACCAACCAGGTAAGTCTTTAAGCGCTTTGTGGTTGTAATTTCTCCACTACCTCCTTTAATGATGTCTTTCTCCTTTTCTCAGGTCCTTGGATCCGGGCGGTGAACTCCACCAACAGAGATGCCCAGGAGCTGCGAGCGGTGAAGGATGATGAATGCAGGTAAGATTCTGCTGCTAACGATGTTCTTGGTTTTTCTGCAGATCCGGAATTCACCAGGCTCGTGAGAAAGCGGGACACGGTGAGCGTCACGTTGCTAGAAGCAAAGTAACACGAAGAGTGTTGTCTTGTTTGGGTGTGGTTTAAATAGCCACTGTAAAGTAGTCCAGGTAAAGTAGTCCCTAGGCTACCACACCCAAAATTCTAGGATCAAGCTATGTGGATGCCTCCATATTGGCTGAAAGCCTAAATAAAGTAGTTCCTCAAGCAGATGTCTTTCCTTACTGATGAGCCTGGCGCCAAAGGCACCAGGACTGGCCCCAAGAGGGGCTGAGAAGTGGATGCCGGGCCTTATTAGTGATCCGAGCCCAGATTCCACCTGGTCAATGGGCTTGCCAGTGGGGATCAGGGCTGAGGGTCGTTACAGCACTCTCCCCCAAGGCCCCTCCCAAAGTGTGTCTCCTGCCTGGTCCAGGTTTAGTTGGGAAGTTCTGATGAAACTTCTTGATCAGACGTGGTGCATGGATGTTCTCACTGGGTTCACAGAATCTATCTTGAGGCCCAAACCCCTTCCAGTCAACGAGATAGTACAAATTGGCTCTAGAGTACTTAGAGTCCAGGATGCCCTTGACTTCGAATTCTGGTTCTCCATCTATTAGTATAGGTTGAGGTGGTGTCTTGATTTGTGTACCGGGTTGCATTGGTTTTAAGAGGGACACATGGAATACCAGATGGATTTGTAGATTAGGTGGTAAATCCAATTTGACGGCTGCTGAGTTGATAATTGCCTCTTGTGTGCGTCCTCCCCCCTCCGCAGTCCAGGCCCTAGTAAGCTCTCATGTCCTTGGCATCTGCCAGCCACTGCTGCTCCTCTCCTCCATGGCTTTTATTTCAGGTGCCACACAAGAACCCTACTGCCTGCCTGTCTCTCCGCATCTAGCTTTCCATGGGTGCCCCTCTCTGCAAATGCCAAGGTTCTCAGCTGCGTACATGCCCAGGTGCCATCTTCAGAGTGTCAGGCACCAATGCCATTGTTCTCCCACTCAACCAGGGTCACCGTTGTGGACCAAGGATTCAAGCCTGCTTGTGGGAAAAAGGATGCCAGATTCACATATGCCTCGGTGTACTGTTGCCCACTCTTCCGTCTGCCCGCCTGAGCAAGAATGGGATACGCCACGTTGGAGCGCCAAGAAAGAAATCCTTACTAACGTCCATATTGGCGAGTCCTTTTATTTAGTTTTTTGAGGAACTCAAATGACAAATGACTTGCGCAGGTGTTTTAAATGTATTTTCAAATAGTAATTGGATGCACAAATCAATAGGCCTTAATGAATTATATAGTGTAAGGAGTACGTTGTAAGGCTATTCGGGAACCAAAAACACTGATTATGATGATATAAAGATTACGCTGATTAATCAGGTGATAAAATTTAGCCATTTCTTTGATAAGAATATTTTGTGACACAGTTCTATTCTATTAGGCTGCCATTTTCTCTCCTCTCTTCTCTGTCACCTTCTTTCGGTCCCCTGTCGCTGTATGTCCTCTTGGCCCGATTCACCTCATCAGGGACGTCATTTCACCAAAATGCCAGGGGTAGCGGAAGTGACATCACACAACCCTTGACCTCTGATGACATCACAGTAAGTGATGTCATTTGACCCCACTCCAAAGGGATATCACAGAAGTGATGGAACACAACCTTTCACCCCTTGATAAAACGGGAAGTGACATCACATAGCATTGTTCCTAAGTACACTACGAAAAATATGGTTACGATAACTCTATAATGTGATATACGTTTCAAACAAGAATGGATCCCCATATGTATCGTTAAGATCAGTGTGCATAGGCCCATATTACCAAATTACTGTGAATGCAAGCAGACGTCCATGGCCAACTGATAATGATGTGTTATTATATAGCACTTACACTTAAGCACTTTATATAGAACAAATATACATACAATATCACCCAACCTGTGTTGGTACTCATTTATCAACCTTAGAAGGATGGAAGGCTAAGTTGAAGTGTTTAAGAACAGACTAAATCAGCGACTCCCCCCGCCCCCCTGAAGTGTGCCTGAAATACACCTTTAATGAGTCTAGCAATTGCTTTATAGAATTCCAGAAAGACAAATTATTTGGTATTCCTATTCTTATTTTCGGTCACTGCTGAAAGAATTAGGCCCTCATTCCGAGTAGGGCGGTAAGTATAGGCGAATACCGGCATGGCGTAAAGAGCGTTTCCGTGCTGGCACAAGACCGTAAAAATCGGCCTATTCCGACTCCGCGTGCACGCGCTTTGCGCCATGCCGGTAACGCACCTCAGCGCCATGCCGTAAAAGGGCCCCAAAAGCCCTTACCGGCAACAAGCGCACCGTACATAACACTACCGACATAGAGAAATTAGCGGTAACCGTAAATAGCGGTCCCCGCTATTTACGGTCACTGTTAAAAAACGGAACTGGAAAAAACGTCATCGCACAGGAACGGGAAGGAGCACGGCGGCCATCTTTAAAATCACAATCCATTGCTATCCTCTCCATACAGGACCCGGAGCCATACAGTGATCAGAGAAATAGGCATTGGAGACCAGCATCATGCCCAAAGCATTAAAAAAGGGTGCTGCATGCCTAAGAAAGGAGCGCTTTACCCAGGATGAGCTCCAGGTACTGGTCAACACTCTGCACGAACATGCAGACACTGTATTCAGCAGTGATATGCAGAGGCCCACCGTCATCAGGAAGAAAGAGATCTGGGCCTTGGTGGCACAGAGGGTGAGCGCCGTGGGAAACACCCCCCACACCGCCAAGGACTGCAGGAAATGTTGGGATGACCTCCATCTCAGGGTGCGGGCCATCCTCTCGGCAAACCGAAGTCAGGCCCTGGAGACAGGAGGAGGGCCAGGTTCACCCATCAAAATGATGCCGTGGGAGGAAACGTGTGCGGCCATGATGGGCACAGAAGCCATAGAAGGTGTTTGAGAAATGGAGTGCGGTGCAGCGTCATCCGCTGATGGAGATGAGTGTCATGAGTCAAGACAGAACATGCATTCCTAACGTAAGTCACTGCCAAGGGCTGGGCAAGGTGTCACGTCATGGTTGGGCAACCCCCCTCACCCCCAATGAAATCATGCTGTAACAAGTGGGACCCAGGCTGATGACAGGTGCAAGGCTGTAACCCATATGGCCCATACAACACAAAGAGGCCGAATCTGTGAGGCACACGGGGCAGTGATGGTAAACATTGTGAATGTGAGTCATCACAGTACTCCGCCAACATGAGTGACCCAGACATCTGCATGCATTGACCATCCAAGCCCAGATCACTGTCCCACTCACCACCCAAATGTCAACAAACCGCTCCAATCCCATTGTGATACCATAGGCATGTAGAAATGCTGACCCCCAAATCATTGCTCATGCCGTCTCTCTCTTCCCCCCCCCCCAGAGGCAGCGAGCATGACAGCGAGGACCAGGAAAGCACCCGGGCCAGTACCTCCAGGGGCAGAGTCAGGGCCCGCCGCATACCTGCAAGCAGGAAGACAACACAGGCAACACCACCTGCTCCAGCAACCCCCATGGAGGGTGCACAACCCCCACCCACACCTCTACCCATGCCTGCAGTGCCGCTGGACACATGTCCCACGCTGCACTCTGAGGAGTCCAGTGTGGCTGGTGAGAATGCAGCCATGTGCCTCCTCGATGTGCCAGACAGCCCCCCATCAATATCGGGAGCCAACGTGGAGGACACCATTGACATTGGTCTTACCCCTGACACACCATCATACAGCCAGGTGGCACACAGCGACTCCGGGGAGAGTGATACCCCAGGGCTCACAGGGCAAGGAGTACAACCTGCCTGTCCTGTATCCACTTCCCCTGCAGAATCTCCGGGAAGGCCTGCAGGCCCAATACCAAGCCTGCCAAGCACATCGGCCACATCGGCCATGGATGTAGTGCGCTCCCAGCATCTCACAGGCCTCATTGAGGAGTTAATCAGGGACAATCGCGAATCAAGGGTGGAGTGGCGCAATGACCTTCAGGCTCTGGGCGAGGTGATCACACCGAACACAAACCGGCTCTGCGACGTCCTTGGCCGGATCGCAGATGCCCTGGAAGCAGCACATCCCACACCACAGCCCCAGCGGGAGGAGCCACCTTCACAAAGCTCCTCCACCCAGACCAGCCCGGTCCATCGTTCACTGCGTACATTGCGCCGCCATGACATGGATCCCCCTGGCTCTGGGAGTGCACA
Source organism: Ambystoma mexicanum (assembly GCF_040938575.1). NCBI lineage: Eukaryota > Metazoa > Chordata > Amphibia > Caudata > Ambystomatidae > Ambystoma > Ambystoma mexicanum. The sequence continues at coordinate 1,379,897,634 of NC_090934.1, forward strand.
TTCACCATGCCGGCACACACATGTGGCCTATGTTGCCCTAATTGAACTATTGTGGGGTTGTTGTGGGGGGAGGTGGAGGGGGGTGAGGGTGTGTGTGAGTTGTGGGGGGGGGTGAGGGTGTGTGTGGGAGTTGGGGGGGAGGGGGAGGGGGGTGGTGGTGGAGGTTTTGTTGTACACGTTAGAACTTTATCATTCAATACACCGGTTGATCATCCAAAAAAAACAGAGTGGACATTGATCATTGTGCATGTGTCTTTTAATGTTCCACAGTGCATGGTGTACATGTATCCCCACACCGAGTGCCTGATGTCCTGTCATCCTCACACCCTCAGCTGACTAGTGAGTCAGAAATATTGTCCGATCAATGATTGCCGCACGGCACGTCCCTCCTGTGCATCGGCACCGTGATGCTGTCCTGCCATTCCTTCCTCCTCCCCCTCATCATCATCTGGTGGTAGCAGTTCCACGTCAGGGGGCAGTGGCACGTTCCGACGGATGCACATGTTGTGCAGCATTACACATGACATGGTGATCTTGGACACCTTCTCGTGGCTGTAGATAAGTGCCCCAACCGACCGGCTGAGGCAACGTAATCGTGCCTTCAATAGGCCGAAGGTCTGCTCTATCACCACCCGTATACGAGTATGGGATCTATTGTAGTCCTGCTCGTGCCTGTTCTGTGGGTTGCGGACCGGGGTCATGAGCCACGGATTCAAAGGGTAGCCAGCATCACCTGCATAAGAGTGGAATGAAGGTAAGTGTTTGTAAATTCATGGTGGAGAACTGTACTAGTCTTACATGGCAGCACGTGATTACTGGCCATACACACATGTCCCAGGATGCATTCACCCCATGGGCCTGTCCCGGCTATGTGTCCTGTGCAATGGAATGATGGAGGGGGTAGCTTCTTCATGATGGGTTATGGTGTGCACTCACGTCTTATTGCATGTGCATCGTATATGCATGCAGCAGTGTTGGACTGCATTCATTGATGTGTTGTGCGAGTTTTGGTGACAGGGGGGGGTTGGCTGTAGTTAGTAGCATACTCATCATTCTGCACTGATCTGTGCTATGGTGACTTGCAGCAATCCTATGGGTGTGCAGGACCAGTCACACGCTGTGGGATCCCTGTTAGACTCACTTCTATGCACTCCCAGGGATGACTGTCCTGTGTGGTGAGATGCAGGAGTCTGCGACATGGTGCTATTGCACTGCATGGTGCAGGATGCCCTTACGGTGTGTAAGGGCTGCCGATGAGTGGTGCATGTGTTGTGGTATTTGGGCAGATTTCCTGTTAGTCATGTTGTGTTAGGTGTCGGCTCTAAATCATCACTGTGTGTTTAGGTAGTCATGTGCCGTGTCACTTGCCTTGGGGCACAGTGTTCTCTGAGGTGCACATCGTGCACTGGCATGAACATTCCCACACAGGTGAAGTAGGCATCTCCCCCCCTTTCCCACCCAGGTGAAGTAGGCACCCCCCCCCTTTCCCACCCAGGTGTAGTAGGCATCTCCCCCCACCCTTTCCCACCCAGGTGAAGTAGGCATCTCCCCCCCCCCTTTCCCACCCAGGTGAAAAGGGCATCCCACCCCCCCTTTCCCACCCAGGTGAAGTAGGCAGCCAACATACTCGCAGCCCCAATGCACTGCCATGGCCCATTCAGGTTACTCACCAAGCAGCCAGGCACGTCGTCCGGCATGTCGCTCCATGTAGCGTGGTAGTGTGGAGTTCCGCAGGACCAAGGAGTCATGAGTTGATCCGGGGTATCGGGCATTGCAATGTGTGATGGCTTTACTGGCATTACACACCATCTGGACGTTGATGGAGTGGTATTGCTTGCGGTTGCGATACGGCACCTCCATGGCATGCGGGACCACCAAGTCAACGTGGGTGCAGTCGAGGGCACCTATGCAATTTGGCATGCCTGCCAGTGCATGGAAGGCAACTTTTGTATCATATATCTCCTGGGGAGTCCGGGGTAGGGATATGTAGTCCCTTGTGTGGTTGAGGAGGGCATCCAGCACTTGGTTGAGTATCCGGGAAAATATGGGCTGTGAAATGCCATGCATGTGTCCGACTGTATGCTGGTAGGTGCCTGTGGCAAGCAAGTGGAGCACAGACACTACCTTCAGTAGAGGTGGGATGGCAGTGCTGATTTCTATGAGGCTCACTATATCGTCATGTATCAGGTCCACTATGGTGGTAATGGTGTCCCAGTCAAGCCGATACAGGGTGTGGATCTGCTCTAGTGTGAGGTTGAAGGGGGTGGCTCTGATGCGGGGGATTGGAGGCTGGCGGCGTGGTAATGGCGGCTGCACCGGTAGGGCATGCTGGGCCTGTCTCACCCTACTTCTCCTCCTGTGTATCCTCTGTGGTGGGGGCTGTGGTTGTTGTTGTTGTTGCTGTTGTTGTAGTTGCTGCCTTGCAAGCAGGGCCTCCAGCTCCAGGAATGCTGCTACAATTGGTATCATCTTGGTGTGGGAGGGGGTGTGGTGTGTGGGTGTGCTCTTTTTGTGCTGTGCCAGACTCCATTGCCTCCACCTGTGCTGATTGAGTGCACCTGTGCCTCTTGGAAACACTGCTCATGGTTCTTAACACCTTCTCGGCGATGTCGTTATTTACTCCATGCCGGTAAGTTACTTTGCGGCCTTGTGGAGGCCGTTTTTTGCATGTCCGCATTACTTGGGATCAGCTCCGGTTTACGCCATGCTGCTAATTTCGGCATGGAGTGTCAGGCGCACGCCACTAGACCGCTATTTACGGCCTCGTACTTTACGGCGCCGTAAATAACGGTCTGGTAGGGCAGAATAGTCCGTAACGGGAAACGATGATCCTTTTCCGGCATCGTTTTCCCCTTACCGCCTAACTCGGAATGACCCCCTTAGACTTGTGGAAGCCCAGTTCCTTTTTTGTCTTTAAAGAGGCCTAAACAAGAAAGCCAGCCGTTCCAGAAGCAGAGAGCCACATGGTGCTGGCCACAGCCCTGGAGTTTGCATTAAAAAAAAGTTGTGTAAAAAATTGTTTAGGGGTAGCAAGGGAGATCACAGGGGTAGCAAGAGAGACCTTGTGGATCACAGTTGCGACCCCTGGCGAGCACTAAATGACATCCCTGCACCTCATTTGCTCTTCTGCCGTCTTCTCTGATCCCCCCAACCCTCACCATCACTGCTCCTTCACCATAGAGACAAGCCATTAATTTGGGGCTCATTACAAGTTTGGTGGTATCCCTGGCAGATTTACCACCAAACAGAAGTACCATTACTGCCACTTGGTCCGGCGGTATTACTGCTGGATTACAAGTGGCAGTGGCAGTGTTAGTCCCCATTTAATTAGAGTCCAGAGAACTCCCGGGGGAATTTTTGAGTAATTCCGCCTGCTGTAATTATGGCGGCGGTTAATAAGATGAAAGCGGGTGGAAATTTGGCGGATTTACCTCAGCTTATAGCTGGAAGTGAATCTGCCAACTTTGCACCCAGTTTATAGTTGGGGGGTGCAGTAATACGGCATTATACGTTACTACCACTGCATTTAACCCGCACTGCCTAACTCGTAATGAAGCTGATTTGTCCCTGCTGTCTTTCTGTAGCGGACCTGATTTGTTTTTCTCTATTTGGTATCTACCAGCTACTCTTCACCGCCACTGCAGGTTCTAGCGGAGATAATAGCCTCAGGTGGCAGGCTTTGCTCTGGCCATTACATGAAGACAGTGGGCCGTTATCAAATGGTGCAGCCCTTCATCAGCGCAGTTATCGCCATAGTAATGGCCATGAATGGGAAGGCAAGCATGATAGCGAATTCACTCACCTTTGCAACGCATTCTGTGTGGCTGAGAGGAGAGTTATTTGCTCATTTCATATATTCACTCTCTTATACTCCTTTCCGGCACATTTGAGGCATGTTCTGATGATCTGGCTTTGAGACAACGGCCCTCATTACGAGTTCGGCGGTAGCCATGCCGCTACGGCATGGCTGCTGCCGAAATCGCGTCCGGGTCCTCAGAATGAGGAATAACCGGCCCATTCCGAGTTCGGAAGGCCCGGTAATTCAACCCTCCAAGGACCCGGACCCGGTCCTTCCACATTCCCATTTCAGCCCCATAGGGCTGAATGGGAATGGGAGAGGGAGCAAACAACGGGCCATTACGAGTTGGCCTGTTGTTTGCTCCCTCTTCCCCTCGCGGGACCCGGTAAGCATGCCTGGCTTGACCAGGCGTTGCTTCCTGGGTCCCGCGAGGGGACCTCGTAATGAAGCGGTACGGGGTAAACGGCGTCGGCACCTTTTACGGCACCGTTTACCCCGTACCGCCAGGGTCGTAATGAGGCCCAACATATTTTGTATTTCATGTGTCTGTTATATGCATTCTTATGTTTCTTTATGTTTTATTATGGTTAATTTGCAATACAACATGTAAAATAATCTAATCCCTGGAAGAAAGTGTAACGATGGGAGTGGCTGTTCAATATAGGTTTAGGCAAATAGGAGTCCAAAATATGCTTGCCTGCTCATTTACTTTATTTAGTTTAAGGTGACCTTGTGCCCACGGTGGGTTTCTCTTAAATTGTAATGGCTCGCAGAAGCCACATTCTACACTGTGGTGTAATTTTGGAAGAGCTTTTGTATCGGGGGAAAAAAACTCCTCAATTTCAATAATGGATTGCTGACATACATATTACGACCCTGGCGGAAAACCATGGTGCTATTAGCACCATGGTCCATGCCAGTAAGTTACCGACTCCGCCATGGAGAAAGGGGGAATTACCATCCCATTACAAGGTTGGCGGGGCGGTAATTCCCCCTTCCTCCATGGCCCTTCCCCATTCCCATTTTTGCCCCATTGGGCTCAATGGGAATGGGGAAGGCGCTAAGTACGGTGCCGCAAATTGCGGCACCGTAATTAGCACCAAGGTCCTTTGCAGGTCCCTACTTTAACGGCTGGTCTACTCCTGCCGTTAAGGTCGGGTCCCGCAAGGGACCTCGTAATTAGGCGCTAATAGGTTAACGGCGCCGCAGCCTTTTACGGCGCCGTTAACCCATTAGCGCCTGGGTCGTAATGAGGCCCACAGTGTTCGCCTTGGCAATTATGGACCTGGTATTAATGTCAGTGGCCCTCATTACGACCCTGGCGGAAATCGAAAAACGATGGCGGAAATGTAATACCGCCATCGAATACCGCTCGGTGCGATTATGACCCGTCACCGTAAAGTACGATGCCATTAGCGACACCGTAGTGAACGCCAACGCTAACTGCACCAAGTACGCGCACGCGCGCCATGCAAAACCGTAATTACCACCATGGCGCAACGGTACGCGAATTCTGACCCTAGCGGACATTTACTTAACGCCATCAAGCATGGCGGAAAGTACCATTCCGCCATGGTGAGAATTACGGCATCGTGAACCAACCGTAAATGGCCCTACTGAGTGCCTGTACACCACTCCCTGCCCACATTGCACAACTCCTCGTAGGTGCAATGAAGTTACACAATGCAACCAGTGAAATGTACAAGTCACCCATGCATGCCAACGAACAAATGAATGTAGGGGCTCCAAGTGCCTTGTGAGTGGCCATCCATATTTGGCATGTCACCATTGCCGTACTGATGCAGCACAGGCATGTGAAGGTTCAAGTACAGCAATATGAACTGAAATATGAGACAAAACAACAACAGGCCCCCATCGCTTGACACCAGTGTAAGGCAACATTCAAAGCAGTATCCTGAGGGAGATTGCACCAGCCCTGTACTCTTGCCAGTAAACAAACCAACCATCAGCATAAGCATGTACCACACAAGTTGGCAGAGTGACTGAGCAGCCAGGCTCATCTCAAGAGGGGCCAATGGGAGCTGCAGGGCACAGATGGCACGAATACAGAAGCTATTCCAATGGACATGACCTCAGTCTCCCACCAAGAAACGCACGCAAACACAGGCACCTGTGACCAGCCATTTTCTGATAATCACATCATTCCACCAATCCACCTGGCTGACCGGCATCTGTTACACAAAAGCTAATCCCCCGCCCCTGAGCATGACATCATTAAAACAGTCATAATGGCAGCCCCTATCCCTGACCTTACTGGGCTTCGTAGGCAAACGCGGCCAGTACAGTACCACGCAACTATACTCAGAAGCCGGAACCCAATGCAGATCTTCTCACAATACATCGCTCCACAAATAGGAATATGCTACATTACTTGCAAAGAATAACGCTACACGGTTAATATCAGAATAAAATTTTAATGCACATCAAAATCACCAAGCCCATACAGCTATTAGGTCATAAACTCCAAAATATTTTTCATTACTGTGGGCTGCATCCGCAATAAATGACCAGCTTCTTCTTGTGTGACGCCCTGTTCCTTCATGGTACACAGGGGCTACATTCACATTCAAAAAGGCAACATGGAAGCGCCTAGAACCGCAGGGCCGTCCCATTAGGTAGGCACTAGTCCAGCTGAAAGGTTGATATGTTGCTCCTAGCCACTAGTACTGCGTAAGGGCATGTGGCCCATTGGCGATCGTCCCATAAGATCGTAATGGTGCTCCACTGATTAACTCGAAGCAGCAGGTGTCGGGAGTAAAAGCCA